>NC_091928.1:59059162-59389787 GCF_041260155.1 Ptychodera flava
GGTAACTCAGATCCCGGAAAGGGGTCGCTCTCAATTTTTTTCCAGACATCAGTGTTGTTCGGGTAGCTGTAGCGTATAACTTAAAAATCCGACGTAAAAATCTAGCAAACCTTAACAACTATTAAGATGAACTGAATTGATTACAAAGTTCTTGGTGCAAAAAGCTCCCGCAAATGATGTGAGAGAAAAGTGATTATTTCATATTTAAAACGAATTCCAAAGACAACAGAACCGGTAATATCATCTAAAAATTAATTTGAGCGTGTTTATGTGTGCACATTTCATTCGTGTGCGCACATCTCAATCATTTCAATTCCTTTAGTATTACAATTTTCAGCAAAATATTGCAATACTCAATACCTTGAATGTCGAGAAAACCGAAGGCAACGTATATATGCCCATATTACGTATGGTATAAGGCATAGCATTAAGTATTGATATCTATAGTGTCCACTTCCAAAACGGCATGACTATATTGCATGCCTGTCAATTCAAATATATATTTTTAAAAATATTTTAAAGATGTTTCATGATTTATACAGGAACATTAACAAATAGAAACAGCTTCGCTTGCCAACGTCTCATGTTCGGGCAGCTGGATGTTTCCCGCGCCGAAAAATGCAGCTGAATGATGAAATTCGTGGCTGGCATAGGCGATATTAGCCCGTGTCAAAATTCAAAACCTCACTGACAAAATGAGCCCGTGTCTATTGGGCATTTCAAAAACATGGTGACCCACCCCATCAACAACGTCATGGACAAGTGACCCCACGAATTCAACGCCCCCCCCCCATCGGGGCGAAGAAACCGACCAGTCCTTTATCACGTAACAGTCGACTCGATCGTTCCCTTCCATTATCAAAATCTATACCTAATAATTCATCTGCTTTGAAAATGCTTATTTCGTGTGTTTTTCGGGTGAGTTCGAAAGACACATTACCGAAACATGACCAACATTGTTATGGTGAGCTATAATTCCAGGCAGTCAGCCCACACTCAACTTAGGGCAGGGCTACTTAGTTGACGTCGGTATGTACCGTGCGGGTGACTTGAATGTTGTTCATGCTTTTGTTATGGCGATGTGTCTTTCGACTCGGCCGAAAATCACACGATATGAACATTTTTGAAGCAGATGAAGTATCTGGTATGATTTTTCAGCCAACAAATAACTGTGCTTGAGCCTGCTGTCGCATTTGCACATTTGGTAGTTGACCGGCATCAACTTGGTCCTGCCAGTTTATGTAACATGTGTGACGGGCGCTATGATTGGAATCTCAAATTTTGAAGGTCCATCCCACGTCACTCCGACGATGTAGTTAGTTGTCAGTAACGAACCCGTGCGAGCGGACCCTGAAACATCAAATACTATCCAAGGGGAGAGAAATTTAACAGCAGACATGGAGTGCACCCGCAAACGATCTTTAACAATATAAACGCACATTAAAATTAACGATTGGAGCTGAAAATGAAAAGCGATATACAAACATAAAATGAACGAAAATTTTTGATTTTCTCGTGATGTTTTTGTCACCCAAATTACAGTGAAGTGAGGTGAAATGAAGATATACGGTCAACACCTGTATGGACATATGAGAACACTGACGACTTTATTAAAAAAAGTAGCATTCTTCACAAGTAAACTACTCGACAGAGAAAACAAAAACAACGAAATCACTAAAATAACAGCGGAAATAGACCACAGTATTCGAAATACACTAACAAACCGCACAGTGACAAAAAAGAAACAACGGACATAACTTATTTTAAGCACAACATACAGCCCATGCGTTAAAACAAAAGGAAATATTTTGAAGCACTGGGCAGAGCTGGAAAAAGACATACAAAGACACTAAAGAATCTATTACCAGAATCATCAATCATTGCTTACAAGAGAAACAAAAATTTAAAAGACACACTAGTCAAAACAAAATTTACAGAAGTAAATAAACAAAAAACCAAATCAACTTGATCCCCAAACGGATCTACAACGTGACCCAAACATTGATATACTTGCGCCGGTACTTGAACAACAAGAACCCTGAATTCATTTATAAATTACACAAACACAAACTGAGAAAAGAATTTACAATGCGACTGATGAGAAACCACACTGGGGTTTCGAAATGCAAGCAACAAAGGCGCATTCTATCAACTCTTGTAACACTATAGGTACGGCTTCGTCTGTCCATAAGCTTTCTCCACACAAACAAAGCACTATCATACACATTATACATGTAATTCCCTACACATACCTGTATCATAAACGAAACAAACAATACTGTAACACAAACCATTGCATAGTAATGTGGGAATCCTATTTCACACATATCCGAAACGAAACAAACACCAATGCAACACAAACTTTTGGATAGTAAGGTGGGAAGCTTCTTTCACATATTTTTATGCGAGGTGGAAGACAGGATATAGTTCGGCGTTTAGTTCGGTGTTCTGGTCACACTTGTAAAGAGGCCATTGTTTAGTACGGAGCACCGAACCTGAACCAGCCCTCCGACACCGAATTAATTTAGTTCTTTGTTAGTTCGGTGTTGTCTGGTCACACGTCCAACAGACACAGGTTTAAATTTAATCCAGTGTCAGCTCCGGAGTAAACACGCACGTGTAAACCCCTAAGAGCAACTTTACAATGACAACAAGAGTGCACTTAATCAGGTGTGAAATGTTTGGTCTGGCTACTGTTAGTACAAATTTCGCCGTTAAATTCTTCCCAACATATTATAATTGTAAGGGCAGTATATAAGAGAAATAGAATCTGTAACGCTTTCATCAATATTTAGCTGTGCAGCAAGGAAGTACGGCGAAATGTTCAACATGATGCGTAATTGTGAATTTGACTCTTTTTACGCGCACTCGACGTTTGTGTACCGAAAAATTGGAAAGCTATTATTGTACAAAGCGGGGTGCCTTTTGGCCGTAGTGTTAGCTGTCGTCACAAGGAACCTGCCGAAAGCGCTTTTAGGTATAAAATATGCTTCGCGGAATATGACAAAATCAGGCATACTTTCGTCCCACAGTGTTGTAAAGCATGACCTTCGTTGAACTGTTTCACTCCAGTGAACTTGTCAGGTCAATCACCCTTAGTGACCCTAAGTGAATTTAAAGTGGAGCCAATTGTTTGTTGGTTGGTTGTTTTGCTTTGTTTTGTTTTGTTTTTTCCCTCTTTGCGATGTCTAAACTTATTTTTAATGTAAGTTGAATTTTTGTGGCAATTAGTTCACCTGTCCGGCGGAACTACCCACGAAGATAGTCCATTAAGAATGTTGTATCAGATTATGATTTTATACATGCAGCCATGCTTGTTTAGTTTTAGATTAGGATGTTGAAAATACGTGATTAAAAGAGTTTTTTACTCATAGGGATGTGTAAATTCAGGTGAGGAGATAGCTTTAGAAAATGCTGGAAGGAAGCAAGGAAGCAGAGTCCAGTACTCGGCCGTGTGAGGGCGTCTTTATAAAAAAAATAGGATAGAGTGTAAAAACGAGCACAACCATATAAATATTTACTATACTCTTTATTTTCCAAAGTCTATAGATTATGTACATAATTGAAAATTCAATCTGTTTTACATAATGCAAGATTATGTAAAACACCTATCCTAGTACAGGTTTGCTAATGGTATCATTTCCTAATACTCACAATGTTGTTTAAAAGAGGCACCTCAGTTTATACATTTGCCTATATCTGAATGAGCCATGGAATGCGAATTACAGTTATATCTTTGTAACGGTTAATTAATGATTAGATGATATTTTTTTATATACGTGAGTATTTAAAAGTAGGAATAGTGTGCTTTCGAAATTTAGTCAATTAATAGAATCACAGAGGAGTAGAGCTATTTATATTTTAACCACATATGGACAACTTTATCATAGAAATTGTCACTATTTTATGTATGACGAAAATATGGTGCATATTACTTGTTGCGAAACATAGTTTTGCATTTTGACTCTCATCATAGAAAACGTACGTCGTTAGAATATGTAATTATTGCTCTCGTACTCTGGTCGGCCTAGAAATCGGGCTTAATTTGCACCACAGTCCCTATATACACGTGATTTCACATTTCAGTCTTCTGTGTATCTTTATTTCTGAAGCATTATATTATGAACACATAATTCTGCGTCATAATCAAGGATGAGACTGTAATATATCAATAGAATAGTTGAAAATCTTGAGTATTCAGACTAAATGTTTTTCTCAATTTTCAAAAGTTCGTCATTCCGTCTAAGCATAAAATGCTTGCAAGTAGCCATATTAAAACATTTGTATTCTATTAACAATTCTTTTTTTTTCAAAATAGACTCTGTATGTCAAGATGGTGAGTTTCGGTGTAATTCCGGAGAATGCATAAGAGAAAGTCAACAGTGCGATGGAAGAATGGATTGCCCAGATGGTGAAGATGAAAATAAATGCAGGGGTAAGGAATTATTTTCTCGTAACAGTTGTTTCAATTCCTATTATAATTGATCCTGCAATTTGGAAAGTATATTAATTATGTTAACAGTCTCGTATATCTTTGATAAGATAAATACAGCGCCCTGATAAAATGAAGAGAATGTTACATGTTTGATTTGTTTTGGGATTTTTTTTTTTTTGGGGGGGGGGGTTTTGTTGTTTGTTTCTTTTTTGCTCTTACCGTATCGCAATTTACAAGATTCGTTTAATGTAATGAAAATGAATTTAGTGGATTTTTGTACACTGTAAAGTTAAGTGTTCAAGGACAATTTTGACCAATTGAAGGAGATGGTTGTTATCACACCGTGTTCAGGTTTAGAATATCGTTTTATAATATGAACACTAGTGTTAACGAGATGAACACTGGTCGTTCAAATCTGAACACCGCCATCTACATTTTGAACGCGCAAAGACACGTCTAGCGTCCACAGTGTTTAAAGTGTATGCAATGGAAATTCTCGCACGGTGCAGGTGACGATCACGGGTTTACTTTACCATGCGCGCAAGCGCAAAGTATTTAAAATATCCAATGATTCATTATGGTTTGTAATTTTTAAGATTCCTTGGTTAAAGGGACATTAGCTGTAACTTTTGACTAATTTTTCACTACTCTGTTTCAATGTATCAACTACAGAATTTTACTATAATCCGATCATCATGACCAATGCCCGGTGTCCTGCTAGCTAGGGTAGCTCGTACGTGAAATAACCATTGTTATTATTGATAAATGTATTCTAGTCCGGACCTGAATACAAAATTTGAACAATAACAATGCAGATTATACTCATATAGGATATATTTATGAGCTAAATATTAGGAATTTCTCCATGGTTTAGGGATTCAAACCAGAAGGTGCAGATGATACAATGACCAAAGTTACAGCTGATGGATCTTTAAGTTTATCATGTCTCCCATAAATAGACAGACTTACTCTAGATCATTTTAAAATCGGAAAACATATATTTAAGCAGACTATTGATTTCAGTGTTCGTTGTAAATGTTCTTGAAAAATTAAAGATTTAATCGATGCCTCGAGTAATCGGATAATTGAAAAAGTATTAGTGAGAGTAACCTTGTTGGAAACAAATCAATACAATGGCATTTTTCCTGTTTCTTTTTCAATTTTTGAAAAGACGGATTAACGCCGCTAGTTGAAATATACTTGCTCGAGGATACAATATACGTTGTCCCCTTTTCTTTGCTTCTATCGGTTTCAGAAAACATTTATAGACATTCAGTTTTACATTTTACTATTAGTTATTGGAAATTATTTCCTGTAATTCCCTGTGTTAAAACGTGATTTTTTAAATATTTAGTTGACAACATTGTTACATTATTTTCGCACAAACCATTTTAATTCAGCTTTCTTAGCATAATCTCATCCAACGATGTGACTAACACATCCGATTTAGAACGAAATTACTATACATTTAAAAACGTAAAAAAGGGTTTTATAAACAGCTCAAATCGATTCCGACTTCATACTTCTGTAAGCTGAGGTTGTATTCACGCGTTACAATTAGCCTCTACGTTATCGTAGCAAGTTCTGTATCTTTCTTAATCAAGATTCTAAAGACGAGTAATCTGTAACATGGTTTTGCAATATTACTGTTTGTGTTAATTACACGAACCGTATTTCCACAAAAAGCTAAAAATAATCGCTCAAATGAATTGTGTATGGCATTGCTTCACTGACAAAGACCGGGTATTATGACCGCAAATGATGCTGTGGCAGCACTCATTACCTCAAACCCTTCAATTTTTTGTCGGCAGCTCCGCATTATTGCCAGAGAGCGGCAGCGATTTTATTTGTTTATTCTGATAACTATCAAAGGAAAATGTAATTCCAGAAAACTCCAATACTGATCACGTTTATCGCCTACGTCTCAACATCTACCGTAAGATATCACATGAAATGGCCCTCGTCGCCTCCATGTGATGTTCACTACAGCCAAACAAAAATCAATATTAGCCCTGTTGACGGTCATTCAACAAATCATGCCCTGTTCTACAAGAACTTTTTTCCTGCATTCGAGTGCGCACAGAGTAAGCTGTCGCGATCAATATCGTGTGTTCTCACTTAAAAGCTGATGAAGAACTTTTTTCCTGCATTCGAGTGCGCACAGAGTAAGCTGTCGCGATTAATATCGTGTGTTCTCACTTAAAAGCTGATGCAATAAATTGAGACGTGGAACAGCATGTCCGATGAAACTTCGAGTCGGTAAAACTTTAGCCATTCCCAATAACCAAACCGGGTGCCAATGATCTGAAGACTCAATACCAATTGTCTGCAAGCAGTAATTTTTCGACCGATAAGCTTAATAAAGTCTCAGCTCAGGTCCTATGGCTAAATGTGTAAGTTGCATCCGGCGATAAACCTGACTCTAAATTCACTGAATGAATAATTACTATATGAGATTCAGAAAAGCGATATAGAAGGCTCGTATCATCAAACCGTTCGACAAACGAACAAAACATTTCCTCCATCACACATTCCAAAGTTAAGTGTTCAAGGATAGAACACCAATTCCAAGCCTTTTTGTAACACTTTTTGAACGCGTCTAGACTTTCAGAAATGTATCACTACGTGTTCAACTGACGTTCATTTTGAACACACGTGTGCAGATTTTGAACACTACATGTTCATCAGACATTATATTGAACACCAAGATGTTCCATATCTGAACACACGTTGCACATGAAATGTGTTCAAAAATTGAACGCATTTCCGCATTCAAATGTCTATTACACTTTTTGAACGTATGAACGCCATTCAACGATAAGTGTGTTAAAGGCTAGAACACATGATGCACACTTGTTGAGCACCTTTAATTTTGGGCGTTCAGGGGGTGTTCAAGCCTGGAAAGAACACAACAGACCACTGATATTCAGTACAATTATTTTATTCTAAAAATGCACAAAAAAATTCTTGTGTAAAATACAATCATTTACTGTAAAATTGGCAAATAAATATGGCCACTTTGTAAGTTTGTTATAGGAGAATACCAACGGCGTTAACACCTTCCTATCAAAAACATAAACAAAAGAAAATCCCCATAAACACTGTAGGTCGTTTTAAAAAATATGAACAAAGTAATGACATAACAGGTTTTACTTAAATATTGTGGATTACGTTTTATGTTCATACTTATTAAAACCTACAAAAATCTTTTGATAAAGCTCAAAATATGGCTTACTTATTGTGTTGAAACACGTATAAGTATAAAATGCATACTCCATTGTTGTAAGATGGTTTCTTAAAGACATTTCCTCTTGTATAGACAATTGTAAATTTTTGAAAAGAAGTTATAGTCAAGGCTTCTCTGATGCACATGGTACATAGTTGTTTGCACTAAAGTAAAACAACATGTCAAGTTGTCGAAGTGTTACAGTAAAGCACAACATGAAGAAAGTGGGGAAAGTGGGTCTTGGCAGTGTAAAACCTATTTCCCTGTCCAACAAAGTCCTTCATAAACAAAAAGGTTTGTTTGTAATATCGTTAAATAAACCCTGAAACAAATCAGTGACATTTCAAAAATCTACTTCTCAGAAATTAAAAAACATAAAACCTAATTTTGGCTTTGTTTCATTACTTTTGTTCTGTGTATCAACAAGCATTTGCTGTTGAACCTGGAAATTTCAGTCCTTACTGACATTCACTTGTGAAAGGAAACTGTCGCCTAAAACCAATGGCAATAACTAAATACTAGCCATTTCGTCACCAATATAAGAATGCACCAAGCGACCTAGCGGTCGAAAGAGCTCGCTGTGTTATGTAAAGAATCTTTGACAGCTCACTTGAGGATTGTCTGACCGTAAATGGGAAAATAGCTACAAAATACACAATTGAAGATTTCAACATAATTTGAATTAACAAATTAAGATCATCCCTAAGAACGTGTGTAGCAAATATCAAAGCTATCAGGCGGGTAATTTTGAGATACAAATTTTCTGTAGTTTTCAGCTTTAATTTTTCATTCCACAGACTACAAGTCTGTGAAAGCTTATTCTCCAGTAACATTTAGTTGATTATAGCGTGCTACCAAAGCTTAGATTTATTAAGAACAAAAATACAGAAACTTATCAAAATTCAGTTACTGACCTTCGAAAGTTTAAATCTACATTAGAGATAAACTGAGGTTCTCAAGCTTGTTTCCAGACAGCTACCTGTACACTCATCTTCTTCAATTTCTGTACTGTAAGATCTGTAAGATGATTTCGAGAGGCAATAAATTATCTATTAATTGCCAAATTTATTGACTAATTAAATTTAGAATCCTATTTTTCTCGAACCCTTAAAATACAGTGAATGTTCGTCTCTTTTACCGGTTTCTTCGAAGGGTTTGATAAGAAGATTTGTATATGATATCGCACCTTCAAAAAAATAGCGTCAATGACACTGTAGCTCCCATCCTGGACTATTTAGTGTTTGTTCTCTGGTCAGATATTTGAACATGTGTGAAAGGGATAAAGTGCATGAAGTGAAAATACTTAAATGAAATGTACTGGAGACAGTGAAATATGTTTAATGTAATTATTCAGAATATAAAATGGAAAAAATACAGAATTAGATATATCGAATACTGTGATACAACCATTAACTCAACAAGTCATTTACAATGACATAGTCCCCACTTGTAATAGGAGTATTAGTCTTGATGGGGCAGGAAAATATGGTCATTAAGAAGTATCACTGGGGTGTATATGTTGAGATCTATGGGCACATAGGTCTATGTTGTTGTTCCCAATTTGAAACACATGAGGCATGTCTAAGTTATGGTTCTAAATCGGAAAAAAGATCAGACCTCTAGCAGTATTGGCCAGCCAAGAAATACATATGCGCATTATAAATGAGGTACAAGATGTGACATCTTAAGGTCTAATATCCTATCAAAATTGGAGGGTATAGAACTTGTGGTTACTGAAATATGCATATATATGTATAATCAAAGTCAAAGGTCATGGAGGTCACATGACATTTTGAAAAAAAAAATTATATTGCTAATTAATCCCTATATGCCAAAAAATCAGATCTCTAGCTCTATTCGCTTGCCCAGAATTAGATGTGTACATAATTAATGAGGTAAAGTGTGTGTTGTCATAAGGTCTCCCATCCTACTAAATACAAAGGACATAGCACTTGTGGTTACTTATTTATTGACATAAACATATATTTTAGGGAAAAGGTCATCGAGGTCACATGACATTTGGTCAAAAAATTTCTCTCCTATAGTTATCCCTATATACCAAAAATCAGACATCCAGCTCTATTGGCTCGCTCAGAATGAGATATGCGCATAATTATTGAGGTACAGTATGTGGCGTCATTAGGTGTCCAATCATACCAAACATGAAGGGTGTAGCACTTGTGGTTACTGAGTTATGGATAAATATGTATATTTGAGGTCAAAGGTCACCGAGGTCACGTGACATTTTGTCAAAAAAATTGTTTTGCTAAGTTATCCCTATCTACCAAAAATCAGACTTCTAGCTCTATTGGCTCGCTCAAATTAGATATGTGCATAATTAATGAGGTACAATATGTGGCGTCATAAGGTGTCCCATCATACCATACATGAAGGCTGTAGCACTTGTGGTTACTGAGTTATGGACAAATATGTTATTTGAGGTAAAAGGTCACCGAAGTCACGTGACATTTTGTCAAAAAAATTGTATTGCTAAGTTATCCCTATATACCAAAAATCAGACCTCTAGCTCTATTGGCTCGCTCAAAATTAGATATGCATAATTAATGAGGTACAATATGTGGCGTCATAAGCTGTCCCATCATACCATACATGAAGGCTGTAGCACTTGTGGTTACTGAGTTATGGACAAATATGTATATTTGAGGTCAAAGGTCACCGAGGTCACGTGAAATTTTGTCAAAAAAATTGTATTGCTAAGTTATCCCTATATACCAAAAATCAGACCTCTAGCTCTATTGGCTCGCTCAAAATTAGATATGCGCATAATTAATGAGGTACAATATGTGGCGCCATAAGGTGTCCCATCATACCATACATGAAGGCTGTAGTACTTGTTGTTACTGAGTTATGAACAAATATGTATATTTGAGGTCAAAGGTCACCGAGGTCACGTGACATTTGTCAAAAAAATTGTTTTGCTAAGTTATCCCTATATACCAAAAATCAGACCTCTAGCTCTATTGGCTCGCTCAAAATTAGATATGCACATAATTAATGAGGTACAATATGTGGCGTCATAAGGTGTCCCATCATACCATACATGAAGGCTGTAGCACTTGTGGTTACTGATTTATGGACAAATATGTATATTTGAGGTCAAAGGTCACCAAGGTCACGTGACATTTTGTCAAAAAAATTGTATTGCTAAGTTATCCCTATATACCAAAAATCAGACCTCTAGCTCTATTGGCTCGCTCAAAATTAGATATGTGCATAATTAATAAGGTACAATATGTGGTGTCACAAGCTGTCCCATCATACCATATATGAAGGGTGGTAGCACTTGTGGTTACTGAGTTATGGACAAATATGTATATTTGAGATCAAAGGTCATCAAGGTCACATGACATTTTGTCAAAAATACGAGATATCTGCGTGAACGGATGGACTCACGGATGGACGAACAGACGGACATGACCCAATCTATAAGCTCACTGGACTTCATCGGTGGGGACTAAAAATTGTGTCACTGCATCCTTTTTGCAATATGAATACGATGAGAAACTAAATTTTTATTTTTCGTGGCCTTATACATGGGAGTCTATGGAGATCTGCCTTATACATGGGAGTCTATGGACGTGTAACTAAAAATATGCAAATTTCACCACGATTTGCCCAAATTTGGGAAAGGTCACTCCTATGCACTTCCATACCAGGTTGCAAATCAATCGGACTTGTGGTTTCAGAGCAGGAGATTTTTGACCAAAAATGGGAGAAAATTACAAAAAAATTCATGAAAAATAGCAAGTCCAAGATACTGACCCAAGATGTGCACAATCATTTCATGTCAGCCCAAAGTACTTACATGCTAATTTTTCATGTAATCTGCTCAGTGGTTATTGAGTTTTTTCAATTTTGACTGTTTTTACATTTTTTCACTTAATTTGCATATTTTTGGCAATGACAACTTCATTTGAAAAAAATCATCTACAGCCCATCATCCATGTACACACCAAATATCAAGATGAAATGTACAGCGGTTTTGGAGTTTTTGATGTTGACAGAGAGACATACAGACATACAGACATACAGACACACAGACATACAGACATACAGACATACATACATACAGACATTTCCCTAGCCTATAAGAATAGCTTCCATTGCCATATATACATATGGCTATGGGAGCTTCAAAAAAATATTAGAGAAAATCGTAGTACTTACCATTGATTGTTTTAAGGTTTTACACTACTTATAATATCCTAATACTTAAGCCATCATTAATTCTAGTTGTTTCTTTTGTTTTTTCATTAAAGGTATGTACAAAAACCTTGCATTAAACAAAAATACATCATTTTGTAATGATTTGATCCCGGTATGTGTTTATCGACCGCCAAAAAGAGCCATCGATGGAAGGAGTGACATATGCCTGATTCACTATACGCGTCGTGCTTTGACATGGACAGTTGATCTGGGAAAGGTTTATCTGATAGCAGAGATTGATATAACCAATCGTCAAGACTGCTGCCGTGAGTTATTACATTTATAACTGACAATGTTCAAGAAATTACAGATTAGTGTATGATTTGAAATTGTTAAATGTCTCTCCTCACTTCTTACGCCTTCTTATACTCGGCAAAAAACGTCTTAATGTAAGCTTCGTGTTGTATTTGTGCGCCTTTAATTTTAATGAGGTTGGATGGCATACGCAGTGTTCATTGTTCCATCTTGGCGTTGACTTTAGGTAGGGCCCTGATAGTTCGGGTTATTTGCTTTTAGGTGAACTATGTGAATATAATGGTGGAATTTTGGTAGATCATGTTTTGTTGCTGTCAGTGGGATTCAATGCATTAATCATAACACGTGACGTTACAGTTATAAATCAGTCAAGAATTGTAAAGAAATGTAAAATTTGGCTTTTGCTGAGATTTGAATGTTCTGTGGTTTTTGATCATCCCTTTAGATGTGTATTAACTGAAAGCATGATAAACAGCAGTATGAAAGAGTCAACCCTGAAAAAATATTATTTTGTTTGCCCTAGGACTTGAATATGGCGTCTTTGTTTTTTTCTTTGGTCAAAGATGAAATCTGTTTTGACTTACAGTGCCATTTTGCCATTAGGCAAAGATAATTATAGGTAGCTTCAACCTTATGAGCGTCAATAAGCAGGATGCTGGAGAATCCATATGTTTTACTATTGAACGCCACCATGGAGTTTTGGTCGTGATTGAGACCTCTTGAACCGAGTCTGTCTTGAGCTACTATCTTTATCATCGATGATATGAGAGCAGTTGTAAGCAGACATGGACAATATCCAATTCAAATACATTTAATAAAGTAATATTATAATAGTCCAGCGGAAATTACACGACTAGTTACAAGACAGGACAAAAGGTTATAATACATAACTCGCATGAAGTTAAGCTGGTGTGGTTCATATTTGTAGTCAAAATAAATTTTCGAGAAGATCCAATAACATAATCAATGCAGTGATTAATGCAATTAAATTCTATAAAGCGCTCTATTGACTAAACATTTGCCAATAAATAAGTGTCTATTAAATGTGAATGTACATACCTACTGTGATGTGCGATGTTTTTTACTACATCAAGTTTATTTCAATTTTACAGAAAGTGGTATGATTGGAGCGATTGCACGAGTTGGAAATTCTGAAACAACGTTACAAAATCCAGTTTGTGGAGAACCTATCGGTGTCGACAACCATGGGATCATTATTATCAACTGTAGAGAAACAACAAAAGGACGATATGTCACTATAGAGAATTATGCTCGTGGGCGTCAATTTGTGTGGTTTAGCTTGTGTGAAGTTGAGGTGTATGGACTTGGTAATCGTATAATGTTTCTTGAAGGGCTTTGAGGGGCAAGAATGTTATTAGTATACAGCATAGTTTTATAGTATTACTCATTTATGCAACAGCTATGCTACATTTTAATGAGAATGATTAAATGACATTCTCGCCAACAGTAAACTTGGCTGTCAAAAATTAAATCCAGATGCTTTAATTAAATTTCCGTAAATATAACATTATGTATTCGAGTTTCTATTTAACATTCACAATCAGAATATCACATGCAAATTTTCTCATGGCTTATTATACGACAAATACATCATCATGAATAATATAAATACCAGTATTGTCGTCTGTCCCACCATCTCAATATTAACGCTTTTTCCTGATATCACGAAGCAATGCGATGTTTTCAACGTAATACCTTGAAGTAGATGTGCCTCAAAAGATAAACATTGTACATGTTTGCTCAATCTTTACAATTGTGTTGCATCAAGAAAAGAGCATTTTCTGAACCTCGCTGATACTTAATGACCAGTGTTGAGTTCCATTTTGCCAGAATAAGACGGAAATATCTTACATGTCCTGATTTAGAATTCTACCTTGAAACTTTTGTAAGACTCTTTTTATAAGACTTGTAGAAATAAGGAGGGACATATTTCCGTCTGCTTTTTCACAGATGTTTTGGATTGTTTTACGTCAAATGTGACCGACTGTAACAATCTCACAAGTTCAAATCGATGCCAGTGTTGTCCTGGATATATGCAAGAGAATGGGACGTGTGTCGGTAAGGTTCGTCTTAGCTCCCATTGGAAACATTCTGTGTATATTCCCGTTTGTAATTTAACGCAATGACACAACAAAAAGTATAGTAATTCCGTCGTGAAATTCTATCATCATTACATTACAACGGCAGTCATTTTGGTTCTCAATTCAAAAAACAAGGCACCCTACTACCTAGCATTAGAAACATAAACTCTGATGTGATTTTTTATTCTCTTTTTCAGATATTGACGAGTGCCTCGAGTCAAACCAGAGCTGTGACCATCTTTGCATAAACACACATGGCTCCTATTATTGCGACTGTGATCAAGGATATCGGTTACATGTTGACAAAACAACGTGCCTACGTAGGTACCTTTTAAAATTCTTACCATATCAGAGGCAAAGGTAAGAAAATCACTGCTATCTCCAATGTCTGAAGATGCTACGAAAAGAGCACTTGTCTCCATGGAATGCAGGAAAGTCACACTAACACGCGGTAGTAATTGGCAATTGCACATGCACGCTTAGATGGCAAAGGTTGCAATAAGGGATATCGGAGGAAGAATTTCATTTTAGCGGATGTTGTTAGGGAAACCATGGCATAAATATGTACAACAAAACGTTTCCATGTTTTCTCCTTTTCCAACATGAAGAACATTCGATGATTTTGGTCTGTGTACGACTTTCAGGTTCATCAAACTTTGTAGCAGTAACCCTTAAAGAGAAAAGACAGGTTGCAGCGCATGTCTTTTGTAAAAACATTGGTATGGCTTTAATAAAAGACACCGGAGGAGAAAAACACCGACAAATTGAAGACTTCATATATGCGGAAGGATTAAACGGCGGTCGCTTTTGGTTCGATGCTAGGGTGTATTCTCCAACTCATGTAGAGACAAGTGACGGACTTACATTAGAAAACATCTTGTTTGCTCCAGGAGAACCAAGCGGAAATGGGCCATGTCTCGTCGAAGTATGGTAACTAAATAAACTTTTTCAGATTTGATGAATTAAATGAAATACCCTTCTTCTTCTGTCCTATTTTAAATTTATTAAATTTATTGCGAATCTCGGTTTCCTAGGTCCAAGAAGGACATAAAATCTTAGCTACTATATTGCATTGAGCATTGTGAAAATTCTGTTGTTATTGTGATGGTAATGTATGATAAGAAATCTAAGCTTGGTGACTTCTTGCATGTCTAATAACAGGTGTTATATACACCAACTCACGTTATCACATGCATAAGCTAATGTCGTACCAATGTCTGTCTGTGTGTCCGTGTGTGTGACAAGAACTTATTAGATTTTGATTAATGTGGCTTGCATATTCATGAATAAATTATGAAATATCCTTTTTAATATAATGGTTTCCTACGGAGACAGTAATGAGTGTCGACATATAACAAAAATACTGCACAAAATGTCTTGAAACTTTTCACAGATGACAATCTCAGAACATTATGATGATACTGTGAGTCTCATGCAAATTGTCAGCTAATTTACATAACTAATGAACTTTTGTAATTAGTGATATAACTCCGAAATTCCTACAACAAATATAATGATATCTGCTACAAATATTGATCTGATAGATATCTAGTTGTACTGAGAAGCATTGGGCAGTGTCAAGAATTAAATAGCTCATTTGCATATTCAATGGAGTTATAATTAGTCATATAACTCTGAAATAATGCACCTAATTTGATGAAATCTGCTGCAGATACTGATCCGACAGATATCCGACAGTGTTGTGAAGCATCTAATAGTGTTAAGTTAAATGATGGTTTATTTGCATATTTAATGGACTGTAATTAGGGCACAAAATTTGCTAACCTGTTACAGATATTGATCTGATAAAAATCCAGTTGTTCCGTGAAGCATTGAGCAGTGCTAAGTTAATAAAGGGTTCATTTGCATATTTAATGAATTTTGTCACGTGATATTACTCCGCAATTACAGCATTATATTTGTGAAATGTGGTACAGATGTTGATCTGACATATATGTAATTGTCCAATGAAGCATGGAGTAGCGTCAAGTTCATATGCAGCTCATTTGTATATTGAATGAAGTTTTGTAATTAGTGATTTAACCCCAAGAGTACTGTGCGAAAGTTGATGAAACCTGCTACATATAGAGATATGACATATATCTGATTGTTCTGTGAAGCATACTACAATGTAATAAACCTGTTGTAAACCATGTGTGCACGTTCAGTTCACATCTGGTTGTAATGGACTACATTATCAAGATGACACTTGTTTGCGGCTAGTATTAACATAAATACTTCGGTCAAGGAAGAAGCATCATGCTTCCATCAAATGATTTCATTGCATGCTAAAGAACTTGTTTCAACTTCTGATACAACAGCTAGTTTATATCCTAACACTTTAAAACTGTTCGTGTGTCATTATAAAACAAGTTATTTTAATTTAGTCTGCCTTTTCAGTTGAGAGCATTGCCTTTAATTACTATATGTGAGATTACTCAATAACGTATGTGATCTTGCCACGGCGTTAGGAATAATATCTCTCCTCCCTCTACCTATACACAGTGCCTTTTATTTATGCGTTTGTTTTATGTAAAATTTGTTGGTTTCACTAATTTTCCTACAAATACAACACTAAGGTTCATCAAAGAGGGAAAATATGCAGACCTAGCAAACCCGTTTGTAATGACATAAGAAGCAAGTTTTGTCAGAGAGAAGATTTAACAGTTACCTGTAGACTATCATGAAAAGTGAAATGATACTTATGGTGAAATTTCAACGTCATAATCGTTGTCCATATCTGGACTTTCAAACACCCTATTGAACCAAGGATATTTTTATCAGTTGTCAAATACCTATAAAAGCAAGGATTTAGTTGGTTCGTATTTGAAAAAAATATTTATAGTTTCTCATGGACTACCATGTATAGTGAATCAACATTTCGGCGAAATTCCAAAATCAAATTTATCGCACACACATCCAATTTATAACCACCCTAGTTTAATCAAGCACTTTGAAATGAATTATAGGTCATAAAATAGGTCAATAAATACACAGATTTAGTTAATTTTTTTGGAAAAATTATTCATAGTTTCCTCATACACTACCATGTATAGTGAATCAACATTTCGGCGAAATTCCAAAATCAAATTTATCGCACACACATCCAATTTATAACCACCCTAGTTTAATCAAGTACTTTGAAATGAATTATAGGTCATAAAATAGGTCAATAAATACACAGATTTAGCTAAAAAAAATTTTGAAAAAATTATTCATAGTTTCCTCATACACTACCATGTATAGAGAATCAACATTTCGGCGAAATTCCAAAATCAAATTTATCGCACACACATCCAATTGTAACCACCCTAGTTTAATCAATTACTTTGAAATGAATTATAGGTCATAAAATAGGTCAATAAATACACAGATTTAGCTTAATTTTTTTTTCGAAAAATTATTCATAGTTTCCTCATACACTACCATGTATAGTGAATCAACTTCGGTGAAATTTCGGTGAAATTCCAAAATCAATTTCTTGCACACACCTAAACTTGTAACCACCCTCGTCTTTTTAAGTTCATTCGTATCAATTATTTAACGTCTATAAATGCGCTTATATTTTTAGTTCTATATTTTAAAACAAGGTTTATAGTTCTCTTACAGACTACCGCGTTACAAGTTGTAAAACCACCCTACTCCAATCAAGTACATTTATGTTAATTATCTATAAATACATAGACATTGCTAGTTTTGAGCACATACCTTGTTTAGTTAATCAACATTATAAATTAAATCAAAATATACAATTTTTGTAAACACACACTCTTTTTACCTGCCACTGCAGGCAAAGCACATTTACATGAATCATCAAACACGTGTAAATGTACGGCTATAGATGGTTTTTATGGTGGGAAATGTTATTAGTTTGCCCAATAGACTCCTATGTATAATGATTTGATATTTTAGGAAGTAATACTATATTAGCCATATTTTGCCTTCTAACAGTTGTGCAAAAATGGTGATCCTCCCTAAAAGGCATGCATGATATTTCATTACCCTTAAAAATGCACGCGCAAAAATTTTGCGACCCACCTGTAATTTCTGTCCAATCCCTTTGTATTGTGTGGGATTTCAAAATTATAGCAAGTCAGAAGGTGAGATTTTAGCATATTGTGAGTTTGTTAGGGGTCATTTGAAAAAATCTGAGAATCTTTTATTGGATTGTATTGCCCCCGCAGCCGAGGTATTAATGTGTGCAGCTTCACCCAATAAAGGGGAGGGGGTCCTGCAATTTTGCCACCTTAAAAGGGGGTCATCAATTTGGGGGGCAATGGGTAGAGGGTTAACTTATTTTGAATGATGCACAGGAAGAATTTCTCGTCGAACCCCGGCCATGATAACGAGCGCTCCCCAATGAGACTTTTAATTACAATGAGTGGTTTACTTTGGGATAATCGAATAGTGAAGAAAGGTCGTTTTCACCCGCAAATGTAAGCTCGTCTGTTTTCTTTTATGTTACACACTTGCTTTTATGAATAATTTGTAATATTGCAACATTCAGCTATATGGCACCTATCACGTTTGAGAAATTTGAAAAATATGAAGATCCAATTATCCCAAGTAGTTCCAATCGTGTTTGTTGCTTTCCACGCAACCAGCAAAACATTTTAAAGGGGTGATCAAGATGGCCAGAACAGCAAATTTTGACCAACAAAGTTCAAGAACCAGGGTAAAGGTGCTAAAAGCGTGCGACAGACATACTTACGAGATAAACATTCAGCACATAAGAATTTAGAGAGCTGTGACTGGTCCGACGTATTCAGTGTCCGTGGTGGGAAAGTTTGAATGAAACAATATTGTAATGCTTACGAATAGAAGTGCCTTGCAGGAATGAATAATTTCCATGGACGCATAAACGACCATTTATCGTGTAATCATATTTAACTCATATGACTAATTCCATGCCTTAGACTCAAATCAAAATTTTATGCATACATTAAGTACAATTTTACAATTTTTTTTTCTTTCACACAGGCAATCAGGATACTTTTGGGAGGACGTTCAATGTGAAAGTGATAACAGTGGTGTAAACTATATTTGCGAGAAAGTCAGTAAGTAGGAATATGAATACTTGATTCATGATTTATTTCCGATTTTTATTTTATATCCAAGCATGTGTGATAAAAAGCACTTTTATCAACACGATTGAAAGGTTCAATAGTGAAAAAGTGGTTTCATTTGCGAGTGTGTTACTGATAAGATATACACCGACTTAACATAGAGGAAGGAGTAGTTAAATTTTTTCGGTGATGTATGAATGTTTTTCTTGTCAGTTAACTTTTGGCAAGCTAAACTGTATTATTATTACCTGGCATGCTCATTAAAAGACCTCATTTAGATTATAGAAAGTATGACAAATCTGTCAATGATGGACTTCTCTTTTGAAAATCGATAGAACATTTCCATGATAGCTGTTTGACTGTGGGTGTGGATACATTTTCTTTGATCTTAAATGTATATGTACGACTTTAGTCATTTATGTTTTCTACATTATCGCACGAAATTCGTTTTTCTTTTGACACTGTCACACACGTTTATGCAGCGTCCTTTTTAAGATCGTCCATAAACTGTTAGAGTTTGTGGATATTTTTAGCTGTTTTGGGCAAATCATTTCTTAAGGTCTGTCGTTTTTAACCTGTAATATTCACTTCACATAAACGGAAAAGTTAAGTTATCTCCAGATCAAATCGGCGTCTAAGTTTGTTTGCTGTATAGACACCACAGATTGTACATTCGACCAAATGACAGTCCGCTGTGAAGATATTTGTCAACATGAATTAGGCCACTTAATCTGTTATTGCAATGGACATAAAGCCGCAGGCGACTGTCCTGGTAAGTGCAATGCCAAGCGTGGCATATTTATTTTGTCAAGGAGAATAAAAAGCCATAGTAGTGGAAAGTACACTAGATTCAATTCTCTTCAGTCTTTAAAGTTTTCAAAATTCCCGCCCGTTGATGCGCTAATTAAATCTGTATTGCCTTCACGACTGTTTTTATGCTGTAAGCCCGTGATAGAGACAACAATGACCTCTTTAAAGTCATGTTATTGAGGTAATCAATCATGTTCCCTCTGATTCCCGTGATTCTCTCATACTGTGTGGTTATGTACATAAACCAAGATAGGTGTCAATATTATTGCATGGTGTAAAATCGTATATTTATGGAATAATTATGCATTACATGTCTCGATGTGAGTGCAAATCAGTGCATTCATTTGACCAGGAACATCCGGAGAGTTGGAGGGCCGTGTGAACTATGTACTGAACGGTTTCAATAGTTACCCGGTCCAGTGAAGTCCTCGACGTTTTCGACGTCAAAGTAGACGCTTAACGCTAGATATAAAATATCCATGCGCTCACTGCTATTTTGACTTTCGTTAAAATCTGTTTGACGCTGGTCGATAATGATAAAATTGTTTGAGAAAGCACTGCATGTGACTAAATGTCATATAGCATTAACTGTGAAGAGGCATGTAATAAAATACCATCGCCTGAATACATAGGTGTATGTGCCCTCGCAGCAGGAGACAATTTGCCCTTCTGGCATCGGACAAATTGTCATCTGCTATCGGGGACATGTGTTCAGGCAATAATAATATATAATATTTATTTTAATAATTATATTTTGTTATTTTGTCAGGTATTGGTGATTGTGCCTCACAGCATGAAACCTGTGACACAATTTGTTTCTTTGATTCACTGGAAATTAACTGCAGCCTTTGTGGTCGAAGTACAGGTGATAAAAGCTGCATAGGTAATCTGTTTTTATGCAAATTCGTGAAATCTTTATGGCCAAGATTTACGTATATATATATATATTTACGTATGTATATATATATATATATATATATATATATATATATATATATATATATATATATATATATAATATATATCAAAGTATACAGATGTCCTCGTTGGAAATTACAGTGCTCGATGCTAAAGCAGAGCGTTATAAATAAACAGATTACTTCAAGTACAAAGTAATGGTATATGTTACTTAAGTATCATGCATCCTGCAATCATCAGACAGATGAAGTGAGATGAAGTGAAAGTAATACTTGCTTAACACTATAAGAGTGATGATTGCAGGGTGCATGAAACTTAAGGAACGGATACCATTACTTTGTACTTCAAGTAATTTTGTGTTTTTATTTATAACGCTCTGCTTTAGCATCGAGCACTCTACTTTCCCACGAGGACATCTGTATACTTATATATATATATATATATAGATAGAGAGAGAGAGAGAGAGAGAGAGAGAGAGAGAGAGAGAGAGAGAGAGAGAGAGAGAGACTTATAAGTTTCATGTATTCTGCAATCCCCAGACAGAAATGAAAGGTTTATAAGCTCGACTCCCATGTATATGATTAGGGCGTACCATTGTATCTGTAGATGGGGTCAAAATTTGATAAATAATAATTATTTGTTTTGGTAGCGACATTTTAAAACCAACTCAAACCATTTGTGTAACAGTGTACTTTTGTTACCATTGATAATATGCAAAGATTACATCGCTTGCTTTTGTTAGACTTTTTCGACCAGCTGATTGTAATTTCTGGGACAAGTCTATATGCCCTTTTAAGAGTAACTTTCAGGTCAAAAGGTGTGGTTTACAAGGCCAACGTATCAGCGGGGACAACACGGAGAAGGTCTACAGTGGACTCACTGATAACACCTTCAAGAAGCGCTTCGCTAACGCTGGACAAAATGATTGATATACGTTCAGTATATTTACGTATATTAACATATCTGGAACACAATACTAATTGCATACGTAGTGTATATCTTTGTATATGGAACATTCCCATACGTTGATATGCGTAGCGTATATCGTTGCAGACCAAGAGTATATATGTAATGCAGATATTTGCACATCAAGTATACACTTTACTTATGCATTTTATTAGTATACGTACGTGAGTAATGAACGTATTTGACACGTGTACAGAATCAGTATATGTTTACATATATTGTTAAATATCAAGCGTTTTGCTCAGTGTAGTCACATGTAATCGTTCCGTAACGAAAGGTATCGTCACTTTACGGAGTTGTCCAAGTACGTCTGGTCCTTGAGACAAAAGAATCAGGTCTTTGACATTTCGTGGTCAATTTATGACAAAGCATCAAGTTACTCTAACATAACCAAGCGATGTAATCTTTGTATATCAGAAAAGCTACTCATTATAAAGGCTGACAACTCTACGCTATTAAACAATTGTACTGAGTTGGTTTCAAAATGTCGTCACCAAAACATATATTATTTATCAAATTTTGATCCCATCTACAGATAGAATGGTACGTCGCAATCATATAAATGAGAGTCGAGCTAAGAATCATTTCACTTCTGTTTGAGGATTGAAGGATTAATGTCTTTGAGTAACAGATATTATTACTTTCAACTTCAAGTAATTTGTGTTATTATTTATAACGCTCTGCGTTAGCTTCGAGCACTGTAAATTTTTCAAGAGGACATCTGCATACTTCGATTTAATTATCTCTATTTTTCTACTTTGATATAATTATATCTATCTATCTATCTATCTATCTATCTATAGATAGATAGATAGATAGATAGATAACACAAGTTACTTCAAGTACAAAGTAATGAAATCTGTTACTTAAAATTCATGCAACCTGCAATCTTCAGATAGAAGTCTGATATATATATATATATATATATATATATATAATATATATATATATATATATATATATATATATATATATATATATATATATATACTTTGAAAGACAACGGCATAATACATGCTTAGTAGGTTACCCGTATAAATATCGCTTAAGACAAGTATTTCCGTTATAGTTTACTCAAATAGATGTACAAGAACACACAATATGGATCTGGAATCATCAGACATAGCTTTCATAATGGCATATTCTTCCATCGACTCCGATTGTGCATGGGACGTCAGAGTGCCTCGAGGTATGCCATATTATGAGCGTACATTAATCATTTTATCTATTACTAAGCAAGCATATGGATAGATAGATAGATAGATAGATAGATAGATAGATAGATAGATAGATAGATAGATAGATAGATAGATAGATAGATAGATAGATTCATAGTGTCTCTTAAATTTGATTTATGTCAGGCCGATGTAATGCCCTAAGTAGTATAGCAGCAATGGCCTAACTGTACCTAACAGCACAAAATTCTCGTATTCTCATATCTCCAAGTATATTTGGCACTTGAAATTCAAGAACAAACCATTCAAGATATTATGATCAATTGTATCAAGAGCATTCAGTCACTCACATGTGTCGAAGTAATGCAGTCTTCGCCTAACAGAGAAGCTATTCATAATAAAGATAGTCTAACCTGTTAAGTGTTAAGAACTCAGAATGAAATCTGTCACTTAATTTTCATGCATCCTGCAATCTTCAGACAGAAGTGAAAGGCTATGTTTGGGGCATACCATTCTATTTGTAGGTGGTGTTAGAATTTGATAAATAAGATTTTTTTGGCATGTCCCAATCATATAAATGAGAGTGTTCCTAGGAATCCTTTCACTTCTGTCTGAAGTCCATTTTGTCACGTCATTTTACAGGTTACACTATGGATATATTTATTGAGTATTTCACGCTAGTAGGTGACTGTTTCATCCCAACATGTGCTGTAGACGTATTGGAAATATATGATGGCAACGTTGATGACAAAAATCTGATCTCCATTATGTGTGTGGATGTTGTTACACTTCAAGAGGTAAGTTTGTATAAATATATTTAAAATTATATTTTTGCTTTTTATGAACTTATAAAAATGAAAGCGTTGAGGCTTATAATGATGCATTGTCTCTCAAATTGCAGGCTTATTTATGTGTCTTTTCATTGTGACTAATTCAGGATCACTAAACCTTGCCGTTCAGCTGCTATTTTCTGGAAATGTTTCTCCATTGTCTAATTGAACTATCATTGATATTTGTTGTACGGAAAGAAATGGCACAGTACGGATTGACTTGGTGTGTTTGTTCAAAGCTGGCTTGCAGTCGTTTTCAAACAAGAATAAATGATCATGTCTAATTTTATTGAAATCTTTGGCCATTCACGTTGATAAAGAACAGAACATGTAGAGTACAATGCACACTTTTGTTCTATGTTCAGAAAAATATGTTGTTTTTGATAAAGCGATTTCTATCAATGAAATATGACACGGGTTTACAATAAAAATACTTGGATGATAAAACACACAGTGATAATTATACAATAATAGAAGATGCATTGATAATGTCGAGCGGACAATATAACATTATCCAAAAAAGTAAGAACAACAAAACGGCGACTTCGCCACAGTACTTTCTGAAGAAATATGTTTTAAGAAATGTTTTAAAGAAAGCAACAGATGGTGACAACCTAAATTCTCTTGATATGACATTTCAAATCGAGTAGGAGCTGCATTATATAAAGAACGATAACTAAAGTGTTTCTGTACCAACTTTGCTTGCTCCAAATAAGGTGCGAGCGTGCCAACAATTTAGGGACTCAGTCAGAAAATATGTGCAGCAGAATTGTGAAGTACCTGAAGTTTATAGAGGTGCCCTTCTTCGATACCAAAAAAAAGCTGCTGTAGTAATAAAGACATGATTTTTACAAAAGCGTACAAGTCTTTCAGTGTTTGTGCAGTCTGAACAATTTCAAATTTGACCCATGCATGCTATGGAGAGCAAATGACGCAAATTTACATTATTTTGAAATGCTAGTACTCATATCTACATAGCAATTTGAATAGACACCGAGATCACTGACGGGTTTAGACGTATAAACATCAACGGTCCGTATTCGTAAGAGATGACAGATAAGCAGATTTCTTGCACTTTGAAAGAAAGTTGGCCACTTTTGTGAAGGCATCATTCACAGCAGACGCTTTCCAATCATCCATTGGCGAATACCGTCGAGAAAATGTTCAACCACAATTACGATTCGATAGCAACCTCACATTTAAAGTACAGATGATAATCATACAACTGCGTCACTCTGTAACCTATTGAGTATCGTCGTACAGTAAGTTTCGGTATCAGAGGACGCGAAGTTCAAATTTGACGCGAAGTATAATAACTTTTAGTGTTATTGGACGCTATTTGACCTTTGACCTCAAAAAAACTTTACGTCAGCGTAGGGGAAAAGGAGAGACGAGGTTAAGTATTTAACAAAAAAGATACTTCTAAACATTCAGTACTTCATAACGTTAGTAGTGGTGAATCAAAAATTGTGAATTCGAGTGAAATTATGCTGCCGATCGACCTACAATTTTTATCACGTACACTGCGCTGTGCGGGTATG
Source organism: Ptychodera flava (assembly GCF_041260155.1). Lineage (NCBI taxonomy): Eukaryota > Metazoa > Hemichordata > Enteropneusta > Ptychoderidae > Ptychodera > Ptychodera flava. The sequence goes on from NC_091928.1 coordinate 59,084,714, forward strand.
AAATGTCGTTCTGTGCGCTTAGGGACGATTCAGAATTTACTTCCAGGGGGGTGGAGGATTTTCAGGGGGGGGGCCACCCATTTTCCCAAGAAAATTTAGGGGGGCCAGACAAAAGTACCACAATCTTTAAGGGGGGGCAAAGGAAAAAAAACATCAATTCAATATTTGCCCAGAATTTCTGATCTCTACAAAAGAGAACCATAGACGCTACCTGGGTGACAGATAAACTCAACATGTTTAGTTTGACTCCTTTAGCTGCTAAATTCGGTGATATTCACAGTGGTTTGTTTTATGCATCTACTGTACTATCTTGTTCTCCTCCCTGAATCGTCATGAAATGTCCAGTATTTTAATAGCATGTCGACACAAACCATACAGTGAACAGTCAGGGTTGTTTTTGACGAAAAGAGATCTTGGATCAAGTCCAGACTAGAATTCATTTGTCAACAATAACAATGGTCATTTATGTTCACATTGGTATGTTGCTAAATACAGCATTTGGTGTTCTATGTAGTGATAGAATAACAAACAAATGCTGATACACAGAGATGAACATTGAACAAATGCTAAAAATTACAGCAAATGTCTTTTTAAGGTTGGGTTTACCTTGTAGCTTGTAAAGCAGTTGAAAGTTGTGTGATAAAGAAGTGTTAATTTATGCAAATGTTGCAAATCACCCGATTCTTGGCTTCTTTTTCCTCCCAATTGAAAATTTCAAAGAATTCAACTCCACTCCGGCTGGGTCAAATTTACTGAAATTTTCACATTATGTTTTTAAATGCTATGTAACAAAACAACTATCAATTGGTTTTGTTCGGCAATAAAGCTCTTACATTTTTAATAAGAGGCATTTTAATTTTGCTGATCATGATTTAAATCAATTATTAGAGTGTCAGTCTTTAAACCCCTACAATTTTAAAATGAGGATGGATAATGCCAATAAAATAGTTGTTTTTTTCTACATATACTCTCCTTTCAAGTGAAATATTACATTTCAGAAAACTGTCTAGTTTATGACTTAATTTTTATCATTAATACCAAAATTGAGGTTTTTTACCCTAAATATACACCCACTTCATCCTTTGAGTACACTACTGCTACCATACTAAACTTTAGATTCTCTACTTTTTGAAAATATATGGTATGAGGGGGTTTCCTTGTCATCTTTGATGAGAAATATAGCTTTGAAAAAAACTGTGTTTGCAACATGCAGCTTCACCTTAATTCAAAACAAAACGACTTGCTACTCTGCCACTTCTTAAAGTAACATGGTCACGTTGGTTCTCTGGGATTTTGTCAGTATCAGTGTCTGTGTCACTATCATATTCAGAACCAACACCATCATCATCACTCTCAATGACTCCAATGACAGAGGTTTCCAATTCAGAGTCACTGCTATCTGACTCTGACTCATCTGTGACATAAGTTGTTACAATATCTTTCCCTGACAGTTTTCTTAAATTGAATGAAGGTTGTGCATGTATATGTGCGGTTATAATTTGAACTTTTTCAGCTTTCAATTTTTTTGTTTTGGTAATTTATGTTTATCAAGGTATTTATCTAATTCTTTTACGTTTAAATTTTGAAGGTTCCCACTCAAGAGCAACTTTAACCAGTCATAGTCCTCGTATTTTTTACCCCTCTCTCTTTCTGCTCCTTTTTTCTCTGTTTCATTCTCATCAATTTTACCCTTTCTAAATTTTTTAAATGTTCTACATAACTTTGTACAGTGCTTACATCTACTATAAACTTTTTGAAAATAAGTTTATGGCCGTCTCATCTTCAAGTTGCTTTTCAGTGAATAGGTTTTTAATGTTGGCACGAGGCTGGTAGTCGTCTACAGTACGGTTTCTGTTTGGAGTTTCAAAAACATCCATGTAGTGACCTGGCTTGTTAATGTGTGGCATAGGACGGGGTATTCTGTCCATAGGAGGAGACAGCCATTCAGTGTTGTACAGTAACTGCATTTCTCATACTTGTCAATAGTAAAAGATATTAGTAACTAGTGATAAATTGATTGACATTGCTTTACTTACTACCTGTAAAACACTCAGGTAAGAATCCACGTTCACATTACAGGACAGACCTCTAACAGGACTACACTTTGATCAGTATCTATCACAAGGTGTGTACAATAACCTCTGGTGCACACCAGGGCTTGTAAGGTTGTAAAGATTTTAACCCTCCTTAGGTCTAGCACTTTCTATTTCTGTTTACATGTAGGCACTGACTCCAATATTGCATATCTCAGAAGTGGTATAAAAAGTCAGATCAAGCAATATTAAGGTATTGGAAAATGTATGTTAGTTTAACAGTGGCACTGGCAAAGTATTCTTGTTAAATAGAGTGCTTCATAAACTTAACGATAATTGAATCACTTCATTGCTTGCATGGGATGAACAACAAAATTACTTAAGTATATTAGGTATATAAACAGATTAGTATTTCCGGAGTTGGAGTTCCAAGTTATTAGAATCAGGATATTGAAATAACACAACAAAATCAAGACAGACACACTATTAGACAACAGCAACATGACATTGTACTGTTACGTGTGCAAGAATGCTGCATTCATATGGACTAAAATAATGCATTATATTTAGTTTTAAAATGTCTTTTTCTTTGAAATCTGAATCTTGCTTGTCTTCAATTTTGTGTGGCTCAGCATTGTAGACTTTGCATTTACTGTCTGGCTGCAAAGATATTAATTGGCATCCTGCCCTCTGGCAATATTAAAGGGATATTAGCTTTAACTTTTGCAGTTACATTATCTACAGTTTCTTATTCTACTCCACAAAACTTGCTGAAATGTAAAGTATTCAGCTTGGCAACACAGCCTGTATATGGACAGTATACAGTAGATTATAATGTAATTGCCATTGTTGACAAGTGAATTTCAGTAAGCTAGAATTCACGTTATCCATGCTATATTGACAAGCTGGATACAGAGCATTTCAGCATGCTTTACGTAGTACATACCAGAAACTTAATTTGATACACAAAACAAAACTTCGAAAGCATCAAAAGTTATGACTGAAGTCAAAAGTATGTTAGTCAACCAGCCCAACGCTTATACCTATGCCTGTTGGTACACAACAAGATATTAACGCAACAAATCCTGATCAGTCCTTGTTACAGATATGTAAATATTTTCAGCCAAAGGGCCAATCAAGTTTGTAGAATTTCAAAGCATATGTTCAGGCATTTATGATGTGCCTGCAGTTCATACATGTACCTGTGTATAGTGTCATGAAGAAACCATGTCATGCATATTAATTGTATACTTTCTTACATACCCTACTATTTATCGGAAATGTTGTGAATTAACCGACAGACCATGTTACTCTGTGCTGGGAGAGCACAGAGTAACATGGTCTGTCTGTTAATTCACAACATTTCCCATAAATAGTAGGGTATGTAAGAAAGTATACAATTAATATGCATGACATGGTTTCTTCATGACACTATACACAGGTACATGTATGAACTGCAGGCACTGGTACATGTAGAAATTTCAGGCCCTTTCACACACCTGCAGTGTATACGGCACTATTACCAACCGTACATACATTCTATCTATGTTAACAGCTTCTGACATGTACAAGTACCTCAAAGTATGGGACAGAACAGAGCTTGTTTCTGTGATTTAATTTTTTTTATCATAGTACATGCAAGCAAACTGTGATTCATCCCTGCAACACACTCAAGACAAATTACACTGTATGTCATCACCTTTGTCATTAAGGGCCTGTTACACCATTTAGCTACATGTAGGCACTTGTATTATGATCAAAACTCATTTACATTTACTCACCGATAATCTGATTGATGAATTCTGCACATCTCAGCATCCCGAAATTTCACTTCATTGTTTGATACTCCAACACCTGGTCCCGCATCACTCAGGGTGCAGAATCTTGGCTTTACCCGTTGCAACTTAAGGTCATCAAGAGTTTCAAGTAGATGAACACATGATTTCTTTACATCATGGAATGTACCAATGTCATGCTCACATGTTGTCAGAAAGTCAATGGCCAACACAATTTGGGTCTGAATTCCATATAACTGTTTCATTATATTTTCAGTGAGAATTGTCTTTTCAAAGTCAGTCATTTCATGGCTGATATCAGCAACTGCCAAATCCACTCTGTGGTTCAGGTGTCTCAGTCTATCAATTTCATACTTGGTGTGAATGTTATTTGTATCTCCAGGAGAAGTTCGCTTGAAATCATTTTCCTCACTCATATCAATATAAAGGAATATGTCATCGTGTATGCGAGCACAAAAGCTACGAAATGCTTGTGATGATTTTTGATGTTCATTGTCCTGCAGAACTTCAAACAAATCTGGAAACATATGACGAGTGCGAATGATCTCACTTGCCCACACAGTGCCTGAGGAACCTACATAGAACTTTGGTCTCACAAACACTACATGCTAGAAGGACTTTCTTACCATCAACAGTATTACCTTTTTTGGTAAAAATCCTGTGTGCTGAAGGAGTTATATACATTTTTTTTCTGGCCAGTCATGGATAGGAAGTCTCCTCGGATTACTTGAAGATGTCAATATTTTAATTCTCCGTGATCGGTCCATCCCCTCTCCTGTTCCAGGTCTCAAATACGCCTTGTCATCGATACTGTGACAGAAGCAGTATTTTCTATTTTCAACTGTATTTTCAGAGAAGAAAAAACGCTTCACATTGTTTATGTGTGCACGTTGGTGATGTGTGCACTCATTTTCTCTTTCTTCAGTTTTTTGTGGTTTTCTGGTACAGAACAATCCTTTTCCCAGATGTCGCTTTGACGCAAAAGTTCCTCTTCGTACAGGAGCAGATCTATTCCATACAGTTGTTGATGATTTGATCTCTTTCTTTCCTTTCTCTCTCAGTCTATGATTTGCAACCTGTAGGAGATCTCTACATTTAACTCTCTTGTTTGTGAACATAATGGTGTTTGTCCTTCGCCCATGGTATGTACTTTTGTCTTCTATTGATTTAGCTATGTATTCTTCATCATCCGTGTCTATTGCTTGAGGTCTTCCCTGATTGGAAAGTTTTCTTTTTTAATCCTTTTTTCCTGAATTAACTGTTGTTGTTGTCGTTTTCTCATTTGTGCTAGCTTCTGTTTTAGTACTTTATCTTTCTGTGCATCACTTTGTAGTTCCTCGAACGTGTTTTTATATTGCTGATGCAAGTGATCGATGTCATTTCGAATATCTTCTAATCTAGCGCCTGACCATAATCCTGTAAGTTCACATTTCTGCAAATGTTTCTCCTTAGCATGAATGGTCTTTTTTATTCTGCTTTCCTTCTCCTTTAAACGCAGCCGTACAAGATCCTCAGCAGTAATCTGCGATTGATTGATTTCAGTCACTATAGGTAGGACAATAGTGGCAACCCTCCTCACAGTCTCCTCATCAATGCCATACGTATAAAGTGATGGCAAACTTTGGTCCCATTCTCTTGACATGGTACCAAGCAGCGATCTTATAAATCCGTGGTCTTGTAATTTGTTTTGCTTCAAATCAGAGGACTGGACATTGCTTGGTTATTAATTTCTTCAACAAGCTGTGAGTAATCAAAGAATTCTGAATTTGGCCTCAATATAATGAATCTATTGCCTCCTATGACTGTGATCAAGATACGGAGACCAAATTTGGGATGGAGCAATGCTTCCTGAAAACTTTTACGACTGGACTTTCTATCACATCTATGTTTATCTACCACATCCTGAAATCCCATGTAAATTTCATATGCATCTTCATATGGCATACTAGTAACTGCTCTTTGGACTTTACAGCCACGGGGTTCAGACATCAGCTCATGTAAAACAGCTTGTAGGCCCTGAATTTTTTGTTTCCTTCGTGGATTGGAAACCAAGGCTTCTTTCTCCCTCAGAAGCTTCATATTCTCTTCTATATTGCATGTTTGTAGGGACTCAAGGATATACGGGGAAAACGATTTTGAATGGTCTCTCAACTCACTCCTCATTTCGGTATGCTTCCTCTTCACAATGGGTTCGTATCTGTGGTCTTTGTCTGTGGTACTGTCATCATCTTTCACACAGCGCAGATTGAACTTGTCAAACAGGGAAGCCACTCCAAAAATGAGGCCAGCATATATAGCAGTAAAGCCATGTCGAGTCTCTGTGAATGTCTTCCAAGACTGATTGAAGAGGTCTTTGGTAAAATAACTGTTGTTGTTTACAATTCCATAAAACCTGCAAAGCATCTTTGTTTGTTGCAATAACTGCTGGGTTGAGATAGTTTTACAGGGTCTGAAAATCTGATGGAGTGGTACTGACAGGCGATACATGGAGGCCGCCATTGTGAAAAGCGCCCTAAATACCATTCCCTAAGTTTATTTGAATATGCTATGCTAAATTTCTTAAAGTATGCTGGAGGGCTTTTCATATGCAAAATAGCTGACCTTAGAAGCTGGCTGTTAAGTAATGTGGAAATAGCAAAGGAGTCTGTCGATGAAATTTTGAGTGACTTGACTGGATCGTGTATCTATGAAGTCAGACACTTACTATCTTTCGATCCAAATCGAGATATAGATGATCTGTCATTGAAAAAGTTTGAAAAACGTCGTTTTCTGACTGCCTTAGAAAAACTCAAGATAGAAGTGCAGCTGCAGCCTAGTGATGTTTCATGCAGTGATGAACATCCTCCTTTCACTTCTAATTGTGATCGATTCGGAGCAACATCAGCAAATACAGAAAGCAGCACACAAGGTTTGAATGAAAATATTATTGATAAACTGAAAATGGGGGAAAACTTAAAAAGACAATTCAAACGAGAGCTCCTTGTTTTTCCATTTCCCAAAACGGAAAAACACAAGTTTTGCAATGAACTTCTCCAACCCCTGTTTACTGCCACTTACTCGCGTCTGCAAACAAAGTTTGCGTCATACTTCCGCTATGAAAGGAAGGTAAGGTGGCAACACAGCTGCCATTTGGAGGACACAAGAAAGCGACTCAACAACATGCTAAGTTCAGAAAGTGGGGGAAGAAATCTAGCAAGGTTCATGCATGAGCAGTCCACCTTTCCAGACACAGATCTTCCTGTGTGCAGGCAGGGAATAGCAGATATAGAAGCACTGAAAGATGGTGTGTTGAGAGAAGAAGAAAGGCTTCATACAGATAGAAGGGAAAGAATTTTAGATGAAGATGGTGTAGTGAAGAAATGGGCACAGACAGAACAGGCTGCATACAATGAAAGTGCAATGAAAGACTGCAAGAACCTGGTAAGTGAGATAGACAGCATCATCGGGAGAATGAAGGAATGTGAAGAAGAGCTGAGGCAGAAGGCATCAAGAGTCGCCAATGTGAAAGTTCGACTGCAAAAGAGGAGAAAGAAGGAAAACAAGCACCATGCAAAACAAAGGAAACAAGCCAGACTGAATGCATCAAAAGTAAAAGTAGCTGAACTCCTTGGGTCAAAGATTGTGTGTGGGGAATATGAACCAGCTATGACTGGCTGTCCCCAACTTGACAGTGATTCCATTGATAAACTTGGCTTGTGGTCTTTGCAAAAAACTCAGCATTGTGTCATAATACTTAAAGAACTTCATAAGGAGGGTGTATTTGATGAATCTGGTTGGGATGTTGTTGATGACTGGCTGAGATATTGGGATATAGATTATGAGAGTGACTAAATACACACTACGACGAGGAATTACCCACAATTCTCTTTGATTTATATCCTCATACATTTTTCTTAACAAACCCGTCCAAAGAGTTTCATTAATTTCATGACAATAATTGAATTTTAATTACAACTGACATTACTATTCAAATGCCTTGCTCTAAAATAGGTGATTGCACCATAGATTTTATGATTAACTTGAATTAAAATCCAATTTTTACAGGTGCATAAATCATGCAGTATTTAGAGTTAAATAATGCAAACTGAGGCGGCCAAGTGATGTCATTTGATTTACGTGTTGAGTTACTTTGTCATAGCCATTCTAGACCAACACAGGTGTAACAGGTTGTTAAAATATTGCCTATGGATATCAAAAATATCTTTAAAATTTACAAAATTGCTATCTCCACTGTGGAAAAAGCCTGGATTTTCCATTGGTTATGTGAGCATTCAGAAAGTAGCATACATTAATATTATGGTGTCAGAAGTTTCAACCATGTTTTTACAATGGTGTTCTGTGTATTGAAAAATTTTCTACAGTTGAAGAAGTTCTACAAATTCAACACTTCAAATCAAAGCCATCAGCAACTGAGATGGTCAAAACATACCATCTGTCTAACATGTAAATTGTCTTTGTCATGGTCATTCATAAAAACAATATCCTTTCGTTGCCCAAAACAGATGGAACTTGTTCCCTTTCCTTAAAAATATTATGTATTACTGTCAAAAATATATGGTGAAAAATTTACAAAAGGGTTGATATTCCAATAATCCTGTATGTACATCCAGAAGATCATGTGGCACTGCATCAATGCTATGGTGTCGGATTGTTGAAATATTGTGTGCACAGGAAATTTGCTGTAGTCCAAGAAGTGATCTCAGTGTGTATGAGGCTAGGAGAAATGTGGATAGGCTTACACATTGTGTATAGATGCTAATACTTTTGTGTCCCATTCATTCTGATATGTATAATTAAATATTTCTCAGTGGCGGCTGGTAGAAAAGGCAAAAAACAAATTAGCATGTATTGTTTCGTGTCATCTGAAAACATGCGCATCATGACTATTTTAAAATTAAAGTTTGTTAAAAAAATTTGAAATATGAATGCTCTGTCAATTTTGAAAAATACTGCTGACAAAATGTGAACTTTGACTTACACAGGGTTATCTGCATTTTAATATGAACATTGGATTGTTAATGGAATGAGCAGAATAACATGTGAATTCATGTTTTTGATAAGGTGTTTTGTTCAAGAAATGTTCTAAAATATTCCTCAGCATTGTTGCTTTCAGTGGCAGCTACTTGGTTTATGACAACTAAATTAGAAAAAAAGAGAAAAGTAAAAACAAGTTGGCTTTCACCAATTTTAATTCCTAATGTTTAAAAACTTTCACCGTGAGTCTGCAAATATTCAGCATCATCAAATGAAAATGTATGCTGAACTTGTGCATGTACATCTCACTTTCCAGAAATATCTGGATATCTGCAAATGATGTATCATTAAACTTCAAGATATATATCACTTTGCCAATTATCTGCTCCTCTGATTTTCTGTTCACCATTTCTAACTGACATCTTTGCTTGTCTTTGTGTGCATCATATGTATCAGTGAGACATAACGAAAAAAGTATTCATATTTAGTAATTAACTTTTCTTCAGAAATTTACAACCAGATATGTTTATTGCTCCCCTTTCCAAAAGTGTGCAACTTGCAGTCCCTGCAAATCATTCTTTTTATAGTCACATACCCTGAAATGATTTGTTATATCATCGATTAAATGTCCACTACAGTTCCTGCAACTTGTTAGACTGGATATGTCTATAGTGTATGAGCATGCATGTATATATTAGGGGGGGGCCATGGAAAAAAAACAGCAAAGATGAGGGGGGGGGCCATAGATTTTTTCTATAATTTACTAGGGAGGGGCATGGGAAAAAATCACCAGAAAATAGAAAATCCTCCACCCCCCCCCGGAAGTAAATTCTGAATCGTCCCTTAGCTGACGCACTGCACGCGTTCTCAGTTTGCTCGCGACCGCTCAGTGCAGTGCGGAACGGGCATCCCAGAAACGCTTTAATTTTGACTTTTTCGCGGTAGAATTGGACTAAAAAGGTGTATAATAATAAGATTATTCATAGAATACCGGGATTTATGTCCTCGTACATCGTACGCTTCGGTATTGTCCTTGACGCTACGCGTCTCTGACAGTTCCTCCGCTGCACAATGTACTCGGACATAAATCCCGGTGTTTTATGAATAATATGACAGAACCCCATGGCCGGTGAGTGCAAGCGCGCCGTACTAGCGGTATTTGTACGAGTGCTGCGGCGGTCTATTCGGCGGCAGTCCTTTCACTCGCTTCGCTCGTGAAAAGACAGCCGAATACACCGCAGCACGAGTGAAATACCGCTAGTACGGCGCGCTTGCACTCACCGGCCATGGGGTTCTGTTATTATTACATATGTTCTATCTTTTATTTGCATCATTTATCGAGAAAATCGACGATTAGTCGTGCGTACTACTTCTCTGTCAAAGCTTTAGGGCGACCCTGCGGAGTTATATAACATTGACATCACTGTAATGAGGCATCGAATCAGCTTTCAATTTTCATTGGTCATCGCCGCCACACCCTCTATTTTGATTGGCTAAACTATTGTTTACTTGTTTATCAAGGATGACGTAAGAGGAACGTTGGAGGGCTCGTAACTCTGCTTGCGATCGCTCACACATACATAGTAGCCACAGATAGCCAAACGAAGAGAACTTTGAATATGGAACGCTTTTGATTTTTTCACATTTTGAGCTTGAAATTCTTCTAAATGATCGATACAAATAACAGTTCGAAGACTTTTATGGGAAATTTAAGATACGGCAAACATAACTTGTCGAACGATCAAATTTCAGTGTTTAGGCTACCTTGCACAGAGATCACTGTTATCATTAGCGTGTAGGACACAAAAGCACAGAGTAACTGCATGCAAAAGTGACTTTCTATTGTAAACAGGGAATGTCCGGTGAGAAAACTACTGGCAAAAACGTCTCTGAAAATGTTAACTGTTTGTTAAATTGGCTCCGCTGCGTCCGCAGTTATGTGTTTCGATGTATGATGGCCGCCGTGGTACGGCGGCCACCGTGTATCCATGGAACTAGAAACGGACGTCGCCCGTTGTCAATGTTTTTGCTTCGCTGACAAACAAACTGCTCTTCCGGATAATAAAAATCATCCTCACACTATAATAAGTACATGCAATTTTCTTTGTTGTAGTTTTTAATCGGTAATGTCATGCATTTTACTATAACTAGCATCGAACCAAAGTGAAATGAAATCTTGTAGACGGCATTTTTTGTGTTTGCAAACAAAATAGTTCCGGGTCAAAGTTGGTAATACTCATTAACATAAGGGTAGGGCATAATGTTTTTGGTATTGCACTGCAGTGCAAATACTGGTAGTACGCGCGCGCTTCGATGCAAGTAATCTGTGGTAATATGTAATAATACTATATTATCATCGGTGAATAACATAAGACTTAGTGCATGTTCAATGATTATGTCCCTTATGGCGCTGCATACAACGTGAAAAGTATTCGGCCCCATCAACTGACCTGAGGATCGCCATAATCAAGATTATTTATTTCTGATAATACCGGTACACCATCAATACACATAGTTTGAATTCGACCCCATTTGTAAGATTAGTCTGAATAGGATCTAGTGCACATGATTTTCGAGCTCATGGAATTAATAATTTCACCAACGACTGGTTTTGGTGACAGAAGTGAGCTCTGTAAAGGAATATTGTAGTGACTCGGTGACCTTTTCTGATGCATAAGATCTTGGAAATTGCTTCTGAAGCTTATAGATTTCATTTGAAAAGAAGTCCGAGAAAGACTGGGCCAATTAAGCTTTATAGTTAGGAATGGATCGAATACAAGCTGATGATTTCTTTTCATCCATTTTAATCGTCAATAATGCTAAAAAGCTTAGTCTAATTGGATGTGTCAATATGCGTTCTGTGAAGCAATGTGAGAGCTTCATTGCGGTCTATTATAGTTGGTCATTTTGCCGTAAAGATAGTCTATTCACTTCGAGTAGGTTTTTCATCCATTGCCTTTCAAGTTGCCGAAGATCACGTTTCGCTTCACGTATCTTGTCGTACCAGGGGGCGCGTGGTTTGTCTCAGATCATTCACACCTAGGCCAAAGCAACAATGTGCAATACAGATTACAAGTCCTCATGAAAGCACTCAGCCCGTTTGTATGGGCTTTGGAAAATATGAATAACCTGACTAAGGTCATCAGAGGTCCCCGACAAAATGTTCCTCGAATGCGCTTAATACGGGGCACACACGGACGTGACAGATCAGTAACAAAATCAATCAGACTATGGCTCCATTAAGAATGTCATTGTACTGAAATTCAATGACGCATGCTTCATTTACATTGGTAATTAATAAATCCAGTGTGCCCCCACCATCTTTCATGAGTTGGTCCGGTAAATGGTGTTGAGACCAAGACTATTTATCAGTAAATGAATTGCAGTTTTTGTCTTTTATAAAAAGAAGTTGGAGTCATTAAAAACAGCACACGACCTGGTGAAATCATCACACTCTTCATGAGCGTTGCAAACTCGGTCATATGAGCTACCAGTTAGTAGATTACATGTAAGATTTTTTACTCTATACTTGTACAGCGCTATACACAATTGTTTCAGAAATTAACGTAGATCAAATGAAATCGAGAATGGTTGTAAAATTTTAAAGAATATTTATACTGTGACTGTACAAATGAAACTGAGATCGAGAGAATTTCAGTGGAAACTCCATCTTCCCTACTTATTCCCTAATTCGGTGTAACAAATACTTATACTTGTCTAAAAAGGTAGAGTCAATGTAATTTCGAATTCGTAATGAAGTTGATTCCCTCGAATATATAGACATATTATCATATACCTACATTCACGTGCCTGTGTAAAGCTATGGGAGAAAGCGCCCTCAGATCCGTGCATTTTTTTATGTATCACGCCCCGGCCCGGTGCCCAAATATGGGCAATCGCGTGCATTTCTGAACTATCTCGATTCTGGTTACTACGCGCGTTGCTATCCACAAACGTTCCATTCGTACACAAAGCCAGCGCGAGATTTGGAAAACGTCTGCTCGCTCAGATCATAGTTGCGCGTGGCGACAGTGGAGCCGCGCCGGTAAAATCGGCTTTTATTTCTAAATTCTAGTGAAATCCTGTGTATACTAAGTGCGTGCCTGTTCAGTATAAATTACAAGAAACTGACATCGCGCTTTTGTCCTTCTTACACCTCGATTTCAGCCTTGATCTCTGTTGGTCACGTAGTACGCATATTGCTTTGCGCGTTCTAGAATTCTGCAGGTAAACAAATGACGTCATGCCATCGTATTTATGAAAAACTGACACAAATGGCGATGAATTTTTGATATCGCACGCATTTTTATCTCATAAACAATGTTGAATATTATGTAAACTACATATTTATCATTCCATAAGGTATATGATAAAACCTTTACGGCCCTGATACGGCTTTTGCGGCCCGTGGTCGTACGGCGTACGGGCCCTCGCACGCTCGGGCCCTTCCGCCATACGACCTGGGCCGCAAAAGCCGTATCAGGCCGTAAAGATTATTATTATACATCTACCATCGAGAACAATATAATTTAGCGTGCGCTAAAAAGCTTTACGGAACGCGCGCCCGTTCCGTAACACCTACGGTTTCAAGGCGCCCCATCCCCTGTGGCTGTATCTGCGCGTTCACTGTAGAACGGTTTCAAGGGACCCCTTGGATGAGTGCCAGAACAAGTCTCGTGGGCGCTCTGTACATACGTATGTGTGTAGTGCACACACTTTAAAACTTGCAGAAGTGCGTCTGAGGTAGCGTTCCACACTGGCGCGATAAAATCGGAAGAAAAATTGTTGACATTGCACGTAAGCGATCACTACTCCGACATTTTGATGCCCCGATCAGGAATGTAAGATATATAATAATAAGGTTATTACGAAAATATCGCAAAGGATGCACTCGGACATTGGCGCCGCGCATCGCCCTCCGCTTCGCGTTTGGCGATACGCTGCGCCAATGTCCTCGTGCATCCTTTAAGGTATTTTCATAATAGTCTCGCCAGCGGCTTACTGACTACGCAGTCTTACTATTATCATTATTATTATTGTTGTTGTTGTTGCAATTCTTTATATATAGGTGACAGCGAAGGAAAGGTTTGCACCTTGAGGATGACGGTTTCAGGTTTTGAGATTTGTATCATTTTTAGAGGAAAGAGAGTGCAAGTTTTAAGAGAAATTCCAACGTTATTTGTCGGGCGATTGTCTCTCACAGTTAGTGAGTAATCTTAAAAGTTTGCTTTTACTTGGTTTGCAAGGATCCAAACGAGTTGTTGTCAATACCCATGTTCGCAAGACTGCTAAACTGTCTCCTACTCGATGAATATTAAGACCTTACAATATTTGTCAACCTCTTCATAAGTTTATGCACATATTCAATTTTAATTTCTTTATTGAAAGTAAGAAGCCTGTAGCCATATATTTCAAAACTATTTGTAGGTTAAAGATGCATATGTGTACAAGAAACACGATATTGGGATTCCAACGAAACGTCTGATTTCACTTTACATTGTACTCTATCGGACAAACTATTGTTTCCGTTAAAAGGGGAGCTATATATGTGTATTTGTCAGCACTTGAAAATTAATGTAACTATAATCCACCAGAAGGGGTGGATTAATATACAGGTTGGGATTGCCTCAGTGTATGGATACATCCATGAAATCCTGACTGATGTATATTTTGCGACTGAATTTGGATGGATAAGACCAATCAATTCACTGTCCCTCAAATGCGCTCAGCCTTCTCCGGTTATAACGTTCATCAAAATTCAAGGTCGGGCAGGAAAGGAGGTGGTGGAGCAGCTATCATGAGTAATCAACTCAAGGTCAAGTCAGACAAGTCCATTGTGTAATGAGCGACTTCTGTCCAGTCGGACACGTTGGACAACAACTGAACCTTTCATTCCAAAAGCCAGGTTGCTTATAACACCTGTCACATGATATTACATAACAAAATTGATCAGCACATAATGACGTCATGACATCTCTCTGTGTTATAGGAGTCGATTTATCATATTTCCACAAAAATCTATTCGTTGTCGAAGTGTTTTATATATAAAATGATCATACCAAACGATATTACAAAGTAATAATTCAGTATAAATTGATGATACATTTTAAATTAGTGCAAAATGCAAAACTTCACTTTTTTCAACATCAAACAACATATGCCTTTTGCCTAAATTAGAAACATTTTAACTGAGTATCTTGGTATAAACGGCACAAACATACAGTTCCGTACATCAACGTGAATCACTTCCATATTTTCTCTCGTGCTTGATCTAGGGTCTTTCTCAATTGGTCGTCATGATGGTCATTATTACCCTTTTGGTATTGTTGACCAAGATGACATCATACATTACCTTGGTACCAGGCAGACCTTCAAATGTCTGTTTCATTTTCTACTCAAATACTTCACCTGACAATTTCAAGCCAAAGGGCAAACACAGAAATTTATATCTTTCAAAGGGAAAGTTAAATGTTCAGAACTTTGAAGACTTTGTCTAACTTTTCATGTCAATAGCCATCTTTTGCGTCAAGTTTACCAAACGTTGTAGCACAAGACAGATCACCAGTTACCTCCTCTGCTGTTGTCATTATGGTAGTGTTCACGTTTAATTGCCCTGTTAAGATCACGTGGGTCAACACATATTCGTATACGACCGTTGTCTTTTTCAACTATGACAATAGGATTGACCCAATCTGAAGGTTCATTCACCTTCTCAACTACACCAAGATCTTCGATTCGTTTCAGTTCGGCGAATACTTTATCATGCAGCAAGAATAGAATTTTCCTTGCTCGATGAACTATAGATGTAACAGTCATGTCTATTACAATATGATGCTCACCTTCAAAGCGGCCTAAGCCTTCAAGAAAATCTTCATATTCATTCAACATTGCTTTACTTTCTAAGATCAGGACTCGACGTACGAGGTTTATTCTTTTACAGTCATTAGCGTCTATCACAGTGGTGATAAAATATCTGCTACCAAAAACATATCGTCAGTTTTTTTTTCACCATTGCACCGCATTACAGTTTTCCCAACATGGTTCAGCTTAATACCTTTATACATGGGCAGCATTACATTCGTCTTTTCTAGACTGCCTATATTTTTCATATTAGAATAGATTCTTAGTGGAAGCACGTTTGTTTTGGCGCCAGTATCATGTCAAAAGTTTATTACATAGTTATTTACATTTACGTCGGCATTCCAACTACTATATTCATTATTACTCTCAATCATACTAATAAATAGCTCTTCAGGTTCATCTTCTATGATGTACGAATCTGTGTCGATAGAATGTATTCTATTTGTCTTACAAACTTTTATAAAGTGATTCTTTCCTTTGCATTTCGAGCATGATTTTCAAAATGCTTAGCATTGTCTTGGGCCATGGATTTTACCACATTTGCCACAGAGAAATTGTCGAGAACGTCCCGTTTGTTTTGATTTGTCTTTTTGCCAAATTTCTTCCTTCGCAGTGGATCGCTTTCTTTGCGACATTTTTCGAACGCAATATACAGGTTTCTCTTCTATTTTAGATAAAGCTTGAATGTGATTTCGATTGTTCGGCTCCCCGACATATTTCAATCGCTTTTTGTAAATTCAAATCAGTCTCCCAAAGTACTTTTTCACGCACATGAGAATTATTTACACCGCATGCAATACTGTCCTTGATAAGGCTTCTTGTCAGCTCAGTAACGTGGTATTCAATAGATTCATCAAGTCCTTGTGAACATGTGAAAATTTACGCCGTTCGAGTGTAACGGTTTTTCTAAGGCTACACTATTCTTTAATTTTTTCGTGCAGTACCTGTATCTTTTCTCTGTCAGCGGCGTTCGTGAAAGAAAATGTGTCATACACATCCAGAGCTTCGTCACCGTTAGCTTTTATTCGAAAAGCATGGCTGCTTATTACACCTAATCACATGGTATTACATAATAGTATTGATCAGGAATCATGACACATTGCGACTATGTTCTGCTCATTTGAACATTTGAATACCTGTTCACCTCGTTATCGTCTACGGTCCACCACCATCTCGAAAAATGGCTTGAATGTCACGACTTTTATGACAGAGATTTTTTTCATGATTGTGCTTTTTATCTTTTATTTATCAAATTCCGCACCGTGTGAAAGATCACTACAGTTTCATACAAAGGAATAGATTTAAGGAAAGGTACATATAAGTCAGAATTACATATAGTTTATCAACATTTCCTAAAATTTCTACCATTTTATCTCTTTATAGATTTCTTGGTCAAAATTAAATCTTAACAAAAGCTCATTTTTAAGTATAACTTTAACAGGTGCACTCACTTCTTTAACCTAAACTTCTGTATACTCCTTTAGCTAGAAGAATCAGAAGTTACAACTATTTGATATTTTGTTGGAACAATGTTATCTGAAAGACATGAAACGATGATATATGATGGAGTTATTATGATTGTACGATCCAGGAGGCTGGGTACAATTTATTTAACCTTCCCAAGCATATCTCATCAATTTGATAATATAGATTATTATTAAAATACCGCAAAGGATGCACGAGGACATTGGCGCAGCGTATCGCCCGACGCGAAGCGGAGGGTGATGCGCGGCGCCAATGTCCGAGTGCATCCTTGCGGTATTTTCGTAATAACCTTATTATTATACGGTACATCTTACATTCCTGATCAGGGCATCAAAATGTCGGAGTAGTGACCGTTTTCGTGCAGTGTCAACAATTTTTCTTCCGATTTTATCGCGACAGTGTGGAACGCTACCTCGGACGCGCTTCTGCAAGTTTTAGAGTGTGTGCACTACACACATACGTACGTACGTACAGAGCGCGCGCGAGACTTGTTCTGGCACTCGTCCAAGGGGTCCCTTGAAACCGTTCTACAGTGAACGCGCAGATACAGCCGCAGGGAATGGGGCGCCTTGAAACCGTGCCGTACGGAACGGGCGCGAGTTCCGTACGGCTTTTTTAGCGCACGCTAAATTCTATTGTTCTCGATGATAGATGTATAATAATATGAGGTTAATATTATATAGGGCTCAGCCCTTGGTGTCGCGCGAGGGGTTAAGATTGGCAATGTTATTTGTATTGATTCATGATAAACTGTAATTGTTACTTCATAAACGTTTATATGACAACTATGCCCTATGATGAAAGCAGTTCACGTACGTACACGACGTCAAACCCTGCAGCAGGGCAGGTATAGATTTTCTGTAGCGTGTAAAAATTTGGACAAAATTGGCAATTTTTACAATGATAACAGCCTATAGCGTTAAACAAGGACGTGACTACGCATGTGCATATTTATAATATACTATGCGAGTAACCGGAAGTGTACCCTTCTTTCACGGGCGCCGCCATGTTTTTTTTTTGAGTACTCGTAAATAAACAAATACGAAACAAATTACTACTATATAACATGCCATTTATAAAATATACCTCTTTTATTAGCCAGTAAATGTTATTATGCACCTTGTCGCCGATACAAAATATCGTTTATGTAGATAAAGGGAGAAAACTGTCGTGCATATGAACGGGGGCATGCGCAAAGAATGCTGGGATTTAATTTTAGAAAAGCGCCCCTGTGTCAATAATTAGATTCAAAAATTGCCAGTTTTTAGACGGAACGCTGTAGTTTTCAGCACGAGGGACCGTGTTTTCAGCTTGCAAGTGGAAGGATGGCAGTGCGGTTACCATTGCAATGATAATGATTGCATAATACGTCCCTTGTTTAACGCAATAGGCTGTTATCATTGTAAAAATTGCCAATTTTTGTCCAAAATTTTTACACGTTACAGAAAATCTATACTTGCTCTGCTGCAGGGTTTGACGTCGTGTACTTACGTGAACTACTTTCATCAGAGGGAAACTGGGCATAGTTGTCATATAAACGTTTATGAAGTAACAATTAATTACATTTTATCATGAATCAATACAAATAACATTACCAATCTTAACCCCTGGCGCGACACCAAGGGCTGAGCCCTATATAATATTAATAATAATAATAATAATAACAGCAACAATAACAGCCTTTATGCCTTTCCTTTAGATTGTCTATGGAAGTCAAAACGTCATCTCGATTAGGCTCAAGAACAGTGACATTTTTCTTCAAAATCGTTTTGCACTCGCGCTGATGCCGAGAGGTACGTTTCTGTCTTTAAATATTAGAAACATCCTTTTCTCGCCTCAGGAAACTGGCTGTAACAGCACAAATTATTAACCCACTCAGTTGATATCTTTACGATAGTCAGTTGCATAAAAAATCTTATGGTATACTGTTTGTCATTGTGTCATCTTTACATAAGCAATAATGTCTCCCTCCCGCCCATAATGGACGAAAGCAAACTTTGCATGACATAATGTACGAGGCGAAGCCAAGTACCGTACAATATGGAGTGTAAAGTTCGCTTGAGTCCATTATGTGTCGGGAGGGGTGAAATTATTAATAGTTTTATAGTTTTGGCAATGCCAGTGAATTTTTGGATGTAGAAAAACAAATAAAAAGGGGAATTTAAACCGAGTTTAAAGCCAGTGCGCATCATTCGACAATATCGGCCCTGAATCAGCATGCCGTGTACATTTTCACGCACTCCACACTACACTGCACTGAACACGCTCAGCGCCAGGAGAAGAATCAGTTATAATTGAATATGTGGCATTTGTAGACTTTAGAAAAGCATTTGATTGTGTTAGGAGAAAATGCCTCTTTTTTAAAATGCAGAGGTTGGGTATATCAGGTAGCTTTTACAATGTTGTTAAATCTGTGTATGACGATACTCAATACAAAATGAAACTGCCCAGTAGTATTTCAGATGGGTTTATTTCCTCATGTCGTGTGAAAAACGGTTGCAATATGTCACGAACATTTGTTTAATATTTTCCTAAATGATCTTCCAGACGAGTTTGGTGGTTTTTCTGCTTCTCCTATCTAAATTGGAGATCAGAAGTTAAATTGTATTTTATATGTAGATAATTTGATACTTACGTCAAAATCAGCTGATGGTTTACAAAATTGTTTAGATAAAATATGGGGGCCTTTCGATCAATATCAATAAGACAAAAACAATGATATTTAATAGAGGTAACCGTTTCATAAGGAATCGTCAATTTTTTTAGAAAAGTGTGATTGAAGCAGTGAATCAGTACACATATGTTGGTGTTGTTTTTACACCTAATGGAAAATTCAAACATAATCAGTTTAATCTTAAAAATAGAAGAGAACTCTTTTCAATGATTCAAGGAAGAATAGAAGTTGTAACAAATTGCGCACTTATAGAATCTTCAAGACCAAATTTGGTTTTGAAAAAATATATAAGATATATTCAAGATTTCGGGTTACGTAGAAGTTTGACAAACTATAGACTGAGTGATCATAATTTGCGTGTTGAAATTGGTAGGAAATGTAAACCTCATTACCTTTAAATAAAAGAATTTGCTTGAGATGTGATAGTAATGTGTTTCACTTTTTATTCACATGCAAGTGTCAAATTTCTGAAAGATCAATTTTGTGCCAGAAAAGCGGAATAGATTTTTCTATCACTATGAGTGTTGCAAAAAAAGTAGAAAACATGAAAAAGATTATGGAACATACTTTTCTGAACCTTGGTATATTTATAAGGAATTCTGGTGTTTGCTGACCCCTCCAGTAGCTACCTACAGTTTGCTGTTTACAGTCAGAGTTATATGTGAACTTCAATTCAATTTACTTGGATTTTAATATCCATTTGATGGTGTTCATTTTTGAACATGTTGTTCTTTCATCTGGAATGTACCATACCACACTCTAAAATGAAAGATTGATTGATTGATTGATTGATTGATTGATTGATTGATTGATTGAAAAAATGAGCAGTACTTTTACGGTTCCATTAGTAAATAAAAAACATGTATTTTGGAAGGAAATGAAAAGCAATTGCATCCCTACCGTCTATATCGACCTTGAAACATCAACTTTCAATATCATGTCATTCTAAAAGCTGAAACAAGGTGAAATACCAGCATAAAGAAATTAGAATGTCAATGCATTGACAGCAAGCTGCGTGGTATCAGCTGATCGATACCATCAGTATTAAATCTATAGTTGTACGGCATTCAATTTTAAACAATATCCACAGAGTTCAACAATGTTATTCATGTGTTTAAAGTTCACTAATAATTGTGTGTATAAATTTAATTATCGATGGCTTCTTGAGAAGAGCTGATGTATTTTGGCGAACGGGAAAACTCGATGTAAAGGGTGCTCGAAAGGTACAGTTGACAAACATACTGGAGGGTCTCAGTCGGTCGCGATGTCGAGAACAGGGTGAAACCACAGACAAGGAGAAAAAACCGTTGAATGAAAGTTATCACCGTATTCAAGCGGTACATCAGAAGTAGGTAACCACGATGTTAGATCAACGGAGAGCCCACGGTCGTTATGATAGTTTGTCGCAGCTGACCTTGGACCCGATTCTTTGAATGACTCTGGAGTCATTTCCATACGCTACTGGTCAAGATTGATGACAGCTTCCGTTGTTGGCCCGTTAATGACTGGTTCGAGTAGCTTTTCACGCTTACCTCGATTACATGGCCAGTAACGTACATAATATGATTTGTGTCAAACACCTCATCATCTAGCAGTTTGCAAGCGTACTGAGTTCTGTTTTACCTATTCATCAACGAAGCGAGCCATATCGTAAACAACGTAGTACTGCACACTGCAGTGTATCGGACGGGGTCCCAGCTGAGTGCGTGCCAGACAGAGAAGACGACAAGTGCATGCGGAAGGACTTGAAATATTTGATAAATCGTACAGTAATACATTATTATCGATATTGTGCACCATTATCATGATTTATTGTTTGATGTGTTATTGGTTTAGGCTTACCCCACAATTCTTCCCTTATTAAATGCCCAGTCTTTAAAACAATGTGGGGCCATAATGCTTGATAATCGGTTGCATTATCAGTGATAATGAGGGGGTATGACATCACAAAATTCACTGGTATTGACAAAGTTATAATATAATGTAATTTCATATGGTTCATATCATGTAAATTTGGTACACATTGTTAAATCCTTAACCGAATCATATACCCTGTTAGATTTTTTTATTCTACAGATATCTTTAATTGCCCGAACACGACTGGAGCTGTGAACCTGAATGATGGTTTGTCTGTGAAACAATCCGGCCCTGTTATTTTTATCGACACTTTTTTAAGACTTCCCTGTGCTGGTTACATCAAAGGATGGCAACTGTACACGGAACGAGAAGAAGAAGATTTGCATCTAAGTCCAGGGATTTACCGCCGCAAAGATGATTCATTACACTGGGTTTTATTTAGTTGGACAAAATAATTTTACCCTGAAAAACGTTTCGGCTGGAAATAAGAGCTTTCATGTACCTGCTGAAGATAGAGTTGCTTTTCAGCCAGGTGACTTTATAGGTAAGATATTAAGTTGTGAATGTGTACTCTTTTGTTTTAGAATTATCAACCTGATAGATAATAAGATTAATAATTAATGTTCCTGCAAATTGAAATGTTGTATACAAGTAATATGATCCATAAATTGCCCGCTTATCTATTGTCAACTATTGAAAGTAAACATCAACATGTGGCCTGAAAATAAGTTTTTCACTCTGTGTATTTCCAAGACTACAGTAAAGAATACCCAAATAAAAAATAATTTTGATATAGAAGGGCAACATCTCAACAATGTAGAATAAATTATGATTGAAATTATCGTTCACGACAAATTTATGCGTTAGGTATTTTACACCTACACGTCAAATGCAAGACAACTTAGACTGAACCCTGGATGAAGCACATTTTGGAAGTGGTACATCTATTATGTAAATAGTTCATGCTGAGTCTTATTTGGTGCATATTTACCTATTCTGGTTAACACTGTAAATTTTGTTATATTTAGATCAATTAGTACAGGGCCTTAGCGTAAGAAAACTGCCTTCACTGATAAATTGATACTAACAGTAATCTGGTGTGTTAATCAAATTTTATTTTTGAAATTGCGACATTAAAAGAGCGATAACATTTGACGATATAAACTGGCCAAAAGCTCATTCTAAAGTAAGGCTTCACAAGATAGTAATGTAAACTCGAGCGTTCTGCTAATCCTAATTCTGAAGCCATGGTATTTGTGAATGACCTTCCCTGGTTTGACAGTGAAACTGAGCCAGCCTTCATATTGATGCTCTGTTATAAGAAAGATTGAGTTGTAATCATGTCTCTATCGCTCTGTCCAAGTTTCCAATCGTTTTGCCTTTGAAAGTCGAATTTTAGTTTTCCTGTTTTTATAGCACTTTTGGTCATTATTTGTGTGTTCGCTGAGTATATTTAGTTGTCATTTGATAGATATTTGCTCAAAGTTGTGACGAACTGACCTTGCCAAACAAAGAAGATGTGACCCATTATTACGCTCTGCTACCCTTACCCACAGAGTAAGATAGAAAGAGTGGTAACGCCTGCATGCCTTTTGTTCCATGGTCGTCTCGGTAGATTATTGGCTTTTCATATTAAAATGAGCTTCAAAGGTGTTAACTTTTTGGAGGCTTTGTTTGTGGTTGATAATTACACGAGATTATGCGAAATATACGACGAGATGAGATGGCATCGTACTGCCAGTCGCGTAGCAACCATAGTTACTTTGTGAGCTCTCAGGCCAGAAACACTGCTTCACGCCAATCAAAACATAACACGCCAGCAGTTTCATAAACATGTCCTTCCTTGACACACGTGTCAAAGACGGTATGACTGACCGTAAACCATTGAGTAAAACCAGACAGTATCGATAAAAGACTTTCAAATTTGGTTCAAACACACTCATTATATATTCATAAAAATATGAGAGGAATTTTTAAAACGGTAAAACTCACTTTCCTGAAGCCTCAAAACACTCCCGTTTTCGCCAGCACGTCAATTCTACTCAGCACCACACGAAAACAACAAGACAAACTTTGTCGAACATACTTTCGCTTAACAATTGGCGAAAATCCAAAAATTACCGAAGGATTCATGGTCGGCACTCTTCGGAAAAGAGAGGCGAGAGCAACCTGAGGCGAGGCGAACATGGATGGGTTACGTAACCGCTTCACGCCTTAAACAATACCCGTTGCGACTCTATCTATCTTTCTCTATGCCTTACCATTACGCTCTGCATGTTTTCTATCAACACAATTCTATCGAGTTTGGCTTGATGGTATCAGACAGTTCAATAAAGCGCCTGGCTATCCTCTTGCTCAGCTTATTGTCCACTCGTTCAGTTTTAACCTATTCGGCCCTGATGCGGTTTTTGCGGACCGCAGTCATATGACGGAAGGGCACGAGCGTGAGGCTATGAACTTTCAATCTGTACAGGGAGGAAATAATTGTTTATTTAAATCATTTTATGTAAGTTATAGTTTGATTACGTATTTTTATAATTGTTAGAGGTTAATTTTTTTCCTGGAATTTACAGAAAATTGCCAAAGGACTAATAAAAATAATTTTGTCCAATAATGCTATCTGTCAATTTTTCATTCCACGTCAACTGATAGTGAAAGTATCTGTGTCACAATCAACAATGATATGTTATGTTATTGGTTGTTGTAATGGTAAAGATTCATTATCAGCAATGAATATAACTGTGGATAACATACGTCTATGCGTGAAAAATCATCCTGAACTTTGGAAATATTTTCGTTTACCGTCCAGAACTTTGGAGTAGTTTTTCTCTCTTATCTTTTTGCAGGGCTATATTGTCATTCTTCATGCTATCTACAAAGTATTGAAGACATTTGTTCAAACTGTTCTGAGTGTACACGCAATATTTCAATTTCTTCTCCATCAAGCCATCCACATGTTGGTAGTCCTTTGTACTTTGAAATTGGAGCAGGGACAATAACATTGCCTATTTTAGCACTGTTACAAGAAGGTAGGTTGATATTCATGTGACACAAGTAGTTCAGTTACAGGACCGAACATGTACAACGTGCAGCATTTTTAGCTGTGTAATAAAATGTGTGTGGTCGAAACTCTCACAGGAATAAGGTGTCATTACTTTGGAAAGGTTTCCTTAACTTCCACATTTCTGTTTTATGTTAAATAGCGTGTGACGGTGAGGAATGTTCTGGTTGTGGGTCGCCAGGTTACCTGAGTGAGAGCCACGGTTCCTTTCTCACAAACAACTTCCTAACGGGTGATGAAGAATTCTATCCGCACAGCTACTGTAAATGGACTATCGTAGTCCCAGAGCACAAGTATATTCAGCTCATATTCACATATTTTGATGTGCCTGGCAATGGAGACAGCAATATGTGTAAAAATTACGTTGCCTTGTACAACGGTTCAGTTGTCGGTGAAAGCAACCTTAGTAAAAAGTTATGCGGATCTATGAAAAAAATCCCCCTCTATTCACCAGACTCAAATGAATTGACGATTGTATTTCATGCAAGTGGTGACGACGTTGGAGGAGGTTTCATGGCTTCATATCAAACAACAGGTATGTTTTAATATTGTTTTCCTTAGCAAAGAGAGTACTATCGGTGTCACTATGGACATCTTGTGAGACGACATGCTTGTACAGGCTTAATGCAAAGTGAAGCTGCTAAAATACATATGATTCGACATTTTTTGTTTGATTACATTAACTGTAAAACTAAATAAATATGACTATTTATTTGTGGTATATAAAGGTAGATTTGCTTTTCGATCGGTCAAAGAAATGAGGGAGCTTTCAGTTATTATGGCAGCGGCACACCGTCAAAATGCTTTTATGTCATGGCAGACCACAGCAGAAAAAAATTTGCCCTTGATATTCTTAGTCGATGGAAACAATAATTCCGTTTCCGCCAAAATTTTGTGTCGTTCTGTGTAATTTCTTTTTCTCATTTTCGAATATTTTATTTGCAACAATGAAGTTTGTGTGTCTTGCATCGACAATTATTGTGGTTATTATTCTCCGGCAAGTTAGAATCAGTAAGTGGAAAATAAGATCTCTTGTTTTCAAGGTGAATTCTTAGAACGATTAATAACAGGAAAAACAAATCTCCCTCATAGATGTAGAATAATAACTCGCATAGAACAAGTAACGTCCTACTTTCCTGACACGCAATAAAATGGTAAAGACTTTGTTCAAATTTTAGGATGAATTCGATTAATACTCACACCCTTCATCATATTTTAATATCTGCAATTCCGAGCATTCAAGATGTAATGATCATAAAACTAATATTTTTAATAAAGTGCATTGGATTTCCACCTCAATTTAATTATTCACACCGTATCTGTTAAAACAAACCTGACTCGGTGTTAACGAGAATGTTTTCCAAATGTGTGGCCTATGACCATCCTGGTGTATAGGCAATAAATGCAAAGTTCTCAATTGTCATAAAGGAACGCAATATGCTTTCTTTAATTTTATGGAGCCAAATAACTAACATCTGAAATGCGCTTCAAAATGCGTCGGCATATCATATAATTTGAAAGAACAGTTAAGGGTTACTAAAAACTGGGGCAGTCTTTTAAAGCGACATGAACAGGTGTTTCAAAATACATTTCATGTCTATTCGAACGGCATAAATAGTCGCGGATCGAGTGACAATACAACTTCTTTGTTAACATAGAAATATGTGACCAAATTGAAGTGATTGTTACCAAATTCAATATTCTTCAAATGTACTGTTCGTCGAAATACTCCCCTGATAGGCATTAAAGTTATTTATTTATTTATTTATTTATTAAGACTTTATTTCTGACTTTGCCAACTTTATATTTCTTGGTTTATAATTCTTTATGCAAATACAGATTGTCCAGGTGTCTGCACGGAATTTGAAATGTGCGATCGCGTCACAACCAATTTAAACTGCGGATACATCATGTCTTACGGATATCCTTATCCATATCCTTCTCCGACATCGATGAGCTGGATCATCAAAGTAGATAAAGACAAAGCCATCGAGGTAGACTTCGTAACGTTTGACGTTGGCTATGGCGACTGTTTGTGCAATTTCGTCAAAATATTCAATTCACAGACACCAGACGAGTCCTTCCTCCATGGAAAATTCTGTGGCAGTAAGATTCCTGACAAAGTGGTATCAACTACTTCCAAACTACTTCTAGAGTTCCATGGAGTACAAAGTGGAGACAATAAGAGGAACGGATTTCAGGCAAAGTACAGAGCTATTCCGTACAGTTTAAAATCATATTCAAACCAAACTCATTTAGGTAAGTACAGGTACTTTGTAGCCTTCTCATCATCCTGTTTGCACCATTGCCCATAACTCACTCATTCCAGCCTATTCGCTTTGAAACCGGAAGTTAAGATGAATGTATACAAAGATGTTTATGTCATAATTGGTTGGCACTTGCTGCTCTAATTAATATGTAGTTGCAGAAAATACTCTTTCCAAACAACCAGACCTGCACGTTACCCTAAGAATATATGTTTAAGTTGATTGACCAGATTCAGTCTGGTATATATGGCAATTAGGTTTTTCTTTTTCATTTTGGATTAAAGCTACAAACATTGCAGGAAAACGTTCCAGATTAATGGGTTATGTTTCATGAACCATGTTCAAGAAACTTAAAACGTTGAACATGTCCAAACTAGACAAAAAGTTTCACCTCGGTTTATGATGAGAGTTTTAATTATGGCTCGAAAATACCTCTGCGTAACATGAAACGCTTTGTCTGTGAAATGACTTGACGTTTATTTCTCTGTATTTACTGAAGATTACGTATGTCGGGACACTTGGAGACAATTTGGCAAATACTGCTACAAAATATTTAATGCTGGTGCATACCTAACATGGAACCAGGCTGAAACTAAATGTTTGCAAGAAGGAGCCCGCCTTGTCAGCATTCTCAATCACGACGAGTCTACATTTATTACCAACTACATAAGGGAATATCACGATTCAACAGTCTACATAGGTAAGCTGGTAAAATGTGGTTGTTACTGAGGAAAGACATATTTGTAAGTCCCAACGGACAAAGCTCGAGCGTCGATCCCTGCGTCTGTGCATGTGTCAGTCCGTAAAGATATCTAAGATATGCCAAGGTACATTTCTTCCAAACTTGGCACAAGGATAATAAATTATGGCATGCACATGCACATGCATACTTATACAAGACAATTCGCTTTTCGACACGACCAAGTATGGCCGCTACGTAGACATTGTGTTTCATTCGTCTTGATGGTTACAGCTATTACTCAGACATGTCTTGACTGATTCTTTCAAACTTGGCACAACGACAATGCATGGTGACTTACACATACAAGTATAATTATTTCATTTGGGACCCTAAACAGCCACAATATATAGACATGTCATGATTTTTTCATGTTTATTTGCCAAAAGGACAACACACATGTGAATGTCTAACATTTTTTGCAATCTAGTCAAATATTGCCACCTGGCAGCTGATTAGTTCCATTTTTTCCGTATCTAAAGCCATTACTAACTCAGTCCTCGACCAATTTAAGACAAACCTGGCTTAAGGACAACAAATTATAACTTAAAGATGCAAATATAATCAAATATGGCTACCAAGCGGCCGTCTTGTTCTGACTCTTTCATACCCACTCTCTCATAATATCTCTATAACCCAAATGTTACACAAAATTTTCTTACACTAATTCCAGTCGTACTTGGTACATGTACTTTAAGAGTTGACAAAAGTATCTACATGAAGTACAAATCTTCTCATCCATTTTTCAAATATGATTTGACCAATCAACCTCCACTATTATTTGTCAATGGTTTGAATTTATAAGCCGAGCGAGGACCATATCATGTACAATGACTTGTTATAAAAGTGCATGTAGCATACTCAATTTAGAGTCTCATTTTTTAAATAAATTTGAAGGTTTAACGAAATCAAACTGGAATGGCACTTTTCGATGGACTGATGGTAATCCCATGGGCTATTCGGATTGGTATGTAAACATATTTCACCATTTCTTTCACTGAATTATTGTAAGCACTTTCCACTGACAAATCAACTGTGATATGTTAGCTTTGGTTAAATATGTTATATTGACTCATGCATCTCATGATATAGTAACCATACGTACACATTGTACAAGAGATATTAATTTAACTTTTCAGGGCGATAGGACGCTTAGCTCAGGGACTAAGAGGTCAACCTGACGGCGGGAGGTCTAAAAGATGCACCATGATTAGAATTACAGATTATCATCATACAAATCATTGGAATGACATTACATGTGCTTCAAATACTGCCCGACAATATTCTTGTAAGGCGTCTGCTGTATGGACAATAAAAACTGCAGAAAATAGTACGTACGACACCGCCATCAGGGAAGGTAAATTCATTCAAGTTTTTTAACAGATACCATCATTAATAGCACTTGTAGTGGCCTACTGATTTTTGAAGTTGTAGTTTGAGTAGATGAATCCAAAGGAGACAACAAATGGGAAAATAGGCCTTAAGTCGGGAGTAAAAACAAGCCATCTTGATAGGCGCCTATTAACATTATGTGTGAAATATAAACCGGGGAAATCTGCTGATATGTAAGCACTGTAAGCACGATATCATGTCCCCTCGATTCATGTATTGCGTCTACATTCATGCGATATATATTCCTGCAATTCATGTGATCACAATATGTGTGACCACGTCATCATGTCTTGGCATATCACGGCCTGAACTTAAATATTTTTACTGCCTAGATCAATATTTGGGGGTCATTACATGAAGTTTGGTCGACACCGAGTCCAATTCGAGTGATGTGTCCGTATTTTGACGAGTTGCGCAGCCACGAGTCAAAATGCGGACATATCACTCGAATAGGGAGGCGGTCTCGACCAAACTTTGTGTAATAACCATTTTTATCATACATGCATGCTTTGGTTATGACGAAATCAATTGAAATCGACCTTACTTGCTCCTTGTTGTACTCCTGTAAAGTTGGTTACTAAGAACCGGGGTAATTCACTCCTCGGGACTTAAACTTGCTAACAGGAAACTTGTCGTATAGTGGTTCTATCATGATGCACTGTCGACCGGGACCGTAATCTTCTGTAGCGTAGACGACATGAAAACACTGCACCGTATACCGTATGGAACCGCAGTGAACGATGACAGGTATCGGCCGCAAAAAGAACACATTTTCAATGCGTTCGTTTGTATGTTTTTGGTACAACTGTACTTGTACCTAAGTGCAATGCCCATGAACAGACTGCAAAATTTTGATCACAATCACAATGACGTTTCCCAGTGTCATAAGCCTTATTCGCTCAGCTATTTTATGAATATGAACATCCCAGCGAAGGTCACGCATATCAGCGAAGGTCACGCGTAGCTGTAGCTGTGGCAGCGTAAGTAGATCGGCTAAAGTAAAAATATAATTCGTATTTTAAAATGTTAAAATACAGGTTCATATCAGTACCCTCTGAACAATTGGAGAATGGCAATACAGCATAACATGTATGATATTTGTATGTAATAAAGTATTAGTAATTTACCTCTTTCATTTTTCTTCCAGGCAATTTTATGAGATTCGACAATATCTTTAAAATAACATATCTTAAATTGAAACATACTTTAATTAACAGTAACGTTCATGTCATGGATGTTTCTTTAGTAATATATTTGTAAGATATTCCTTACTCCTCAGAAGAGCATTGCCACATAATGGATGAATATTTTTAATTTTATCAGCACCGATCCCTTTTTTGTGTGGAAAGGGTAACTTTCAGTGTAATGATGGAGTTTGCATTCACAAAACGTATTTTTGTGATGGAAACACTGACTGTTCCGATAACTCTGACGAGGTCAACTGCCGTGAGTATATAAATAGACAAACTAGACATTGCCTTAAGGTGACATTTATTACCATGTGTTGACGAAAATGAATCAACCTCTACAAAGTATTAGGAACTTGACGTCAAGAAAATATATTGATGCATAACTCTGGCTGAATACGTTGTAGACGATTGAAATAAGCCAGAAATCGCGCGTTCTTTGACAAGTATTCATTATACTAAATTTTCATGTTGTCCAAACCCTTAGCCCGCTATGGAATTAACTTCCATCAAAGAACATCTGAACGCAAAAGAGATAACACACACAATATCAAATTTTGCTTTCAGTCCTTCATGGTTCCTGTCCAGTTAATTCATTTCACTGCAAGAATGGAAGGTGTATATCGATGACATTTTATTGCGATTTTATTGACCAGTGCGGTGATAATAGTGACGAAGAAAAGTGTGGTGTGTATTTGTGTGTTATTTTGTAGTTACTTCTGCTTCGTCCTCTGTATTTTCTCTTAATGGCTTCAGAGCAGTCGATGTGAATCAACCACTTAATACACACAAGTAATAATGTGTTAAGAATTACATGGTGTTTTAATTTTGTAAATGCATCTATCTTGTTGAAAAAGATCTTATACCGACTGCGGTATATCAAGATTATTTGCTAGGCAATTGGTGTAGTGAAAGGGTCACTAATTAGCGATTATTACCATGACTATGGTGTACTTCCATCAGCTGTCGTACCCCTTGAGAACTCCCAACACGACTAATACTTTAAATCCAAACATGATGTAAAGTTTTTGAATCAAATATACCTCAAGTATCAAGAATATATCATAACATGCCCAGACGACCGCTTAACTAGCAAAGAAGTTTCATGCGAGACACAGGAAGGTTTAGATATTAGAATCGTTATTAGACAAAATCGAATGATGTCTTAAATACATGGACATGATCAAAAGAACATTTAAGTGTAAAATTTTGGAAATTTCGCTTACAGAAATGTATTTATTGAAACATGATTTATCCTTTGCTATTAATAAACTACGAAAACAGAAACACTTATATTTTATTATTCGAAACAAATACAAATAGCAAATGCCAATTAGGGTATAAAATAGCTCAGGAATAATAAAAGTTAAAGACGCCATGTTATAGATGGATTAAAATACTACCAAGGACAACTGCTTATTTAGAACTGACTGTAACACCATTCTGACATGTACTATAATCGTTGTTCATTCATAGCAATAAATATCTTAAAATCCACAAAAATCCTATAGTGGACAAACATCATAAACACACTAGTTGATGTCATTTATTCGCAATAACAACTCCACAGTTTATATACACTACAGCTTGGTAAGACTATTCCACACAGCACATGCGTAAAGTATGGTGCTGTGTTCCGCACTCTATCCAGAATATATATACTCGCTTGCAGCTGGGGACATCGCTTAAACCCTAATTACTAAATCTCTTGGTTTATCATTAATAGTCTACCCAGATTGTACAACTGGCCAATTTGAATGTGATGACAATCAGTGTATAGACGTATCAAGGAGGTGCAACCTTATTCCGGACTGTTCGAATGGACACGACGAAGAATGTTGTGAGTTGTTCTCTTGAGTCGTCCAATTTTATGCAATTCATACTATCTCCTTAATGACCCCGGGATATACATTTCAAAAATTAGAAACAATTCCGCCGAATCTTGTTTTAGTCTACGATTTAGTTCTTAAATGAAAACAGATAAAGTATGCCTTTAGCTATCTAAAAACATACAACCGTTTTTTCCTTTATATCTTCTTGTAAATGTCGGTTTTGGAAAGTTTGGTCTTTTCTCCTCCACGTTTAATGAGACTGCGTCTTAGGTTTTTTGGCATCAATCATTGCTACTGGAGGCTCGGACGTACTGCTTCTAATATAAAAATTCTGGTTCTGTCAAACAGATTCTTTAAATATATGCAGAGAGTTCGAATGTTACTCCGGATACTGTATCCCATTGAATGCAACGTGCGATGGAGAGGTTGACTGTGGAGGAGGTAACGAAGAAGATGAGATAAATTGCGACCAAGGCAAGAATATGACTTCGCGTAATGATACTAGCGAAGAAACATGCCGGATCGATGAAATACGTTGCAATAATGGACACTGCACTGACCGGAAGTGGGAGTGTGTCTATGACATTGATGTGTATGGGTATCCACAGGGATGTCGAGATGTTACCCACCTTAGGCATTGCCGTAAGATTTTCCCTTAATGTTTACAACGTCAAGCTGAGTGTTTTTTCTTCCTAGAATAACAGGACTACAAACAGAATAGGAATCATCATGAAAATTTGTTGTTACAATAATATTGACACATTGTATTACATTCGTCGGGTATATGCAACAAATTACAGTCTGCATTCCATAGCTATTCATAAGGTTTATGCTCATTTCATGAACCGCATCGATATGATAACCCTTTAACCGAAATGTAGGTCACATTTTGCACCAACCACTTTCATTCTGAAATAACTATCAAAGAATACAAGATTGGAACTAATTTGGGATTATTAGATGGTGAAGTAAGGTCATTTTAACCTTCAAATGTAAGCTCATCTGCTTGTTACTCACTTGTTTTATGAGTGTTTTGTTAAATTACAAAATTCAGCAATATGGCACCTAACACTTTTGAGAAATTTGAAAAGTATGAAGATCCAATTATCCCAAATTAGTTCCAATCGTGTCAAAAAAAAAAATGTTTTAACTCGTCCTTTGACAGTGCTCTTCAACTGCCAGGGAAACATGTATAAATGTCAAGACGCATACTGCATACCACAACATCGACGATGCGATGGAGTTTGGGATTGCCCGTATGGATCAGATGAACAAAATTGTGGTAACTATTTTCCGATGCGCATTCCGTATATCTGTTTCAAAAGTAAAATTGACTTGTAAACACTTAACATTTGATAATACAGGTATGTGGACGATGACGATATTGAAAGACAGAGACGGGCATTTTGTATTAGAGCGAACATGTTATTGAGGCAATTTAAATTGTGTAGTCCAGAAGTGAAAAATTCTTTATTTGCAGCTAACTTTTATG
Organism: Ptychodera flava; assembly: GCF_041260155.1. NCBI lineage: Eukaryota > Metazoa > Hemichordata > Enteropneusta > Ptychoderidae > Ptychodera > Ptychodera flava. Next base: position 59,118,364 of record NC_091928.1, read on the forward strand.
AAACTTATGAATAAGTTATGAATGAGTTAAAGGTTATGTATAATAATGTATTATTTAGTAGTGCTTCTACGATGTATGCTACAAATCATATGGCTTTCAACGTAGACTTAAAAATTAATAAATGTACTTATTGCCGCTATCTCTTCATCAGATAGAGTAATTGATAGTGCATTCTTTAAGTTCTGGAGAAAACAACTGTATTTGAAGTAGTTTTGTTTCAACAGTCTGAGTTTTATATTCATATTCATTTACTTAATTTCTTTCCTGCATATGGACGATCGAGTCTGAAATAAACAATATATAATATAAAGAAAATAAACATTGACACAAATAAACGTAAACAGTATGTTTTGGCGCTTTTTGCATACTTAAAAAATATAGCTTTCTTATATGACAAATACGAAACTTAGTAGTAAGCAAATTTATCTAGGTTATGATAACCTCTGAATAAATAATAAAGTAAATCCCCCCCCCCTCCCCGGGCACAATGACTTGATGGCGGTGTGTAAGATTTAATAACGGAAGTGTTAAAACAAATTGCCCCTGCATCCAATAAGTGGAATGAGAAAATGATTAATCTTGATGATCCGGTACCTCTTGATTTTTTTCACAGTTCAACCATCATCATTATGATGATGATGTGGTATGAACACGTTTCTATCAACATTATATTTTCCATTCTAGAAATCTACAGCTGCCCAGGAAGCTACCGATGTCACGGGGCAAAAAACTGCATTACATTGTCACAGCGTTGTGATGACATAAAGCATTGCCAGTATGGGGATGACGAATTATCTTGCAGTGAGTAAATCAAATTCTTTTGATGGCAATTCCGATGCAAAGAAGTACATGTATTAATCATTGAATGGATTCTTTATGTGTCAATCATATAACATTTTGTAACTCCAGAAAGCACCTTTGATGTATCACCACCGTAACCACCGTATTTGATGTATTAAATAAAATTAAATTACAGTGCAAAGATTCAGTATGTAAATATATCCTGATACGAATTTACGGACCTTAAAGACATTTCTCTCCTGCAATATTTCCTTTTAGATGTTCACTGTCCGTCTTCTTGTCAGTGTTTTGGTGCCATTGTTGACTGTTCACAACAAGAGATGAAGACTTTGCCAGGAAATGGTAGTAAAACAGAGATTAGAAAATTGTTAGTACCAGTATAAGTAACTTTGGCAGATTGTTTATAACGAAACGAAGTATTTTAATCTTGTTCCATTTTGATTTTCACAGACAAAGGTAACCAAAGAACTTACATGGATACCTTTCCATTATCTGCTTTTATAACCCATCAGACAGTAAATAAGGGACGTTTATCCATTATTGCAGGAAACGTAATTCCATTATTGCAAAAAAAGTAATGATGTATACAAACGGAAATGCACACTTATTTCTAAGGTAAAAAGTGCTTCACGAAAATATCCTGATTGTCAAAAGTGTACAAGACTACACAAGTACGTTTCAGCTTTGTTCGAAGTCTCTAAAGTACATGAAGACTTCTGTGGAAGCAAAAATGCAATTTTGCCAAAAGAGTTTGCATTTGTAGCACTTTGAAACCCAACTTTAGATAACTGTTGTTGGGCTTCTGCCCTTGTACACAACTTTGTAGGATTGTCACTTTTATTGTTTTTTTGACTTCAAAAAGTCTAATTCATGTTGGAATCTTCGAACAACTGAGTTAGTCTTACATTTGGAGGGCCATACTGTTTAACATCTGCGCACTTTCCTGCACAAAATATACGAGTTTGGGATCTGTTACAGTCATAAATCAACGTATTCATTTCCGTTTTATAGAAACATGACTGGAAATAATATTGATCTTATGCACGACAAGTTCCAACATCCTTTTTTAGGAGAATTGTAAGTAAACAAGGAAGAAAACGTATAAATTTGCTTCTCTGGATTCTTAAATATTTAAACGAACCGTATTTGTAACATGATGTTTTCATGGTACGTAGCGCAGAGTATAGCTTTATCAAATGTTATGTTACACTGCAATCTTCAATCGTTTTGTATCAGCGCATAAACTCTTAAGTAATTTACTACGTTTTATGTCTGTTGCACAAGTTTGCATGCATCAAAATCATGAAATGTCTGTTAAGGAAAGCCAACACATAAATGTGTTTTGTTTCAAGGTTTAAAACTTAATTTTAATGTAAATAGGGTACAAGAAATGTGTGTGCAACATGATAGAGGAAAATTAATTGTCTGTAGCAAAATCGGTCTATCAGTTTGTCATGAGGAATTGTATTGAGACTAACTTGCCATATTCGAGTGGCTTCAAGAAGAAACGCTGCATTTTTGCCATGAAACAAATGGTGTAATTGTGTTGAAAACAAACATTCCTACTTTCGGACAGCATATCAGAATCAAACGAATTTACGTCGCGTCGTTAATTGCTATATAATTATTTGTCAATGTACACATGTGTGGATGTCATTTTTATACATCACTGTCTGATGTTTTGTTCCAAGGGACTTGACGAATAACTCCATTTCAGAAATGCGCCCCAGGATGTTCGAATTCCTCGTGAACTTGTACTTCCTGTAAGTACGGTATACATTCATTTTCCATTATCCGTGTGTGTGTCAAAGTGGCTCATTAAATGCATTGCTTTTACATTGCTTCTCTAGCAAAGTCAGCCAGACTCACACTTCCATGGCACTCTGTATAGGTTAACCTTCAAACACCATGACATTCAGATGAGGGCCCTTTGGCGAACCATTCCGGGCAACATCTACGATTGAACTTTATATGCCGTCCAATACATTTTAACACAGCTTTTGATGAATCGAAAAGGAAGTCTCTGCACATTAAATTTCCAACACCGTATACTGTTCTTATCCAAATTCCGACAGCGTGTAATCAGTCACTATGAATAACGTATGGGCATAAGAAAAAAGTCTACCAAATTTTTCAGGGAAAATTCCAAGACAATTTTGCTTACCTGAATATCACAAAATATAGAATCAAATAGAACATGGATGAGTCAGTCAACTTCCTGTCTATGGTTAAGCTCTCGTGGAACAATTTTAAGTGGGTCTATTAGGTACTAATTAGAAAACACTTGGTATAGAAATTTACGATGTAAAAAGGAATTCTCTATGCCATTCTATGCGTATACACTCTACTGATTCTTTTGCGGTAATTCATCAGCCCATTTCCATCATTATACTGCCGTTGTAAGGGCACATCGTGATGACATGTACATACCACGCTATCGATGTCAACTCGTTTGTCATCGCCATTGTCCATTCATATCAGGATAGGTTAACATTTAATTGGATCAAGTATTCATCCGGTCTATTCTGTCTCAATGTACATGGGAAATAAATCGATTGCCTGAAAACCAAAGTGACATGTTGAACAGTTGATGAAAACAGATGATAATTATACCTTATTTTTAGTTGTCATTTCTTGATGTATTACATCAATGCTTTTGCTCCGAATGCAAATACGCGCACTTCTCTGCGCTTCTGTAAGGCAGATCTGTTCGTCGTCCATATGAATGGTGACAAGTGACAACGGTTCACAGAATTTAAGTTACACTCCTACGCCATCAGATCCGAAGTCTCAATCCCCTTCTGGCAAACTTGGCGATATTTCTTGTCGTTATTGTAAGAAAGATGGCCACATAATGTCAGATTAATTGTCTCAAATTGAAAAAAAACAAACAAACAAACAAACGGTGAAGTCAGCGAATTTCTTTAAAATAAAATTTATTACAAAAAATAAAACGAATAACTAAGTCAAGGGATAAAGTACAAACTGTAAAAAATTAGAGACTGCTTATCTCAGCTAGGACGCACAAAACTCCAGTGTTGAGCCAGACATTGGGACAGAGGCTTGAGGTTGCGCAAAGTCCACAGAATAAATCTAGCATTGCTGTGAAGGTCTTGAAAAATTTCGGAATTAACTCTGCTAGAATGAGCCCAAAGTCTTGAAGTAACACGTCAGTGATACGATCAAAAAGTTTGACTGAAAAACTGTGACGCCCCGGTATTTATACTTAAATGGTTGTATAAGAGAACAATCTAGAACCTATTTTGATATGCTAAGCACTGTTCTAAAATATCTCCACTCGTAGTAAACACGACTACTTGAATTCAAGGTCATAAAGGACAGCGACCTTAAGAATGTTCTAGACTAGGTCATAGGTGGGGTAACATAATTTACATAACAATGGGTTGACGAATTGGCTTCAATGCCTTGATTGACGTCAAAAGAGAACTTTCGCACCATCAAATCAAAATTGTCTACTGTGTAAAACTTAAAAGTGTTTTGTCGATCATGACACCACGATATCATCTGTATGCATGTTCAGCAATTTCTTCAGAAATACGTTTCAAAAATCTTACCAAGTTTATGTTTACCTACCGAATTTCCACTTAATGATACATGACTGCAAATATTGTGACACCTTTCTGGACGTAGCCTGACCAGATAAAGCTTGTCTCGGTATCAGGGGTATAATATTCAAACAAACGTTACTCTAAAGGCCCGAAGCGAAGACATACTGGAAGTCAATATATTTAAATTCACGTTTTATGTATCTTGCCACGTCGCTGGCGTCATTAAGACAGCAATACTAACTGCAATATTTAGAATCATAGTATATTTTGTATGAAAGATATATATTGCATTATTGTGTGCCGATGTCTTTCAATCCACCCGCATTTAGTGTTTGTTCACCATTTTGGTAGCCTTTGAAACTGTTTGTGTTTTTTTCCTTTCAGACATCTTAGCTCAAATAGCATTAGGACATTAAGGAACCACACATTTTATGGAATGAGAAACTTGGTAATACTGTGAGTAATTAAATCTTTACAAAAACCTTTCTTGTTCACAGTCTTGGGCTAAATTGCAACCGCTGAAGAGTAATTTTAGAGTGCAAAAGATGAACTCAGAAACAAGTACTACGCAATCAGGTTTAGAAATACTTTGGCTTTAAACACACCTGAAGATTCTGCCTCTCAGAACAACAAACCACACAAATATAACATAAATCTGTCCTTCTTTAGTTTTACCTGGGTACAACGAAAGGGATCACCTGCTAGGCGTCTTTCACAAACTCACGGCACTCGTGTTATATGATATTTGTTTAGTCTCTGGTCATATGAAGAGGCCAATAATGCGACCTGCCACTAGTTGTTATCACTCATTCAATTAATCATTCTACATATCGTTTGTGTTAATCCTCGGTGATTTGAAATATTTAATAACATGATAATGTTTACAGCTTCCAAATAATTAGCGTGTCATTTTTTTTTCATGCTCACGGCTACGCTTTCCTACAACAAAGTTTATGAATGACAGGAAATACATACAAAAATGGGCATTCAATGTTAAATGGTTTGAATAAATCTCCCTAACCAAGTTACACGTTAAGAGTGTGAAAATCAGTATTTTGGTGATCTGAGTGGTTCGATTTTAAATGAACACATGCGCATCACAAACATTTACTTATTTCACCATTATAAATTATCATACATTATGATAAAAATAGTAAGTAATATGTGACGACGGCTCACTGTGTTCATCATTTTATTATTTCATTGCAGTAACCTTTCGGATAATTTGATTAGTTGGATAATGGACGGGTCATTCGCAGGCCTGGATAGTCTTCGATTTTTGTGAGTATTAACACCTTGTTTATACCTATTCAAAGAAAGGAATTTTGCTAACAGCTGCTACTTAAGAAGTCTTAGGTAATTAACAGTACAATAGAGGTTATCCCAAGACCTAAATATCGTTTTACGCTCTTTTTTGCTTTCGTGTCGTGTTAAATAAAGGTAATAATAAGAAAACGCGGAAAATATAGTTCCCGCAAAGCTTAGGCCGTGCACATTAGAGGTAATACTTACATGTAGACATTATTTGCTGGTATCACAACGGTGTAATATTCACCATATTGATATTGCAATCAAATGATCCCGTTTTGTACCCTTGTTAGATACATTCCACATATGGAAATACTTTTTACAAAAAATTCTTCCCTTTTTAGTATATTCATTGTATTTCAACGCATTTCATGTATTTCATGGTTAACATGGTTATGGAGGACGCACAATTAAAGATAACATTTTTATGGGTGGGCTAATAATTGACAAAGTATTTGTATCAAACTATAAAAGTGCAAAATTTGAAACGAAAACTAATAGAGTATGGTTCATTCTCAGTGAAATCTGGGGACAATAAAAATGGAATTATTTTAGCAGAGCTCTTGATTTTAAATGATAAACAAAGAACAAAATGCACAAATTCCAGGTTTTAGCGAACCGGGGAAGTAAATAATGGCTTTTTTATCACCATAACACTTATGGCAGCAAGAAAAATGGCCATTAACCTAAATCCACATAAATGTGTTGTCAACAGCGGATGTTGTGGTGCTGCTGTTAAATGTCAGCGCCACATTTTGATGGCACATCATGGCTACATGATAATTTTTTTGTTAATCTAATGAGATCAATATTTTTTATATGGTGGGTCACATTTTATACAATTTTTGAATGGAGGGGCCAAATATTTTGAGGGAGTTAACTTTTACGTTTCTTGCATTTGTTAAATTCTTTATTTCCACCAACCCTCCCCATCCGTAAATAATGAAGACTCCCTTGAATATTGATCAATCTCAATCGCTTCTAATGTGGTCCAACTCAACATATATTTACAATGTAGAAGTGGGTTATTTTTTCGCTCTCATTTTCACATTCTATTATTCCCAAAAGACATTTTGATAGCCCTGTTGCATAATAAAGTCCCACTTTCTTTGAGCAAATGGAATGTCTTTCGCATTGTCACGTCATTTAACCTGTCGTGCTGATTTAGAGAGAGTTTATAGACGAAAAAAAAATCTATAAAGGCGCTCGCCCACTTTCTGTAAATTAGTAAAGCATCATGTTTTGTACGACGAGCTTGCTGATTGGTTCCACTCCAGTAGCCATAGGTTGACCAAATACAATACCTTTATGTACGACAATTAAATGTATCTTCATGAGGGGATCAAGTCTCGTTGTTTATCTATAGAGACCGGTACCCAATATCAATGCAGTACATGGAATATAATAATATTATTTTTGCAGGTATCTGACTGGCAATAAATTTGATGTCGATAGCCTCGAAGTGTTCTTTCCGCTATCAAATTTGGAGGAGATGTAAGTAAAGAATTAAAACTCAGACACACTAACGAACTATTGTATTGACAAAACACCGTAATAAATAAAAGTAAGATAGCTTAAATCAAAATATTTAAAAAGTTCTCGGTACATTTTCGTAAAGTTAGAGTAACGTTGATATAGTGTATGATTTCACTCAAGTGCCAGCAGATAAAGATAATTTTCATATATATACATATCATTTTCATATATATGCCTATATGAATATCTGCATGCTGTGCAATCGAGCAATATCAAACCAAGCCGATTGACATTACATACAGTGAGCGTCCCTTACACGGGAATTGTTTGTCTGAAGTTTGGACTTTTAGATCGATGTAAGTGAATAAGTCTGTCAATAGACATGCAGTAGCAGCGGTATTAGTTGTAGCTAAGCTACATGAAGTACCTGCACAATTACTTTGTAATTGTGTCAGATTATTAATCATAAACATGCTTAAACTAGTTTTGGTGGCAGGTTATTATCTTAGAACATTTCTGTCAGTGGCATAAACAAAAGCATTCTTTGTCTATCATGAAACAAAACGTAAACCATCTAAATGATACGGCTAGGAATTCGGTTGATAACATGTACAATGCATGGGAAAGAATCGTGTCATTTTCTGTCTCTTTGTATTGTTCTCAGCCTTCACATGTTCAAGGCCATCTTTCCACATGCCTCAGTGTACGCTCCATGACTTTCCCACTTCCCAGTCCTCTATGACTTCTACACCTGCCCATGCATGTATTAATTGACATCGCGTGGTTTATTGACTACCACTGTACCACAGCGTTTTCATCTTTGGTACAAGGAGAGTATTTACAACGCCCATCGTAGGCATATCATGTCTGATCTATAGTTACTTCTGGTGGTAGGTCATACTAAGCAACAATGTGTTTTATATCAAGATATAGTGCAGCCGAAAAGGATGTAACATCAATTCATTCGCCACCATACTTGCTTGCGTCGTTCGTCCCCTCCGTTTTCAGCCATACCTAAATCATTTCCATGAGTAGTAATGGCATGGTTATGCATTTGATTTATAATCTGTGGTAAAGCCACGAAATGAATGCCATTTGTAGGTCTCTTTCCTTTGTTTTTATCATCCCTCACAGGTTGCACAAGTTCTACAAGCCTTAACAACATTAAAACTCCATGTCCTCTGACTTTCAGCTGTTCCTCCTTTAGTTCTTTCTATTTACGTACCTTATTCATTCCAACTTCTTTCAGGCTCACCGCTCTAACGGCCTTCTTCTCCCTCCTTTGCTCGCTTACTGTTTGCCGTTTTTTCGCCCGTGTGCCCACTTGCTATCCCGCATGATTCTGTAATTCTGTCAAGTTTTTCATCTCACTGTTGGATTTATTAATTAAACATAGTGACAATAGGTTGTCACCATAGAGTTTATTGACTACCAGGGTACAATGAGGAATTTCAACTATGGTATTTTAAATCGGGCATCACTAGCTTCCTTCACAGGGATACCATCTATGATGCCTAAGTGTTAGTCACCCCTGGTGACTAGGCTTCATTCGTGTACCGCGCATCCAAAGTCATGATGTGATCAAACCAGACAAGCGATATCATACGTCAAGAAAAGTTATATTACGTACTGTGGATAGTATGAAAATATAATCTTTTTTGTCAAAGGTCTTTATGAATATTGCATTACTTGCACCATCAACATCTACTCAAAATACACAGGTATTCAAACAACTAAGACTTAGGTGAGAAGGTGTGCAAACCAAATGCATTGCAGACATTTTGACAAAATTAGATTCGTTACTATTGTATATACAGCCTATAGACCAATTCTCTATTTTAAAGATTCTATATCAACGTCGGTAGCCGAGATCTTATTCCGTTAGTTAAATTAGTTTCTGTTTTAAGTTTAGCAAAGTATAATTTTAGCACAGTAATAAAACACAATGCACAATTATATGTACCGCTCTTAATATAAGAGGTTATTTCAGATTCATGCAATAATATTTTTCCTACGATTTCAGATATACGGATGCTTATAGGTATTGCTGTATGGTGCGACAGCTAGAAAATGTCGCGAAATGCACGCCCGAGGCAGATGCTTTTTCATCTTGTGAAGATCTTATGGCTAATCAAGCTTTAAGGTTTTTTGTTTGGATCATAGGCCTGTCAGCTCTGATTGGTAACTTCTTTGTAATCATCAGGCGAATCAGGAAAAGGGATCTAGTAAAGGTTGATTCGTTTTTCATTTGGAATTTGGCTATTTCAGATTTTTGCATGGGTATATACATGTTGATTATTGCAATTACTGATATTTATTACCGTGGCACGTATGTTCAACATGATGAATTTTGGAGGAAAAGTCATTTGTGCAAGTTTGCTGGGTTTCTTGCAGCTTTATCAAGTGAAGTGTCTGTCTTCACGTTGACTATTATGACACTTGATCGCTTTATGGCCATCTCGTATCCTTTCAGGTTTTTCCACTTCAAGCTGAAATCTGCAATTGTAGTAACGATTGCAGGCTGGGTCATGATTACTTTCATCAGCTTGTTACCTCTAACTGACATACCTTATTTTGGTGATAATTACTATGGTCGTTCCCCTGTCTGTCTGTCTCTGCATCTGACAAATGAGAGCTCTCCCGGATGGGAATACTCTGTCGTGATTGTCCTTTTCTTGAATCTCTTATCTTTTACTGTAATCTTCGCTTGTTATGTGTTCATGTACATGCAAATACGTCTGGTATCAAAAGCGTCGTCTGTCAATTCAAGAGCGAGACAAAAAGAATCTGTCACCATTGCAAAGAGGATGGCTGTGATTGTACTGACTGATTTCTTCTGCTGGGTTCCAATATCTGTGATGGGTATTCTTGCCCTGACTGACACAGTCACAATTCCAGGATCTGTCTATGCTTGGAGTGCCGTCTTCATCTTACCTATCAACTCTGCCATGAACCCTTACCTATACACAATATCCCTCATCAAAGCTAAGACGTCATCGAAGTCTACAGACGCATCATCACACGGAAAGTCACATTCACCCGTGCTAGGTATGTCATGTATTTGTCAGAATTTCATAATTTTTAAATACCAGTACTTAACATTTATAAATTTTCAGCAATATTATATGACGCTGACTTAGGTATCAGTAACTTCTGTATATTATCTCTCTAAACAGCAAAAGTGGCATTTTTAAACGGTATCGTTTTAAGATTGGCTGTTAGCACGAAAAATATGTCTGACAACAAAATTTGGTGTTTTTCTAGATTCTCTGCCAAAGCAGTCAATGCGTAACAATCAGTACGACCCTGCCTATCTGTCGTTACCACCGCCAGAGCAAAAACGGCTGTCAAGCTTCTTGAGATTATTAAATGGTGACATCACTGTTGTGGAAATATACGTGATTGCTGGCGACATTGTTAGATCCCTGACATGCTTGCATGAAAAGAAAACCATTCACAACAATGTTTGTAAAGAATCAATCATAATCGAGACAACTTCCGTGGTGAGTTTACTTTGTTCAGTTGGTGACTCGCTTGATTTTGACATCATTTTCCCATATTTATCTAGTAATGATAATCTACATAAACGTTCATTTAGATTATAGATACATTCTTTTGTATTTTGATGACGTCATAAGCAATCAATCTTATGATATGCAGTTCCGTTTAAATTCCATTCATTCGATTGGCAAAATAAACGTACTGTTCGTGTATAAGCTCTTACACTACAAATATATTTTTTCTAAACATTGACGTTTAAAGATTATTTTGAAATCCAAGTGCCTGAATTAGGTCATATGTTTTTGTTTAATTTCTTCCTTAGGGTACGATTGGCCGAGCTTTACTGATGGATTCACATCGTTCAAGATACAGTCAAGATGAAGCAAGCCGATCATATGCAAAGGACATGCTTGACTATGGAGACCTAATTTTAACCCTTCTGAATCGGTCTGTACATGACAATTCATCGGATAATGGTTATTTCTAATTTGCAATATAATGTGGTATTTATATAAGACGAGTTACATAACTTGTAGTTTCCAAACTAAACTATCCTTATTTCCTTAGGGTAACCGATGAAATTTCAATAGAAGATTAAGTTTACGTGACAGAAAGGTCTTGGCGATAAGTATAAAAAGTATATGTTCTTTATCTGGGTACATAAAGAGACAAGAAAGCCAGATTCCATTCCTGCACATTTATATTTTCGAAACATTTTAATCGAGATTACAAGGGATAACAAGCAGTGTCTTTAAAATCTGTCTGCAATGTACAACATGATATCCAACAGTCATGCAGAGAAAAGGCTACACAATCCAATGAATTATTGGCGAGTGCACTCTGAATACTGAGTGAAGCTCAATTAAGTCCAATTCATTAACATACTAAAACAGATATGTAGCACAAATGAAATCAAGATATGGCAATATTATTTCACATTTTGTGCTTGTTATTCCTTTAGATTGTTGACGAAGAAATTCACAATATTGACATAAATATTTATTTGTTGCTCTTTATATTTATTAATATCAGAAGCAATGTTATCAATCGTTTTATGAAAACTGTAAACTTTCAGGTTTTTATTTCAAATGATAATATGATACTCGTAGGTGAATGATTATACATACTTATAATATTCTAGAACGTTTGAGATTTTTACATTTAACTACTGTACTTGCAGGTATTAATTACATTCCAACTTTTCCCCACACAAAAACTGAACAGGTTGGACCAGTCACACATATCTTAATCGTGCTGTTCTGGCCACCTTGATCGCCCCTTTAAAATGGTTTGGAAGGTGACTTGGAAAGCAACATTGTAAATAGGCCATACCCACCACGTCTAAATCTGTGTGGGGAAAAACTGTGTATAAAAGGTAAGGTGTGGATGCTTTCGATAATGCATAATTCATTTTGAATTTAGAAAAAAATTGTCAGGCAAAGAAGTAGAGGAAGGGTATGTATCTTACAAGTTAAATTCATATCCAAAAAGAAGGAGAACGGCCAAGTAAACAGTTTTTACCACAAAAGGTGACAGAGTAGATAACGTGTTGATGGCTTTAAAGATGGGCACTTTTAAAGTTTTACGTCGGTAGTTCAGAAATTTCATGTTTTAATGTTTTATGTATGTGTGTTCTTTAGAGAAGTATTTGTGTGTTACAAATAATATTTAATTTACTTGGTAGTTTTGACATTTTATGAAAGCACAATTGTTTTGTTTCACATAAGTGTGTGATTTGGTTATTTATGCCAGTCTAGTTTTGATTGTTTGTCAGGTTGCGACAAGGCTATCATATGTAGCCATTTCACATTTTATGTCGGAGTGAATTACTACATGCTGATATGATAATTGCCCTTGGACAGATACTACATATAGCTAAAAGGCATTCATTTTCTTGGCTTAATGTACAGCTTGACGTGCTAGGTCATAAACAAGAATGGCACCAGAGAATCTAGGTCATATTCAGAACTGCTTCTTGGCAATTGAACAACACAAGTATTTTTATTTATCTGTGTGATCATTGTAATAGCTTCTAAGTCTCCTTATCTTCACAATAAGTGGAATAGTTACAGCAACTTGTCAGTAAATACCCTCTCTAAGTCTAGATTGTCATCTAATGTTATCTGAATGTCATACAACACACAAAATATTATGATTAAGGCTTGTTTATTTTCGAGATTATCATCAGGCAGTGCTAATGTGAACTTTATTGTAAAGTCTTTGCAAAGTTTTGGTAAGTTCGTACGTTAAAAATTGAGGAACATACAATAACTAGACTACTATATTGTACTTCGTTTTAGTAGCGTCCTTAATGACCTTTCTCCACGATGACAAGGCTCTGTTATGTTACGTGAATTTACATGGTAACAATACTGAGAACTTGTAAATTTTCCAGAGTCTACGCTGTATCTCGAGACGGCAAGCAGAGTGTCTGTCACTGGTATGTGTTTCTACTTGTGGTAGGGAGATTTGCAAAGTCCTTGTAACTGATCTAGATCTTTTTGTTTGTAAGGAATATTGGTACATTCACTATTAATCTTGATGAAATAAAACTGCACTATCTTACATTTAAATCAAATTCAGTATCTGTGACTTCTTAGACATTCAACTTTGCAATTGTAAATGAAAGCTACATCCAAATGTCGCTATTTAGTAAATAGCAAGATTTCATGTAACAGCTATATATCTGTTTCTTAATTCTTTTCACACCTTGTTATCTTCTGTGTTGATTTTCACGATGTCTGAAACCTCAGAAAGATAATTACTCTGCACATGAAATAATTCATAACTCATTAATTTTGGATTGATCGGAAAACAATCAATATATTCAATAAGATGTTTGTGTGTTGCTCACTTTCAATTTATTGCATTCCATACAATTGTTTTGTACTCACTAAAGTTATCTTTAAGACAGAATGCGCCTAGGGAACATTTATTTGGATTCTCAACTTTTTACAATTCTTTTCTTACATATCTCATGTGAGGGCTAATTTCAAAGTTCTTGGACTTAGAAATATTTTTGCCGTCTTACTTTTCAAAAAGTCAAAAGTTATATATTCCTGATAGAGTGAACACAGGGATGGTGGCCATTTTGAATTCACAATACCAGTAAATGTAAGGTGGTTTGTTTCTCTATCGTCAAAGTTCACAAGGTCACAGTGCAACACATCTTAAAGAAGGTTGGGGTCTTTGTAAATTTGATCACCTGTTCCCTACTACCCTTCTGAGTTTCTTGAAAATTACAGAATTCACTATTCTAAAACATGTGCAACATCTTCCCTGTGTCCTGGGAAGGCCAACAGCACTTTGTTATGTGAAAATGCATAACACAACAAAGTAATATAATTGTAATTTGTTATATGATTTCATTACATCCTCATACATCTGTAACTTATTGTAACATAACTTGTTCATGAGTTTTTGCAATCGGACTCTCAGAAAGTGCTCCTCTATTAGTCTGAGCAATGTTTATCAGATGTTTGTTTAAACACTTTGGCTGAAGGATGGATCAAATCTGGTGATGTTTCTTTGCTTGTCTCATCTCTCATGACCTACAGTTACATATGGATATATTGATAACGGCATCAACAATCAGGTGTCAGACCAGTCACTAACCTCCATTTCCTTACTGCACAAAGAAAGTTTTGGTGAAACAAGTCCTGATCTCTGATTGAATCAGAGCTTAATAGGTAATTGCTTAAAAGGCTAGACATCGGTTTAAAGTTGTTTTTTGTTACAACAACATAAGCTTCATTCTAGCATACATAATCTTAGCAGTGTGTTCTACTTTTAGCTTTAATCCATCGCTATGAGGCCTGACACCTCAAATGTATCAATGGCCTTGGATTTTACAGTGTCACCGTCTTGGCTGCTGTTTTGGTCCTTATTTTGCACCGTGAAAAACTGCATTGATGGATTTCACAAAATCAATTGAGTTAGTTAGGAGCAGGAGAAGTCAGTTTCTGTATGCTGTTTGCCTGATTCCAACTCTCAGTGAGGATACGATCCTTGGGCATGGTTAGATAATAGAAATTGTGTTGTTCAAATGAAATTTTTACAAAGTATTACGAAGTTGAGCCTGCAAGTGAAAATTGCAGAAGAAATCTGATGAATAGCGCCCTCATAAATTTTCTATAAATGTTTTCGTTTTTCTGCAACCTGGGCCAGTTGAAAAATATAATTCTACTTTACGGAGTGAGGCTGTGTCACTTTCCATAGAGTAGAAGCTTAATAGGCTTGGCTTTTGAGAGAGAGACTTCTTCGAATCAATATCTATCATTGAAGTAAAAAGACTGTGAAGACTTGCACTTTTCAATTGAATTTTTTTTCTAATAGAGCGGAAGAATTAACTGAATTGGCAGGTCTTGTCTTGGAATGAGTCAGGATAAGTTATAACATTGTAGTGAATTCAACATTGCTATTCATGTTAAACTATATTATATCATGCCACCATATGTCATTCTGATTAAACACCACACCTATGATATACTCATTTAGGCGCTTTCTCAGACACTCCGAGCAAAGACTTCAAGGGCATGCACTTTAAAGTCACCAATAGGATGTGGTGTGTGTGTGTGTAGTATGTATGGTTTTATGTATATATGTGTGTGTGTGGTGGTGTGTGTGTGTGTGTGTGACTCTGTGCAAGAAATTTGTGCCAAATCAATGGTAGGTACAATAAAGAATTATGAAACTGGTGACTTTTGCTGAAAACAAATTTTTTTAAATATCACACTTTAAATATTGTTTCTTAGGAGGTAATGACATAATTCATACTGTAAATTGAGTCATAAAATTGACTAATCTAAATCTGTTCTTGAACTGCTTTTCAGCTCACCTTTAAAAATGTTTAATGCATGGTGACAAAGAATTTAATTACTCTGGCCTATCATGCAGATTGAAGAATTTTGGAATCAATCTCATCCATACTACAATGTTGCATTATCTTAGGTGGTATGTTTTAATTTTTATTTCAGGGAGGCCCCCTAAGACAGGAAGATTGCAAGATTGCAACGTGGAGGAGAGCTGAGACCATTATTCTTGAGTAGTCAAATATACCTACACTATATCATTTACTGACAGAAAAGTGATCACATTGGGACAAGAAATGATCCTTTGCAAGGAGAATGCACTTTATTGTAAGCAATTTTTATTAGGAATATATTTGTAGGAAATAAAATATTTGTCTTACAATCCTGACAATAGGATGTTTTCAATTGGGTTTGACCTCACAACCTACGGTATCCAGTCACCTAGCAGAGAGGCAACAGACAGAACCAGTCGGCCAAATCCCCACTAGTAGAGAGGCAACAGACAGAACCACTCGGCAAAATCCCAACTCTCAAAAAGAGTGGTTGAAGCTGTTACATTTTTCTGACTGACAAATACCATTTTATCCAATCTCTCATGAAAGCCCATGAAGACTGCTAGCTGCAGTTTCTCCTTGTGAAAACTGTACATTAAAATAAAATTGGTAACCCATAGAACAATCTGGTAAGGAATTGAACAGCCAGGAAAGAAACCAAAAATATTGACAAGGAATTCAGACCTTTAAAGCATATTGAGTGAATAAAGTCAAATAAGTTTCTAAACATCCCAAAACAAAACCTCAGTGGTGATGAAACATGTACTTAATATCGGACTGGTAAAAAACTTTACATTTCGAGGATTCCACCATCCAATGTTTTATAATTACAGCAAAACCTTGCTGAAGATGAAAGTTATGCCTTAACTACTCAATGTGGACTAGGTAATTTTGCATTCAGATAGTTCAGCTAAAGACAGTCTTTACAGACTGTTCATCCTTGTATATTTTCTGTTCAAAACTACCGGTAGTCTGCTGTTAGGAAAACAAACTGCTTTTGTGTGAAATCTAGATCTGATATATGTTGCAATCAATAAATAAATCTTCAGTGCTCTGTATGTTTTAAGAAAGCACACCTGCCAACATCAACATTGTCATGGTAACAGTGATTATCTAGGAGGACCTCTCCCCCTGCCTCGACCCCGACCACGACCTCTTCCACGACCTCTGCCTTTTCCCCTACTTGACCTCTGAGGAACATAGCTTTTGGCATACTTTGTATCTATAAGTGGAGTAAAGAGAGGATCGCAGAACAAACAACCAGAGTGCTGTGTCTGTTCACCACCGAGGGGATTCTTGCTCTGCAAGATAAAAATAAAAATAAAATGAATTATGGAAAGGAGGTGGCAAGGTCAAATTTCACAACTGTCTCATGTATGTAATGTAACGACAATGTTAATGTTGTCCTGAGATTGCTCTTTGCCTGTGGTTTCTGTCTTTGAGAGTTTTAAAAAATGTACAGAACCAGTATATGTGTCTACATTGTCGTATATAAAGCATTTTGTCCAGTGTGAGTCAGACAAATGACACATGAGGATAACTTTTCTTTTGAATTCCTTGCCTTTTCCTTGTACAAAATAATATTGATCTTGTTGATGTTAGATGGAGATATGTGGTTGTCACTCATTATTTTAATCTCTGAGTAAAGCTTGTAAATATTATTTTGTTACTGGCAATACTGAAGACAATTTCAATTAATAAACAGGAATAATTAATTCTTTCAATCCTATTCCATTGCTAACTTTACCTTTGTCATTAATCGTTTAAGAAGATGAAAAAATTGTAGGGGTGTGACAAGAAGAACTAAATATCAAAACACAGCAAGTGGACCCATTAGCAAATTTGCTAAATTTATAAACCTGAAATAAGTATATTCCTTGTGTAACTACAATTTAAACAAGGTTCATTATAAAAAGTGTCATTATCTGAAGTCTAAACCTTTACCTTATTGAAGTTGACATTCACGATATTACTTCCACAATCTTCACAGGTATCTTCTGTTGATACTGTCACACGATGAGCATCTTCAAAGACATTCATTATCACATTACACCTGAAATACGCACAATAGCTGAACAATTAATATGCTGTTCTATTCAATGGGGGCAGATCAAATATCTGTTCAGTGGCTGTAACAACATACTGCATACATTGAAGTAAATCAGACTTTTTGTCTATAATTATTAAATCAATTTTTTGATTAGTTGTGAATGTGGGAACTATACCACCATCCAAACGACAACTAAAATATGCTGAAATCTAGCATGTTTTCTATACAGTCAAGCTATACTGATGATAAGTACTGCTGAAAATCTACATGCACATTCAGGTACTTTTCATCTCAAATGAATATTGATAAATATGTAAGTGCAACATTTAAAATAGGATGTTTCACACCAAATGAAAAGTTACTCACCTGCAACAGCAAACAATGTTTCATCATGTAAATGGGATTTTTGATATTTTATTATGACAGTAGACACTATGTCTTCATGGTCTTTCTGTTTAGACTTGCGAGAATGAAATTTTTCCTTGGATTTGTCCCTCTTACTTTTATTTATTTTGAATTGATTTTTTCAAAATAAAATAGAGTCAGTAACATTCCTACTTCTATGTTATAATTTTCTGAATGCTTTATCAGAGTCTGAGCTATTGTGTTTCTAAAAACAGGGAACAAATTGTTTGAAAATATCATGATATTTAGTGTTTAGTCCACCATATGATAAACAATGGCATTTTACAGGACTGTGGGAAATCAAAACATGACAGAGTCACCAGAGAAATATCTCAGTAGTAACAAATTTTTTAACTGCCATGCTGATCACTGCTTCTATGTCAAACATAGAATTCTTGGAACAACAGGTATTTTCTGTGCTATCATCTATACATGTATGTGTGGTATTATAAAATCACAGCAGGAAGTAACCTACCTATTGCATGCAATTTTCCACTTCGGTGATGATGTTGGATCTAAAACCAATACACCATGTTCACATTCAATGCACTGTGATACACCCAGTGTGTTGAGTGAGTGTTGACAGGTCGGATGAGTACACTCATTGCAACCTGAACCTTTACGCATGCTTTGAAATGGTGGATGACTGTAACAGTATGGACACAGTGGGTAACTCTGTCAAATGAAATATAGAAACACTGTCATTATGTGTGGACACTGTCAAACTAAGAATTGACAAAATATAAACTTCTGAAGGAAGCTATTGTCTTCCAATCTTTAAAATTGATACTTTCATTCATCCAAGGCTGCTTAGAAACACTGTATCTACAAAATATAGAAAGCAACTACTACTGGAAATAACTTCTCAGGTGAGTGAGATATTGCAACAAATTGATCTATAATTTTGAGGTTTTGTGAACAACTGTCACATACAAAGCAGAAATAGAGCAACAGTGAAAACAATGTAGCAATTTGTGACATACATGTGAATTTACCAAGGTCTGTCAAACATCTCTTCAAGTTTCTAACACCAATGTCAGTGAAATATAATGGTCATACTTACTTTTCCTTTAGAACCAGTAGAAAAGAGAACCATTTCAAACTCATCTAGAGGACATTTGAGTTCCTTGTACAACTTGATGATACCATTGGCTGGTAGACTGTATGTTTCATCACATTGTGCACAATGTAATCTACTAGGCTTGGCTTGGATGTACTTCATGTACCGTCGACACTTTCCACATCTGAAATACAAGTTAAACTTATATAAGGGATCATGGAAAACATTGTTAAGGGTCCATTGATCTCACACACTAACACACTTGAGATGTCATTCCTTTGTATTGATGATGACCCTTTCTCTCCTTAAATAGGAACTTCCCCTATAAAAGCCAGATTGTCGTAAATCTATGCAAAATGTAAAAAAGCCACTCTACTGATCAGACGTGCTGTTTGGTCAAAGAATCCCATAATTTTGCCATATTTCAAGCATTCAATTTCATTGAATCTTGCATATGATGTCTGTGAATGTATAGCGACTAAACTTGAAACAAAAGTAAACTGAAAAAATGTTCCGTTTTTTTTGTCAGAGAACACATAGGTTTCAAAATGCGTTCCCTGTACAACCATTTGACCTCTCTTTGCATATGTCACGAAAGTGCCCATCATGATTATTTAAATTCATCACACGATCAAAGCGATGCTATGAGAATTCAAAAACTCGCGCCCAGGGTATGCAAATAGCTGCATCATCAGTAATCCCCTATTGTGTGCCCACAGATTTGTAACTTCCCGTTTAAAGCTCATTGTTATTGCAAATGGGGTCCATAATTTCTACTATACTTATTGTAATTTTATAATGTGGGGAAAACATCAAGGTCTAATCATTAAAACAATAAAAAACTTTCCACACAAGGCAGTTGTTTTATCATCAACCCCTATTTTATTATATATTTCTTGCAGTGTTGCAGCCAGGATAATTAAACCAGGGGACACTGTGTCCCACTAATTATCTTTGGGGACATTTTGTACATTTGGGACAAATTCTTCAGTTGTCCATCAAATTTTGTATTATTTTGTAAACAAATTAGTTGAACAAAACAAAATTCAAGCTATCAGGACTGTGTTGCTATGCTTGAATATCAGGCAAGTCTCTGTGGCAGTATAGCATATCTGTCGGCAATGCCTATCAAACAAATACATGGAAATAATATGGAATTAATAGAGGTACCTGGACATTGGTTTGCCACTTTCTGCAAGAGGTGAAAATGACACTTCAAATAGTTCATCCATTCCGCTGATCTGAGTGACAAAATACTGGAATTTCCTTGTGAATATATCCAGAGTGTGTCTCAAGACTGAATGGAAGTCTACTTTTCCAGCAGCAATGAGATTGAGTTGTTCTTCCACGGCAGATCTCATGGTTGGCAAGGACAGATCTGGATCAATCTGTCAAGTTGTAAAATATAATAAAAACATGATGAGTTGCTGCCAGTGTTTCTACAATATTTACTTACTAAATCACATCTGCTGGGTATTTTGATGGTGATTTGTCAGAGTCTGTTGAAGCACCAAGAAAAAATTAAATATCTGTGGCCAGCAAAGAAATTATGCAAGGTGTATTTCATCAGAAAATCTATGAAGACTTGTTTGTACTTTCTGCCACAGAATGCCATCACAACAAGTGGTTTAAAAGTTTTCATTTTATATTTCATTTTCACTTTACTGATACTAGGGCTATATTCATGTAGAGCATTCAGATGAAAGTAGACCAGGCAAGAAAAAGAAAGCTTGGGTAAGCTGAAGTACAATTCAACATCATTTTAAGTGGATGTGTACGGTATGTATTCCTTAACAGTTATGAACAGTACCACGTGTAATTTCTGAAATTAAAAGGATTTGATGATATATTCTTCAGGTGTGATTTTGTACAACATATTCTACCGGGTACGGGATTCATAAAACTGAGCTCACCTTTTGATAGCCATGCACCAGCACAATTCCTAATGGTGTTGGTATCAGCCTTCTTCCGGATCCAACCGTCACATAATTCCTTTGTGAGATGTTGTTGATATGTACCGGAATGCTGGCATCAGTTCCAATACCATGTTTTTCCATCAAACTGATCAATTCACTTTCTGTCAAGTAGTCAGGTGGGCTAGTCTGCTTCTCAACAAGTTTTACCTTGGTGTAGAAAGTAATCATTGTGTTGATACAGTATAATCCCTGGGAACAATTTCATTGATTTGTTTGCTCTATTGAAAAATCAACATTGCAATCTTGGCTTTGGGGACAGACGCCGGTTTATATATCACATGGAACTACCATTGTATACACCACCATACATTAGATCTGTTCTTTTTCTAAACTCCAGCCAGAAATTAACATAAATCATGTAACTACCAACAACGCTGATGGTAATATTCAGGCACAAGCAGTGCTATTGAGGAGACTGTAGTCACTGTTTACATCAACATGAAGTAGTTATCCCACAGTCACTCTTTATCTGGCTCCGTCTATCAATCTGGATGAAAATGTTTGTTTTGCAGATATTCCTGCTGCCTCGCATTCTTTTCACAAAGATTGTTCAGAAAGACATTTCAGACTGCTTGCCCATGTAGGCTATATTCACACTACCCTAGCACTTTCATGTTCATCACCAGCATCAAGTATGCATACTTGCATAATCGACTTCTTGAAACGACATTTCAAATTTGTGCTTTACCATCAAAACAGTTTGCAAAACAGTGCGTATCAAAACTGCATTTATTCGGTAATTTAATTTATTTAATAGTCTCATTGGAGTCATCCAAGTCTTCAGTTGAAATGGGTACAGAGCTTTCTAGGAAGTTAGATCCCCAAATTACAAAGGTCAATGCCGACCCATATTGCAACTCTAATCAGGTAATTTGTGCCATAAATATCAAAAGCATATTTTGTCAAAAAGATGTATGTGAACGTACCGGCCTAATACGAATATCAATGGTATTTCTACTGTATAGCCATCAATGAGTGTCTACATACTACATCTTACCTCTTCAATACTGCAAATATCACCTCTATGAATGGTGGTAACTTTTCTCAGCACTGAGGGCTTGCCACGTCATCATAGTGGTGTATCCTGGATCCAGAAGAGTTTTCCCAGTCAAGGTGAATGACTCTGAACCAATGGAAAAAACTCACTGTTGTCTGCAGGTATCTACAATCAGGACTGACCTACGAAAATGTAAACATTTGGACAAATTATGATGGTCTTAATTGTTTTGAAATCTAAACCTAATGTCTGATCTATTATTTGATTCACTATTTATTTTAATATACTCGATATACGGTACATGTATGTGAACATAAAATGCTTCTCTTAGAATGTACACTTAGAGCAAACCTTTAGTTGCTGGCGAGTATGAAAGGCCCCTAACTTCATGGGAATTATTGTACAGAACAACTAACACATGGAAACAATGTAACTGCTACTAACAATTGACATTTATCTTTTCCATACAGAGAAATAAAGCTCTGTACAACACGCTTTCTTTTGTGAATGGTTTTGGTATAGGATGTTATTGGCCAAATGCTGCTGATTTTCTGTTTCAAGTTTGTTATTTATAAGAACTCTGTTTTGGTACGTCATCAGTTGTGTCCATGAGGAAGCCATCGTGCAGAGTCAAATATTTGCTGTGTACACCAGATCATTTACAACATACTGGCACACAATGCAAATGAAATTTCCGAAAGAGAAGCAAGTGTCTTCAACTCCGTCTCAGTGCTGCATGCTGCAATGCCAAACGTTGGATGTACAAACATGGTGGTGTGAGACCTCCATAGCTCTATGACCAAAACAACTAATGATTTTGTACAAAATGAGTTAGATTTCATGCAAGTTTGACACCATACAAGCATTGGTGATGGGCCACTGTCATCAGGATAATACTGGTTGGCATTGTACTGGTATAACTCGACTGAACGAACTGTACAAAGATTGAGGAGATGTACACAATAGAAGCCCCAAGAGATTTTCTGACTTGTCCCCAAGAGGCGGTCAAAAAGATTTACTAATAGAAGCCACGGCTTCGTTTAGAAATTGTACAGTAGTTATAATCACACAATTTACAATAAGACTGATACATACTGTTGCTATAAAATGCCTTGTAATGTAATCATACAATCTCCAGTTATCACCTCCAAGTTCACCTTCACTGGCTGATTTCATTGGTGTGATTGGCGGATGGTCACCCGCATCATGACCTTTCCTGTAGAACAAAAAAATTGAGATGGAAATCAAAAGTGAAACCAAACATTCACTTATATTTTCATTGCCAAGTGATGTAAGGCAGCTATCAAGCATATGATCTTGTTTCATTGTATTGTTCAAAGACACATGTTGACATTTCCCTGATTTATGAATAAGCTAATGGATACACTTGAACAATACACTTTGCTACTTTTGTATATTAATTCCAGTCAAACATTTATTCAAAAGTTGCCATACATTAAAGAAATTCTATCATTTATTAGTGTCTACACAGAAACCACCAATGGTTCTCACTTTGGTGGCCATGAAAAAAGTAGTGTATTGTTTGATCGCCGTTCCATGAGTAAACATCATAATTGTTTACCAAATATGGATACTGTGTGACTTCTGAGTACTCAGGTGGGATAGGCTATATAAATACAGATTATTAGGTTTCTATTCTGTCAAAGCTTTGGTCAAAGAGGGCACACGCTTGTATTAAACAGCTTCTCGTGACACAAGCTTCTTCAGTCAGAAATAAATTCTAATTACTTACTTTGGTTTGACAATGTTTCCATCCAGTACAGTTCTGACATAATCTCCCCAATCAGAACTTGATAACTGCTGTCTAAGTGTTCCCCTGGAATCAAATAAAATACACACACAAAGTATGAGGACACCATTAGTTACACAAAAATTACTGAAATTTAAATACCTTTGCATGAACAGGTACCCATATTAATTTTTTAAAAAGAATATTTATAAAATTTGTACTTGATAAGGAAATATTTGTAGCATTCTTGGCAAATGAACAATATTTCATGAAAATTAAAATGCGACCAAAAAATCTGTATTCACCTTCAAACATCAACTGTGTTAACTTGTAAAGAGCGCAGCAAGAGCGGCAGAAAGCAAGCAATTGAGATGACCTATGTACGGCTAAGTGTAATGTATTTGAATTTGGAATGGAATCTCTTTAACTATATCTATGACTTTGACAAGAGTGCACTTCTGGTCTTTATCTGGAGGTGGCCATTTTGACTACTTTATCACAGATTGTGTGAAATAAAACATATCATCTACCACAAATCCCACGAAACAGTGAACTTCACTGATAAGGGATTCTCTCTCTCATCTTACTTTTACAAACTAAAACTAGCCTTTCAAGATGGTTGGTCTGTGACAATTTGGAAAAACATTTCACTTACTTGATGTCAAAATTTTCAGGGTAGTGTGTAGTTTCTGTCCTGGGATAGCTGATATAACCCTGTATGTAGAGTCTTTCTGCTATCTGCATGGCATGATGTGGTCCCATTCCAAGACCAGAACTTGCTACTCTCATTAGTTCAACTGTGTTCAATGCCAGAGGCCTTGATTTTGTCTTCTCCTTAGTTGTTACACCAACAACTCTGTTCAAAGGTAGATGGTAGGTACAATGTTATAAACAGTATAAAAGGTAAAACGAAACAGTGAGTTTATCAATTTACATCAGGCTTCCACAGCAAGTATCCTAAAATAAAACGATTGAGGGCGCTCTGTATATAGGGTCACTTGAAGGTCATTATGACTGACAAACATGAAGACATACAGTATTGTATTATCATAACCCTAACTGGCCCTACGAATTGACAGATGTATATTCAAGTATTTCCATTTGAAATTTCAACTCTCTCACACCTTCATTGCATTATTGGAATTCTAATTCTTGCCATGGAAAAAGATAGAATTTGTCCAAAAGTCAGCCTTTAAAAAACAGGTTAACAAGACTTTTTTGTTCATTGTGAATACCTTCGGGGAGTTTGGGTTAATTTATTCAAACATGAATGTAAAATAAATATGGGGGAAAATTATTCAACTGACCCTATTAAGCTAAACGTAAACGGAACATTCACACAAATTTGAATTTTCTTTTAAAAGGCATCTGGAATCTTCAGTCGGTCAGTCTGTCTGTCCGTCTGCCTGTCTGTCTGTATTTATGGACTGGTACATAACTGTACCGGTATGTCTGAGTAGACATCTTTCTTTGTCTTTGTCACTTGCTCCTAAAAACTGTCTGTCTTTCACTCTCTGTTAACAACACAAGGTCTGTCTATGCCTGTCTGTTTGTCTATTTGTCTGTCAATCTGTCTGTCTGTCAGTCAGTTTGTCTGTCTGTCTGTCTGTCTGTCTGTCTGCTTGTCCTGTCTGTCTGTCTGTCAGTCTGTCAGTTTGTCTGTCTGTCTGTCTGTCTGTCTGTTTGTCTGTCCATTAGTACAGTGCAGAACACTTACTCTGCCTCCTTGGCACCTTTAACAACATTGACAAACATCTGTGCAACTTCTTTATCAAAAATTCTGACTCTCTCCCAGTCCAGAGTCAGTGGCTTGCCATCGTTGTAACTCACCTGTCAATAACACAATTATGAAATAGACATGAAGTGCATCTTTGGTGTAATTTCTAAGATGAATGAAGAAATGATGATAATGTAAACTACTGTATGTGCAGCAAGACATTGAAAATACTTATACTTTATACATGTACTTGAATAAACTTTGATTTACCTGATGTGCAATTTTGAAGGATCATTATTCAGCAGTGTTCCTTTTTGACACATGAAACTGTTACATATACACTAATAACACATATGTAGGACTGCTTTTGAAAGGAAGTCTCAAGAATTCCCTAAATTGTCTCAGAGTTTAGAAATTTTAAAAGTAAGCGGTTAGATAAACTAAGACATTTATGGAAAAAGTACATTGTCACCAGTAATTCTTGGCACTTTTTGCCTACTAGTTCATCTACAATACTGGTACTTTCAACCTTATCACTGAGTACATAAAGTGACTTACTTACTTTTGTTTGAAGGATCCAGTATGTCTCTGGTTTAAAAGACTGTATTTTGTCATGTCTCTCCACACAGAAACCAAGTGTTGGTGTTTGACATGGACCATAGGAAATAAGATTGCTGTCTAGGTCAGAATATTTACCCTGGAAAAATTTCAGAAGCAAATAATTTATGATTGTATCTGGCTTGCTGATTACATCACATTTGCACTGTATTACACTAGGACAAACAACAAATGCAATGGTAAGAAAGTGAACAAAATAAAAACAAAGATTAAAGGAAGCCTAAAGTTTCAGCAGGACTCATAATTTAGAAGATAGAGAAAAGTTCTAAAAGTCAATTTTCTGCTAAAAAGACAGAGCCCCTGTCAAAAATGAAAAAGAAATTAAATGCAGGTCTGGAAAGGAGTGCATTATTTGAAGGTGTACGCAGCACCCTGAATCATGTAAATGAGTGTGAAATGCAACCATAATGCCATTCAGTTAATCAAAAAACTTCAGTCGGTAATTAGACAGTTACCAGCCATCATGTTAGGTGTTTATGGAACCATGCTTGGTTTACTGCAAGTCTGTTTTTCCTCATTAGTGGGCCAAAGATAATATTAAAAGGCCAGTGTGTCCTTCTTGTAATGGCAACAGCACCCTCAAGTGTCTGTTATTTAAACAACAAAAGAGCTAGGCCTGGGCTTGAAAACTTTTCTAGGTGATGTGATACAGTCTACCTCCTAATGTTGGTATTTCATCTTTTATTACAGACCTGATCTAAGAGTGTTGCATAATTGTGTTTGTAAGACTTACTGTCACTCTGTTTATATGTTTTGATAACTGCTTACCTGAAAGAATTTAGTTTGATATCTAGTAAAGGCACATCCAATACGTAGATCTAATTCTTGCCTTGCATCTACTGATAATGCTTCATTCTTGTTGGGTTCTACAAGCTTGTTCATTGCAGCTTTGATGTCTTTCTCTGTGATGGCACTGAACTTGGCTCTGAAAATCGTCTGCAGAAAAACAAAACAAAAACAGTCAAAGAATAAATAAGCCAATAAGTAAACAGATCATAAAGTTACCATATAATGAGATTGCAACTTTTGGTACAACTTACATACCAGAAGATGTAGTGGTACCTCTGCAACCAAAGTCATGGAACACAGTGTTGTCCGTGCAATGTCCCCAGACTTGGCTTTACCAATGAAAACAATGTCGCTTATATCCAAAGTAAATGTATGCCAAACTTATAAAAAGAAAATTATGAATAGAGGATTTAGTATTTGTATATGCTTGGCTAGAGTTCAACTAGGTTGTAATGACTGCATTGCAGAGACTGAGATTTTGAAGATTTCATTGACAAACATGAAACATGAAACAGAGAGTGGTGGTAGTGAGAAGGATGCTATTAGGATATCTCCTTTCATCTTCTGCATGTACCGGTACATGCACAATCTGATATCTGATTTCACTGTCAGAAAGAGATTTCAATGTTCAAGATAGTTGAAAGAATATATTCCTTACATAGTACACCTTATTTTGAACAATTGTAGCTACACTGTACTGTATTGAATTCACACTTTGCAAGTCCACTGGGAGTGTTTCCACATTGAATTCTTAGTCTATTGTATATGCTGTCAAATCAATAGCAGCATCCCTGTAAATAAAAGTTATTACGATACAAACCTGTTCTCTGCCTCTTGATCTGTTCATTGACTCCAGTACACAGTCAATGACTTCAAAACAGATATTTTCTCCTTCTTTGTCGCAATCCAGCCACAGCACCAATGCATCCACATACTTTGCCTGTAAGCCATAACAACGATGATTGAAGCCATGTTACTGTAGTTCTACATTTTATAAAAAATAGCGTCAATGACACTGTGGCTCCCATCCTGGACTATTTAGTGTTTGTTCTCTGGTCAGATATTTGAACATGTGTGAAAGGGATAAAGTGCATGAAGTGAAAATACTTAAATGTAATGTACTGGAGACAGTGAAATATGTTTAATGTATTTATTCAGAATATAAAATGGAAAAAATTCAGCATTAGAAATACGAATACTGTGATACAACCATTAACTCAACAAGTCATTTACAATGACATAGTCCCAACTTGTAATAGGAGTATTAGTCTTGATGGGGCAGGAAAATGTGGTCATGAAAAAGTATCACTGGAGTGTATATGTTGAGATCTATGGGCACATAGGTCTATGTCGTTGTCCCAATTTGAAACACATGAGGCATGTCTAAATTATGGTTCTAAATCGGGAAAAAAGATCAGACCTCTAGCAGTATTGGCCAGCCAAGAAATACATATGCGCATTATAAATGAGGTACAAGATGTGACATCTTAAGGTCTAATATCCTATCAAAATTGGAGGGTATAGAACTTGTGGTTACTGAAATATGCATATATATGTATAATCAAGGTCAAAGGTCATCAAGGTCACATGACATTTTGAAAAAAAAAAATTATATTGCTAATTAATCCCTATATGCCAAAAAATCAGATCTCTAGCTCTATTCGCTTGCCCAGAATTAGATATGTACATAATTAATGAGGTAAAGCGTGTGTTGTCATAAGGTCTCCATCCTACTAAATACAAAGGACATAGCACTTGTGGTTACTTATTTATTGACATAAACATATATTTTAGGTAAAAGGTCATCGAGGTCACATGACATTTGGTCAAAAAATTTCTCTCCTATAGTTATCCCTATTTACCAAAAATCAGACATCCAGCTCTATTGGCTCACTCAGAATGAGATATGCGCATAATTATTGAGGTACAGAATGTGGCGTCATAAGGTGTCCAATCATACCAAACATGAAGGGTGTAGCACTTGTGGTTACCGAGTTATGGACAAATATGTATATTTGAGGTCAAAGGTCACCGAGGTCACGTGACATTTTGTCAAAAAAATTGTATTGCTAAGTTATCCCTATATACCAAAAATCAGACCTCTAGCTCTATTGACTCGCTCAAAATTAGATATGCGCATAATTATTGAGGTACAATATGTGGCGTCATAAGGTGTCCCATCATACCATACATGAAGGCTGTAGCACTTGTGGTTACTGAGTTATGGACAAATATGTATATTTGAGGTCAAAGGTCACCGAGGTCACGTGACATTTTGTCAAAAAAATTGTATTGCTAAGTTATCCCTATATACCAAAAATCAGACCTCTAGCTCTATTGGCTCGCTCAAAATTAGATATGTGCATAATTAATGAGGTACAATATGTGGCGTCATAAACTGTCCCATCATACCATACATGAAGGCTGTAGCACTTGTGGTTACTGAGTTATGGACAAATATGTATATTTGAGGTCAAAGGTCACCGAGGTCACGTGACATTTTGTCAAAAAAATTGTTTTGCTAAGTTATCCCTATATACCAAAAATCAGACCTCTAGCTCTATTGGCTCGCTCAAAATTAGATATGTGCATAATTAATGAGGTACAATATGTGGCGTCATAAGGTGTCCCATCATACCATACATGAAGGCTGTAGCACTTGTGGTTACTGAGTTATGGACGAATATGTATATTTGAGGTCAAAGGTCACCGAGGTCACGTGACATTTTGTCAAAAAAATTGTTTTGCTAAGTTATCCCTATGTACCAAAAATCAGACTCTAGCTCTATTGGCTTGCTCAAAATTAGATATGTGCATAATTAATGAGGTACAATATGTGGCGTCATAAGCTGTCCCATCATACCATATATGAAGGGTGGTAGCACTTGTGGTTACTGAGTTATGGACAAATATGTATATTTGAGATCAAAGGTCATCAAGGTCACATGACATTTTGTCAAAATATCCGAGATATCTGCGTGAACGGATGGACTCACGGATGGACGAAACAGACGGACATGACCCAATCTATAAGCTCACTGGACTTCATCCATGGGGACTAAAAATTGTGTCACTGCATCCTTTTTGCAATATGAATACGATGAGAAACTAAATTTTTATTTTTTGTGGCCTTATACATGGGAGTCTATGGAGATCTGCCTTATACATGGGAGTCTATGGACGTGTAAACTAAAAATATGCAAATTTCACCACGATTTGCCCAAATTTGGGAAAGGTCACTCCTATACAAGTTTCAAATCAATCGGACTTGTGGTTTCAGAGCAGGAGATTTTTTGACCAAAAATGGCAGAAAATTACAAAAAAATTCATGAAAAATAGCAAGTCCAAGATACTGACCCAAGATGTGCACAATCATTCAGGTCAGCCCAAAGTACTTACATGCTAATTTTTCATGTAATCTGCTCAGTGGTTATTGAGTTTTTTCAATTTTGACTGTTTTTACATTTTTTCACTTAATTTGCATATTTTTGGCAATGACAACTTCATTTGAACAAAATCTCATCCAGTGTTCTCCCCAGGCCATTTTAGCGTAGCGGTCCCGCTACGCTTTCGCCTCTCCCCGCTACGCTTTGATTCTCCCCGCTACGCTTTAAAATATTCCCGCCATCCTTTAGTTCACACGCTCTGCGTAGCTACCAGCTGTTGCATGCATTGTCTACTCATTAGCGCTCACTGCAACTTTCAACCTGGTGAAAGAGTGGAAGGTGTGAAGTATGGTATGCGTCCGATAAGTTGTCCGTAAGTGTTGAGAGGAACGTTAAAACAATAGAAGAATCGGCTGGGTTGTTCACAAGTTTTCATTCTACAACGACTGTTACGACCAACAAAGACCTTTAGTCGGTATACATCGAGGACAAGTATTCACAGAGTTAGGCGGTGCAGCACTAGCGGGGCCTTTGATCACATTCCCATGCTTAGATCAACAAAATGGACCGCAAAAGAAACAAAAGAAGCAGTTGACTAGTGAGGTTGATTATGATTTTACAACGATGATCTTTTTTTTTGTCCGAGTACGATCACGATCGCGATCGCGTTCACATTGCATAAATTCCAATATGGCGGCGGCCATGTTGGCCGACGTGTTTATAACGTGTTGACATTGATCCTGGCGTCGCGTGTGTGGTTCCACTCTGACACGTTCTCTGAAAGATTTTACACCTGATTTTCAAGTGATTCTAGTCGTACTTAGTTCATGTCTTGTGATCACTTAGTGGTATTTTTAAAATCAAGAATCGAACGACGATGTTCAGTGGCAGTGCAGTGTGCAGTGGTTAGTTATTGGGGGGGGGGGGGGGGGGCGCTGGTTGAAATTGATCCCCGTGATGAAACATTATTCGCGGTGTTTGTCGCTCAAAAATGATATAAAACTCAGTTACATTTGAATTGTGTAAAGCTTTAAACTTGTGAATTTTCCTCTTTGTTGGCAATTTTTGACAATTGTATTAGCAATATATGTATTAATGGAACTCCAATCAGACGAACCTTTCTTGCTTTCAATCTGAACTTGCTGTTACTGTTTGAATCTTCTATTTTAATTGCAATTGTACGATACTGTGATGATTTATTTAAGTGTAATAAAGAGTTTCCATGATGTTCAAATTGCATACTTGTGTGTTACCATTGCATTTTGTTGTGAGTGTATATGAATGCGTGGGTGCATGTGCAAGCTTATATCCATATGCAAATATAAATTAATGATATGCAAATGATTATGCAAATTAGCCGCTACGCTTTTGCTTGATCCTGGGGAGAACACTGTCATCTACAGCCCATCATCCACGTACACACCAAATATCAAGATGAAATGTACAGCGGTTTGGAGTTTTGATGGTGACGGACAGACATACAGACATACAGACATACAGACATACAGACATACAGACATACAGACATACATACATACATATAGACATTTCCCTAGCCTATAAGAATAGCTTCCATTGCCATATATACATATGGCTATGGGAGCTAAAAACACATGGCTTTTGTCAGAAATGTTCATGTACAAATGTACATGTATATTCAGACTTAAAGAGGAGTCAAATCACCAACACAGATCCAGTAGAACTTGATTTTTCAGTCAGAACAGTAACACTGCAAGAACAGTAACACTGCGAGAACAGTAACATTGCAAGATCTTGGCCTACATTTTACACGTACATCGTTGTGAATGCACAGAGATACACTGAATAGACTGCCTTGTTACTTAGGGACATCTCAAATTGTTCAAATAGCTAAACAAGCAAATTCACTTGCTTAGCCCCTACATCTAAAATTCAAAAGTATGATGCTGATGTCAGATATAAAGTACAACACTTGCACAATAAACACAAAGATCCACATCATCTTGTTTTTCTTTTCAAGCATGTTTACAGAATCTTTTCTTTCAGGAGCCTTCAAATTAATCAAAAGTCTATAGAATATGTTATGCCTCACTGGTTATAACTGACTCATCAGACTTTATATTGATCTTGAAGTTGGTAGGATAAGGGTTAATGCAGTTGTGACAAACTTACTTACCTCACTTGACAGAAATTTTGGCATATGGAGACCTTGTTGAGCTTCCACTTTTCTTGTAGGAGCTGCAAACAACTCGGCCTGGAGGTAAACCATTTGTACTTTGTGTATACTGTTACATCAACTGGGTTATGGCAGTTTGTATGACTTTACATTTGCATATTGTGTCACACAATTTTGGTACACTGTAAATGTATACACTCAGGGAGAGTGTATCACTAAAAATCCACACATAGGAAACAAAATTCAAAGTGACTGACCTAAAACACTCTTTCCTCCCTCTCCTTCTAAAAGGTTTAGAGGTGAAGTCTGATGAAATCACGATTTTTTGCTCAGTGACATATTGTTGACACAGACATTTGGGAGATGAACTGCTGAAAGGTATCTGAACAACAAGATATACTTTCTGAATCCAAACAGTGATTGCATATTGTGTATCTGTACATGATTTCCATAGTGTAATGTTTACTTTCACCAGGACTTGGTGCAAATTTACCCTCAAAATTCAAAAGGGTGGTTGACTCTTATCCTACATTGTACCTGCAATGTGGTTCGGCTGTCACACATTTTAATACCGGTAGTATTACCCCGTCACAAGTTTAATTCTACATGTGTATTGCTCCTTTGGTATTGTTAGCATGTGTACCTATCAATGTACATGGTTATTGTTTAGCAAATTATTGTTAACACCATTTGTACTCATTGTAAAGGTATGCTGCAAGGTATAAAAGAGTCCAATATGACATATTGGACTTTGAAAAGTGTTCCTGGTATGCTGATATGGTTACACAGTATGTAGGATGTAACAGTTCACTTGATCGTGCTATTATGCGAAAACAGTATATGAGTATGAAAAGAAAGTAACGGTAAATCGGTATATTACAAACACTTGCAACAAACTTTTGGAACTCTATATAAAGGACTGAACATACTTACTGGATCCACTTTGTCCCAATTGTTGTATTTGCTTGGAAAATCTAAGCCCATGACATGGCCACAAACTGAGGTCATCTACAGGTTGTGTATGCAAAAGAAACAAAAACACAATTAGTATTTTAATGCAGTTATGTGTTTAATAAACTGGCACACATGTCTGAGTGTATTGCTATGTATCCATATCAGGACGACCAAACATTTCTTTGTATCCGGATCCACTAATCTTCAGTCTACCGGTAGTCTCCATATCAGAGTGTCATACAGGTACATGTACTGTACAATTGATGCAATCTTCAAAGTCAATATATGGATAGCTGCAAAATTGTAGCGCTACGGTGAGGCGGTCGGTGATTTTTGGTTTTTTGCGACTTCGCTCACCAGTACCGCTACAATGCCGATGGCCCTGTAGAGGTGAAAATAAGCGCACCTCACCGGACAAGGCGTGTTGATGTGAAATGCTACATATTTACTGCATTTGGTCGTACCGATTTATCACTACTGAAGACTCAACACTATACTACACTAACCTTGTCGTTTATGGGGTTTGGAATTTGTTCAAACAC
Source organism: Ptychodera flava (assembly GCF_041260155.1). Classification (NCBI taxonomy): domain Eukaryota; kingdom Metazoa; phylum Hemichordata; class Enteropneusta; family Ptychoderidae; genus Ptychodera; species Ptychodera flava. Next base: position 59,152,282 of record NC_091928.1, read on the forward strand.
GTCAATCGCGTTCCATAAACTTTGAGTGTTGGGCATCTGTGTATCTGGGAGCCGCCATTACTGAAAGTTAGTAATGGTGGCTCCCAGAAATGTTTTTGGAATGCCATCGTCGTGTTTGAACAAATTCTAAACCCCATAAACGACAAGCTTAGTGTAGTATAGTGTTGTCTTCAGTTGTGATAAATCATTACAACCGATGCAGTAAATATGTAGCATTTCACATCAACACACCTACATGTAGTCCAGTGGGGTGCGCATATTTTCACCTCTACAGGGCCATCAGCATTGTAGCGCTACCGGTGAGCGAAGTCGCAAAAACCAAAAATCACCTACCGCCTCACCGTAGCGCCACAATTTTGCAGCTATATAGGATGTATATTACATACCCAGGGCTGTCAATGCTTTTCAGAATAGAAGGGTACAAGTGAAAGAACAGGAGGGTACAGCCTTGTGCGGAGCGAAGTGGAGCAAGGCGTGCGTGCAAGCGCACGCGGGGGGAGGCCAGGAGGGGGGTGTCCCCCCTCCTGAAGCTGAAGCTTTTCTAATTATTCATCTTCTATTGGTGGCCTGTGGTGGCACTTTTGAGGGCAATTTACTGTCAAGTTTATTGTAACTGAAGTATCAAAAGTAACATGATATTGAATCTTGTGAAATAAATTATGAAAGACAAACAGAAGTATTACAGAGTTTATATGTTTATTGATACACCAGGTTATTATTGTTTGCATACAAATTCTGTTGAATTATAACCTGCTTAATAAAGATCATAATCTGAACCATAATCAGAATCACGGGAGTACTCATCTAAGCCCAAGGCTTGTATGGCAGTACCAGCTGACAATACCTCAATATTGTGCCATTCTCAGGCAGATGAAACAATAGCTTCAGAAACTACATCTGCAAAAAACTATTTCTTCAGATGTAGCTTTAGAAACTACACCTGCAGAAACTATTTCTTAAGAAACAACATCTGCAGAAAGCAATTCAATAATTGTAATACGTTCCCATTCAAAAACAGCTAATCGTATTAGAATTAAAAAAATCTTGTCCCCACTGCAAAAATGTCATAACGTCACGACAAAAAATTCCAATCTACGTCTGGTTGATGCTGCTGTAATTTTATTTGTCTGTGTCAAGACTTCTCCTCAGAGTTACCCGCTATGAATTTCCAGTGTGAAAATTTACAAATGTAAATGGGGTAAATACGAGACCATTACCTGAGACAATTTGAGTAGACGCTACGTCATACAAACAATTACAATACTCAAGTTTACATCCGCTGATGACATTGCGTGGCTTCGTTGTCCGTCGGCCTCTCAATCGACAAGATTGAGAATATGTTGATTTATTTACGTAGTAAATCCTTGCGCGTGAAAGTTAACGATCAAATCTTTTCTCCTGATGATTATCTATTCTGATATCCCTCACAGTAGTCCGAGTTTTGTCGAAACCCACGCCGGCCAAGTGGGTATAGGCTCACTACATGCACGATATATCCATATTCAAAACATGGTTTACCGCCATACGTACGTGCAAGATACCGCGAAAGTATACAGTCAAGCAGAGCTAAATTTTGCGATTGCCCTAAACATTAAAAAATGTTGGTCTTGGTAAATGAGTTTGAAGGATTGGAATACCGATATTTGCTTTTGAGGAAAGATTTCGGATGTCGGAAAATATTTATCAAACTTCAACACTCGGGCCTTCGAAACAACCACAGTACAAAGCATGTACTACCGTAAGAATACATTTCATAGAACGGCGGCTTGGTGCAAACAAATTCAGTGGTAGTCAAAACTCACTAAAAATTATGTCAATCCCCACAAAGTTTTTTTTTTGCGCTGAGTAAACGATTCTTACTCATTGTAAAGTGTTCACGATCTGCAAACGGGAAAACAACCAGTCGCTAAATACACGTAATGCTATGGCACTTTGCTCACACGCGGCGTGAAATCTACATTGCATGCTATACCATGGATGGATTGAACCCCCGATCACTGAAATTCTTCAGGAAAATAAAATTATTTACAAATATGAACGTTACTTTTATATCCAGAGCTAGTGTAAGCCTCTCGGGGTCTTTTTTGGACCCATAAATTCAACGTGGCTGTCGTTCTTTTCGTAGCCATATCGATGTGTACGTCCGAAAACCAATCAGAACACGCAAGCTTTTTGACAGTACCCATTGAAACCAATCAGAAATCGGCTACCAACGAGCCTTAGGGGCTGCGCCTCTGTAGCACAGCGCAGCCAACGGTAGAATTGGGACAGGAAAGAATTCATAACGTGTGTACTGCAGGCCTTGAACAGGGAAAACAGCCGGCGGCAAGACCCGCGTCAGACGGCGATTTGCCGCCGGTGACCGGCTATAATTGACAGCCCTGCATACCGCAAAGGAATTTATAAAACTGCTGCAATTGCTTTAGAGTATGCACATAGATGTTCTGTGCTGTGTTGTGACAACCCTAACCCCACCTTCCTTTTTGCCTGTGTACTTTTGGCAGAGGAGCTTTTTGATGAAATGGAAAGTTTTGACCCTTGTTACATGTATACACGTGTCGCAAGCATGACCTTTGATGACCCCATACTGGCACTCAATCCTTCACGTTGTACAAGTCGAGAGTTTCAACATCAGTTAGTATTTACAATTCTGCCGTCCATTTTAATAAAATTTGTGGACAATACGAGTACATGTCGTCTCAAAATATCTTGACAAACAACTGAACGAGCAGAGGCCCCAAACTGCTACATGGACTGTGTGCCGATTTGGGTGGTGGCGACTGTCTGTACAAACCTTGAACTTAGCGGGTTCGCCGAGGAACTGGCCATTGTACTCGTGGATGGAGCATGCTCCATTAAACCCTTTCCGTGAGTTCATGCGTCCATTTGACAGGATCTTTGCAAGAGAATGCGCCAACTGCGGCTTCTCTGCGACCATCAACACAGTTTTCATGATGATAACTCTTTCTATCCCTTGATTGTTCTCGCAAATTCAGTGCAAACTTTTAAACTGAACGCCGCCATTTTCGGTCTTCACAATATTGATTTAAGTTAGCACCGGCTTCGTATTCGGTGTTTATGCTGGAGTTGAGATCACTTCGGATATCTCTTTTTGACTTTATCCTTTTTGACATTATATTATGGGTCATTAAGGTTTTATTTTTGTTGTTATTTATGTCGTTATTGGCAATAATATTGAAGAGACGAGCATTTACTTTTTTTACCATCTCTAAATTTTTCATAACAGTACAAGAAAATAATAACTATTGACCTCCCAAGGTGCTACTAGTAAGAATAAATAGTAGAGCGCCGGTGTCTAGAGAATGGACACTTGCCCTGCACTCTATCTTCTTCACACCTTTTAAAAGGCATCTGAAGCTCTGTAATTTTTTTAAAAGGGAAAGCTGATCTTGGGGGGTACGTGATCAATGAGAATCCGAAAGTCAATATGAAACTGAGGCGTTTACATGTATTACCGCAAGAGGGCGTACTCTAAAGATGGCTTCCGAAATGTTGAAGAAGCGTGTCGCTGGTTCAAAAGTTCAAAAAACCGCGTTTTCAACTGCAGAAAAAGCAAAGAAATTGCAATGGAGAGAAAACCGATATAAGAAGTATATAGGTAACAAAGAAGAAGGTAAGAATAACTTCACGGAACCGGAGAAGCATTTAAACTCCACACGTGTCAAGTCACATTTGCTCCCCCGTCGGCCGTCGCTGTGTACTGTAAGTACTGTAGGTTCGACCTAGCTGCAAAATTGTAGCGCTACGGTGAGGCGGTCGGTGATTTTTGGTTTTTGCGACTTCGCTCACTAGTAGCGCTACCAAGGCCGATGGCCCTGGGGCCATGGGGAGTATCATATAAGCGCACCCCCCTCAACCAGGCGTGTTGATATGGAATGCAACATATTTACTGCATTTGGTCGTGTTACCGATTTATCACTACTGAAGACGAAACAGTATACTGCACTAACTTTGTCATTTATGTTCCGAAACATTTCTGGGAGCCGTCATTACCAACTTCCGGTAATGGCGGCTCCCACAAACACCGACGCCCCACGCTCAATGTTTTCAGAACGCGATCGTCGTGTTTGAACAAATTCCAAACCCCCATAAACGACAAAGTTAGTGCAGTATACTGTTTAGTCTTCAGTAGTGATAAATCGGTACGACCAAATGCAGTAAATATGTTGCATTCCACATCAACACGCCTGGTCGAGTGGGGTGCGCTTATATGATACTCCCCAGGGCCATCGGCCTTGTAGCGCTACTGGTGAGCGAAGTCGCAAAAACCAAAAATCACCGACCGCCTCACCGTAGCGCTACAATTTTGCAGCTAGGTTCGACCATATGTAGGTACCTCGGAGTCTATGGTTCGACACACAGCGAAGTCCCATGTGTGAGAATGAGAAATATTGTATTGTTAGTGCAGAGAAAACGAACAAAAGGGTGAACTCAGCAGTTAACGTTTAAACAAATTTATTACAAAAATAAAACTAATTGCTAAGTCAGGGATAGAGTACAAGCTTTAAAAGTGTACAGACTACTTATCTCAGCTGGGACGGCAAAGCTCCAGTCTCAGAGTTGTAACAGTCAGTCTGATGAATGAACGGTCCTTCGGCTTGCAGGCTTGCAGTTGCACAAAGTCCACAGTATAAATCCAGTGTTGACAGTGAAGGTCTTGAAAAGTCTTGAGAATGACTACTGCTGGAGTTTAGTAACACACAAGAGACACGATCCCAAAGTCTGACTGGAAGCTGTGCACGTCCCTTTATAAAGGCATATAAGAACAATCTAGAACTTTTATTGACATGCTAATTACTGTTCTAAAATTATCTCCTTACACAACTAATCAACTTTCCAGAACATTCCAAACATGACTAATTGAATTCAAGGTTGTGAGGTCATCAAGGGCAGTGACCTTGGGATGTTCTAGACTAATTGAACTCAGGTCATGATGAGTGTGGGGGAAATGACCTACATAACACACCCCCTCTTCAAAAAAAGAAATTTTTCAATGAAAAATCTTTCTTTTACAAATGTAATCTTAAAAGTGTGAACAACAATAAGTTCTAAATACGAGAGAGACAGTCTGCAATTAAATTGTCTCTGCCTTTGATATGTCTAATGTCAAGATTAAACTCCTGTAACATTAAACTCCATCTTAGCAATCTCTGATTTTTGCCTTTAAATTTCTGCAGAAAAACAAGAGGGTTGTGATCAATATAAACCACTATTGGCTGATTTGAAGAAGTAACATAAACTTCAAAATGCTGTAAAGCTAATATCAAAGATAAACACTCTTTTTCAATTGTAGAGTAGTTCTCTGGGATTTGTTAAATTTGCGTGAAAAATAGCAAAACAGGATGATCTATACCATGACTATCCTCTTGCAATAAAACAGCACCAGCAGCCGTATCACTAGCATCTACAGCTAATTTAAATGGCAAAGTGAAATCTGGTGCAGACAACACTGGAGCACTTTGCAGTATGGCTTTAAGTGTATCAAATGCCTGTTGGCATTGCTCTGACCAAACAAACTTTACTTTCTTTTAAGTAAGTTAGTCAAAGGCTCAGTAATTGTGGAGAAATTTGGACAGAATTTTCTGTAGTAACCAGCCATACCGAGAAAGCGCATCAGTTGTCGTTTGCAGTTTGGTATGGGAAAACTTGAAATGGCACTGATTTTGGCATCAACAGGTTTTACCTCACCCTGTCCTACAGTATGTCCGAGGTAAGTTACCCTCGCCCAACCAAACTCAGATTTTGGCAAGGTTGACAGTCAACATTGCTTTGCTCAGTCTCTCAAAGAACTTCCGCATGAGCTTGATGTGTTCCTCCCAGGTGTCCCTATACTATACAGGATGACGTCGTCAACGTAAGCTGCACACCGTCTAGCCCGGATATGACGTCGTTGATCATCCGTTGGAACGTTGCGGAGAGTTCTTGCTCGGAGAGTTCTTCATTCCGAATGGCATCACCTTGTACTGGAACAATCCGTCTGGTGTAACAAAGGCGGATATTTCACGAGCACGATCCGTCAGAGGGACTTGCCAAAATCCCTTCAGTAGGTCAAATTTTGTCACATACTTGGCTTTTCCCACTCGGTCGATGCAGTCATCAATCCTCGGGATTGGGAAAGTGTCTGTCTTTGTTAAAGTGTTGACCTTCCTAAAGTCCGTGCACATACGATAACTGTGGTCTGATTTGGGAACAAGTATGCACGGCGAACTCCAGTTACTTTACTGGGTCAATAAAGTCATTGTCCAGCAGGTATTTGACTTCTTCCTGGAGATATTTCGCTTTTGTTGGATTCAGTCTGTATGGGTGTTGTTTTACAGGCTTACTGTCCCAACATCAACGTCGTGATAGATGACGTTTGTCCTCGTTGGAACATCTTGAAACAGGTGTTTATATTCATGGAGCAGTTCTTTCACCTGTTGTTGTTGTTCTGGCTGGAGGTGTGCCAACTTTGTAGGCTCCAGCTTCTCCAGGATTTCTGAGTTCTGAAGCTTGACCGAGCCCAGCTTTGAGTTTAGAGTATTTTCACTCAAGTCAGTTTCAGTATCACTATCTTCATAATGGTTTGAACTGACTGTACTGACAGGCTTTGTTTTAGTAGGATTATCCCTATCCAAATATGGCTTAAGCATATTTATGTGACATAGCTGTTTTTGTTTTCGCCTGTCAGGTGTTATTATGATGTAATTTAAATCACTCAATTTCTTATCAATTAGGTATGGCCCAAAGTAACGAGCATGGAGTGGTTTGCCAGGAACTGGAAGTAGAACAAGAACTTTTTGACCTGGTTCAAACTTCCGTTTTGAGGTGCTTTTATCATATTTGGTTTTCATTGACTGCTGAGATGACTCAAGATTTTCTCTGGCTAATTCACATGCTTTAGAGAGTTTTGTACGAAATCTGACACATATTGCAAAATATTCAGACAATCATCATCGTCTGATAGGAATTTCTCTTTAACGAGCTTAAGTGGGCCACGGACTGTATGTCCAAATACAAGCTCAAATGGGCTAAAACCAAGAGACTCTTGAATTGACTCTCTAACAGGCAAAGAGCAAAAAATGAATTCCTTCATCCCACTGCTTCTCTGTGTCAAAACAGTAGGTCCTAATCATGTTTTTCAAAGTTTGATGAAATCGCTCAAGAGCACCCTGACTTTCTGGATGATAGGCGGATGACCTATACTGTTAATGCCTAGCTGATCCATTACTTGTTGAAAAATTCCAGACATAAAGTTGGAGCCTTGATCGGACTGGAACATTTAGGGAGGCCAAATAAAGTGAAAAATTTGACTAAAGCTTTCACTATAGTCTTTGTCTTTATATTTCTCAGTGGTATGGCTTCGGGGAACCGAGTTGATGTACACATTATTGTCAGCATGTACTCATTTCCTGATCTTGTTTTTGGTAGGGGCCCAACACAGTCTATTAGTATCCTACTAAATGGTTCTTGAAATGCAGGAATTGGCTGTAAAGGGGCCTTTGGAATGGTCTGATTTGGCTTTCCTACCATTTGACATGTGTGACAAGTTTTACAGAAATGTGCTACATCCTGCCTGAGATTAGGCCAATAAAAGTGACTGAGAATTTTATGATAAGTTTTCCTTACTCCCAAATGACCAGCCCAGGGCGTTTCATGGGCCAGGCGCAATATTTCAGCACGGTAGGGCTTTGGAACCACAATTTGATGTTTTATAGCCCAATCGTCATCAACCAAGACATCTGCAGGTCTCCATTTACGCATGAGAATACCAGATTTTGTATAATAGGAAACAAGCTATCTGAAGTTTTACCTTCATCATCTACCCTGTCAAACAAAGACAAAATATCTGGGTCTTTGTGTTGTTCTGCAATGAGATTTGATCTAGAAAATGTCTGACTTTGGTCAGCAGAAGTTTTACTGGAAGTTTCAAATCCACGAGGGATAACGGAATGATCCGTGTCAAACACCTGACTGAGAAAGGTGTCATTTAAGTCAACATCTGTGACATTATTTTGAGAGTATTTTGATTCTCAGAAGTTTTCTTGGACATGGCTCGAGTAATGGCACATGAAGGGAAAAGCGGGAATGTCTTCCTCTATTGGCTCTGGATTTTGATCTAAACTAGGATTATCAGTCACAAGTGGATTAGTAATGACCTTGTCCCCAGCAAGGTCGTTTCCAAGAAGAAGGTGAATCCCTTCAAAAGGCAAAAAAGGCCTAATACCTAAAGTCACAGGTCCAGAAACAAAGTCCGAAGACAAATAGACATTATGGAGAGGAACAGGAATGTAGTCATTACAATCTACCCCCTTAATAAGAACTTTAGAACCTGAAAATGACTTTTCAGAAAACGGCAGGGTATCTGCCAACAAAAGAGACTGGGAAGCCCCGGTATCTCTTAAAATTTTGACAGGGGTAGCGGAAGAGAAATCACTAGAAAGTGATATAAAACCATTATGAATAAATGGTTCGAAAATACCCATAATGCTATCTTGAGAAGAATTGACCTTGACCTCATTAATTGGGGATAAGAGGGGTTTAACCTCAGAAAATGTGTTGCACACATTATTAGACTCTAATTGAGTTGATGAAGAAATAAAGCCGGTTGGCTTAGATCCACTTTGACCACTTTGACCTTCACGTTTTCTTTTCAATTTGAAACAATCTGACATTAAATGGCCGTCTTTCTTGCAATAATTACAAGAAAGTGTACCGAACTGTTTGTCAGAAGGAGATTGAGACTTGGGATCTGATGATGTGGAAGTGTTACTTGAACTCTGTGAACTGTTGTCATTTGATTTTCTACTCTCCTTTGAGAAATTCTTGGATGAAAAGGAGGAGTTAAATTTACCTGCATTGTTTCTGTATGAAAAGGACTGGGATGGTTTGCTGAGAAATGAAGATTTGTGGTCAATGAGTAATCATCGGCCAAACGTGCAGCAACCTCCAATGTATCTGCCTTTTGTCATTGATAAACGTCTTGATGTCACTCCGGATGCACCTTTTAAATTCCTCAATCAAAACAAGTTGTCGTAATTTGTCATAATTCTGACTTACCGTTTTCAGACGAACACCAACGATCAAACAGTTGTTCTTTTGTTCGAGCAAATTCAACATAAGTTTGATCTTCACCTTCTCACAATCCCTAAATTTCTGACGGTAAGCTTCAGGCACCAACTCATAACCCTGAGAATTAATTCCTTCACAGAATCATAATCTGAGCCTGCTCTACTGACAATTGAATGTAAATTTCTCTGGCTTTACCCACCAAAGCACTCTGCAAAAGCATAGACCAGGACTCCTTAGGCCAATTCAGACTCTGAGCAATTTTCTCAAAATGAAGGAAATATTTATCAACATCCTTTTCTTGGAAAGGGGGAACTAACCTGAAATGCTTAGTGATGTCAAAACCGTGTGAAGGGAAGGATTTTCCTGACTGTCCAAGCTCTAAACGTTTCATTTCTAATCTTTCCTGCCTATCTTTCTCTCTCTGTCTTTCTTCCATTTCTAACTGCATTTGTATTTTTTCTTTTTCTATTTGTAATTCTAGTTTCTTGATCTCCAAATTTGTCTGCATTTCTAATTCTAATTTTCTGAGTTCAGAGGTAGACTCGGGCTCATAATCTTTCAGGGTGGATCCTCAAATTGGCCTAAATCAACTAGATGTTTGGCAATACGGTACTGTATTTCCCTCTTGCGCATAGATCTTTGACTTCTACTTTAAGGAAATTGGCCAGTGTTATGAGGTCGTCTTTTCTGAGGGAATCAAATGTGTCCTGATCAAGGTCATCCATTTCCTCTGGTTTAAATTCCGCCATGATTAAATTTCGCTGATTAAATTTCGCGAGTTCACAGTATACAGTAGTTTTAAAAAGGCTGGCAAAATGTTGTCAAACGGCTCAAAATGTTCGTATCCGGACAAGCCCCCAATTTGTTACGTGCAGAGAAAACGAACAAAAGGGTGAACTCAGCAGTTAACGTTTAAACAAAATTTATTACAAAAATAAAACTAATTGCTAAGTCAGGATAGAGTACAAGCTTTAAAAGTGTACAGACTACTTATCTCAGCTGGGACGGCAAAGCTCCAGTCTCAGAGTTGTAACAGTCAGTCTGATGAATGAACGGTCCTTCGGCTTGCAGGCTTGCAGTTGCACAAAGTCCACAGTATAAATCCAGCGTTGACAGTGAAGGTCTTGAAAAGTCTTGAGAATGACTACTGCTGGAGTTTAGTAACACACAAGAGACACGATCCCAAAAGTCTGACTGGAAGCTGTGCACGTCCCTTTTATAAAGGCATGTAAGAACAATCTAGAACTTTTATTGACATGCTAATTACTGTTCTAAAATTATCTCCCTTACACAACTAATCAACTTTCCAGAACATTCCAAACATGACTAATTGAATTCAAGGTTGTGAGGTCATCAAGGGCAGTGACCTTGGGAATGTTCTAGACTAATTGAACTCAGGTCATGATGAGTGTGGGGGAAATGACCTACATAACAATATCAAACTCCCAATGTTTCTAATGCTTACAGGGGGCTTTGCGCTTAAAAACACCGCAAGCGACAGTGATTTACTCGACCAGTGACCGTTCGACCCACAGTCCTTACGCCGCCTCCCACCTCAGGCGGCGTAGCCAAAGCCGGACACTCTCGCCATACTCGTAGGGCTATAGTCCTCGTGTATGATCATTCAGGCAGCACTGCAGTACGGTACCTCCGATGACGGAGGTAAACCTCTATGGTTTGATGTACACTCTGTGGTAGACTCATGGAGATTGTAAGCTTATATGTACTCACTCCATTCAGTGATGGGACCCTGACACTGCACGGTCATCAGGGTATCACTACAACAAATGGCTGAAAAATTTGGAGCAGGTCACTTACCCTTTTGACTCAAGGGTAACTGGACGTTTCGTCACCAAGTCGTTTGAGCCCAAGTCATTTCGGGCCCAAGGCGTTTCGGCACTGCAACCCAAGACATTTTGGCATCCCTTTTTCGATTTTTTTAATAACTGGCTGATCATATTCGTAAGCGTGAGCTCTGCGTTCTGACCACTACTTTTATGTGAATTTTGTGTGATTTTTGCCGTACCGTTTCAGCACCGCTTTCAAACTTTTGCCATATCGGCGGCTATTGCTATCAATAAACTTATGTCACAGATTTGAAAATGATATGAAGACTTTTTTTCTTACAGTTTCTTACCATCATGTTCTCACAAATCATGTACATAAATGTTGACACTATACTTATACTTTTTAGTGCTTTGATTTGCATTACGCTCTAGCACTGGTTCCCCCAGGTGACCTAGAGCGGTGCCAAAACATTTTGGGTAGTAGTGCCAAAACGACTTGGGGCTGGCAAGTCTAGAAACCGACTCAAGTAATGAAAACTCTCGTGTTGACAGTCGCTTGTGGTAGGTACATGGCAAAGGCCCCTTGTACCGGTATATGCTACACAGGCGTCTTCATCTTGTACTTAACTACAAGTGACTCTGGTTATTATCACCTTGACCCAGGTCACCTTGACCTGGTCACACTTGTTTAGTGACAACTTTAAGATATCATGCAACTTGACTGGGAGAACTGATAGTGTTTCCGTGAAGAATATTCAGCTGTTTTGTACCACAGCCTAGCCCCTGGGTGTACGTACATGTACCAACACTTGGCCCTTTACATGTATACCCCACCTATACATTGCATCTGCATCGCCCCCTGCCAAGTCTAAGCAGTATGGTGTGTTTCCATCATTACTCACTTCCAGTAAAGCTGTGCAAAGTAATTTGAATATCAAACAAAACTGGTGAGCAGCTGACAAAATTGTAATATATGTTAAGGTACAAGATCAAAAGGTTGAGACCTCCAGGGTGACTTGGTTAAGGTTAACAAGAACACAAAAATCTACCTGATTTGGCAAAAAAATAATCACTTATCATGAAGACTACTTTTGAGAGAATGGTTCTGCCCACTTTAATAGACATTTTCACACTTAGAAAAGTGTAGTAGCGCAGGGCTCAACTACCTCGAAATGGACTACCTTGGATAGTGTACAACCATTTTCAAAAAATTGGCTGTCCAAGAAGACATTTGGGAGCAGGGTTCTCCACAAGGGGAGTTTTATTGGTGGACCACCCCTCCATTTTTTGAGCAATCTATTCTATGTTAAGAAACTACAAAAGAATATATTTTCACAACAAAGAAAAGGCGAACAATACAAATAGCTATCGCTAGTACCGGTATTGTAAATCGTTTTCAGCCTGCAGAGAACAGTGTTATTGTCCTGTGCTCTCGCTGTCGCTCGTAACTTTCGTAAATTACGAACAAAATGAAAATTTACGAAAAAAAATGATGCCCGATCGGCCATTTACGAACGATTTTGTTATTTTTGAAGCCTGATTTTCGGTCAAGATTGTGAATTCCGGGGAAATACTGTCATATCTCGTCTTTCAAAACCTACGCTGCCCCTATCATCAGCGCATCGACACATGGTGATAGCTGGCTTTGGACTTTGACCTGTAATAACATGAGCATGCGCGAAAAGGTTTCAAGATCCCCGGGTCTTGTAATCTCATAGTGGTGTGTCATGCATTACCACCCCATTACGGTAGTTTCGAGACACCCAAACACTCACATGCTGTCAACTTCCGAGTGGACTGTTGAAGCGGATCGAGGGAAGCGGGCAGTTACAAATACTTTGGATTGATAGTATCCAGTTGGAAAAGAAAGTTGGGCATAAAAACGGCAACTGATATGAAAAAAATACGAAACAATGAAACCGCCGAGCTAGAAGAGATCAAGAACAGTCAGCCTGAAAGACAGTCGAACTACAGCAGAACTGCAGTCCGGGCCGCGCATGGTTGAACATGTACTGCACAGTGTTTTTCTGTGCATGGAGGTGGAAGCGAGCCGGAAATCTTAGATGTCATAGATTTGTCATTTGACGATCTGCAAATTGAATTTTCAGTCAGCTTGCCAATTTTAATAGGTTTCCTTCAAAATATTTTACAAGAAACTGTCTCAGCAAATGTTATGAATACTGATAGTTTTCTATGATCCAGAGAAAATGCTGTGCACAGTCCCATGACCAAAAAGTTTATCCAGACAAAAAAATAAATGACGATCATCTGCAGCGTTTTAAAAGTATAACTGTCTCTAAGAAAACATTAGCAGGATCACCAGTCTCAGTTTGCGTACTTAAATTTGATTGAGATGAGACAAAATTTGTGCGAAACCACAGACTGCCAAATGTTCTGATCAGTGATTGTTTAAAAAGAATTTTAGAGATGAACATGGCATAATGACTGCAGCTATAGAGGCACCACCTAGTACCTATGAGATGACATGCATACTTTGAAAGTAACAGAGCTTCCAAATATGAAAAACAAGGGACATATTTTCTAGCATCTAAAACTTGTGCAAACACTGATAATATTTGATAATATTAATGACCGCTTTCATAAATTAATATATATAATCATCAACCACTGACTACACACACAAAGGGAGTTATGATTTGTGTCACAATATACTTGAACATGTTATGTTGTGTAATAAAGATAGAGTAATTGAATAACATTCATTGGCCGTTGACCAAAATTACACACTTTATTGAGACAAGGAAGAAATTTCAATGTTACAAGCATTCATGACCATGATGTACTGTGTTATTCAATAAATCTTTTGAAAATGCATATCAAAATATGAGTTTTCATTGTCAAAAAAACTAAAAAGGGATTTTTCATTTTCTTTTGTCTTTAATGAAATCATTCATCATTTCTATCCCCTTAAAATCATCTATTGAGTACCAGAAGTGCTTGTTGAAAGTTGGTGGGTTCAGAATAACATAATTTGTGCTTACTAATATTTTTTGAACCCAATTCGTAAATTACTAACAATTTCGAAAGGCCAGGGAGAGCACAGTTGTCTGCCAGTACCTCAGTCACATGGCTAATTTCAAATTACCGTACTCGTCCAGGTATAAGCCCCTGGTTCAACAACTCTAAATTACAGTTATACCAGGGGAGGGGCCTTTTACTCGATCAATCCCATGTTACCGGCCATTAATACTTAATTTATGCTAATTTATGTACTATTATTGATCATCACTGGAACTTTCAATCAGTCACTTTCAAAATTCAACTTTCATCCAAAGAAATTGTAACTGACAAAAGAGATCTATAATCTCACGATTTTGATTAACTGGCATGGCATGATCGCATGATACTGATAGACATCCATAGCCAAAAGACAGCAAACCTAAGCAATGATTTCCTGCAATTATAACTGACACGGTATTTTATATCAGAGTTATCAAAAGGCCAACATGTATCCTGACAGTGAACTACATGTAAATGCTGACATACTGTACAAATGTATGTCGTTATGTTATTATGATGGCAGTGTCTTTTTTGTTTTTACACTATTTCTTTTTCTCAAGTTCAAGATGGTTTTATTTAGTTTTCATTGAATTTAAGAAGTTTTTGCTTCTTCATTGCTTTGTTACATTCAGGTCAAGGCTATGCAGACAAAAGGAAAAGAAAAATTATGTACAAATATAAAAAGTTCAAGCAAAAACAGAAGAGGCAACAGCAGAAACAGGGACAGTTAGAGAAGTTGACAGTGTCAGAAATGAAAGACAGGAAAGATGATGTGGAAGGAAATCTTCATCAATCACCAAATGAAAGAAAAAGACAACAGAGTCCAAGTCAGTCAATGTTAAAGGGAAAAGGTAAATATGGTCCAATGGTTAACTCTCAGTATATTATGTTTTGTGTATATCATATACATTTGACAATTTTATGGTTAAAATCTGCACAAGAATGAAGGTTCTGTGACACATGCTGCTATTACACTGCTACAGTAAACCATCAGGTCATGTCACTAGACATCACAAGGTGTACAACACTACATGTAGGTGATCATAATTTTAGATGTTATCTAATAGTGACATGAACACAATGGCAATAGGGTTAATGCTGGCACACATTAATGACAGTGATTAACACTAAGGGACATTTTGTGACACATTACCTGATAGATATCACAGTGTTCGCGGTGACTTTTTTCTCCTCGCGTACGGCATACGCATTAGTCTGCTAAAATTGCGTAATGGCTGGATTTGAGTGTGGTAATTTCACTTCTGCACTCGATTGATGAAAAAACTGACAGCAAAATACAATGTGCCGTTGAATAAACCTACACTACATATTCGGATTGTACGATGTAACATAATATGAAAACAGTTTAACGAACAACTCGAACAATGTTGAAACGTAACAGCGAAGGGTATACATGCAACCGTCACAACACATCGGGCAACCCAAAAGTTAGAGTTATGGCAGCTTATCCAGACGGTTTCTGGACGTTTCGGCACCAAGTCGTTTCGGCCCAAGACGTTTCGGCCTTCCAATTTCAGGCCCCAAATCCGAGTCGTTTCGGCACCGCAACCCAAGACGTTTGGACACCGCTGAAGGCTACCTGTGGGAACTAGTGCTGGAGCGTAATGTTACAAATCAAAGTACTAAAAAGTATAGTGTCAACTAACATTCACGTACATGCTTAATCTTTGTGAGAACATGGGAAGAGACCGTAAGAAAAAACTTTATCGAGTTTATCGATATCAATAGCCACCGACACGGAAAAAGTTTGAAAGCGGTGAGGAAACAGCACGGCAAAATTCACACAAAATGCACATAAAGTACTGGTCAGAACGCAAAGGTCACGCTTACGAATATGACGGATCAGTCAATTACTAAATAGTTTGAAAAAAAATCGAAACACAGATGCCGAAACGTCTTGGGTTGCGGTGCCGAAGTGACTTGGGACCGGAAATTGAGAGGCCGAAACGACTTGGTGCCTGAACGACCAGTTACCATCCGGCATCCATCCAGACACTTCTGCAGTGTTCAAAATTTATCGGGATTCCGACGAGCTCTACCAATGAATCATTTTTTTCACGGACTCGTAGAGCAAAGTTGAAAGAAATTAAAACAGATTTGTCTGCTTCAACGCCACGCTGCATGTGTGCTTGATCAAAATTGGGAACAGCGAGACGCGATGATCGTGCACGGTTGGCATTTATATAATTTGTCGCAACATTTCTGTCAATCACTCACTTTCAGAAACTATCGCTCGCCTGAAAATTAGCAACGTAATTCATAGGCTTAGCTGACATGATAACGTGCCTAACGTGATAACGTGTGGATACGATGCCGATTTTTCAGACAACGCCCAGAGAATCCGAAACTTTCCACACAAAATTACAGAAATGTGTTGCAACAAATTTCGTCTGGTTGTCGCCTAAGCTCAGTCGTGGGGAGTGCTTTCGGTGTTATCCTTTGCGTATAGAAAACGCATAACGATGAAAAAAATGCGTAGAGAGTCAATTTCAATGCGTAAATATGCACGATTTTTGCGTAAACGCGAACTCTGTATCATTACATGGCCATGCCCAACTGGATCTAATAATAGAATGGTGATGGTTCAAGATGACCCACTGTTATTATCACATTTCTATTTGTTTCTTGGAGCTGGTAAATTGTTTGCCATGAATGATTATTGCTTATTGGACCTGTTTTTATGTCATACTACCCGATACTATTTTATTCCATGTCCATACTACCGTACATACTGTGTATTATTATTGGTCTTCTGCAATCATGATAGTTCCATTTCATGACATAGTTCATTTTTCCTTTAATACCCCGTATTTACTTCATCTCAAATTTTGTTGCATGAAGTTGTACCTCATCATTTTATTCCTAAGGTGCATGATCACATACAGTGCTATTTTTGGTAACCTCACAAAGTTTGTTAAACCACTCTAACAACTGTTAAATATACATGTAGTTGTATCGTAAACAGAGATTTCACTGGTAAAGTACCCCATAGAGTGACTGTGAAATTCAACCTTTGATCATGCATAGCTTCATTGTTCACTCAATGTCTACCTTTATTTGTCTATTGTGTGTGTTGTGTTTTGTCAGACAGACACTATAATGCTGCATGTTTACCATGACTGGTAGATTAACTCTTAAATACGGTAATACCAGTACAAAATGTATGAGAACAGATCAAATCAATATATTAAGTGGCACTATATACTGACACGGTGCTCACACAGAAATCCAATAAATGTGTGTCTCTACAATATAAACTTAATGATTTAATAAGCTGTGTGACCTACATTTTTCCCAGGAAAAAAACGAACCCATATGCCAAGGAACAAAAGGAATTCCAAAGAAAACGAGAAGAGAAACAAAAACGGATGGAGGCAAGTAACGATTTGACTCAATTTCAACTATTACATAGTATTAGTCAGTTATTTGAAGTTATGGAGCATTGCTCTGCCTGGTACATACAGACTCTGTTTGAATTTGTGGAGAATTGCTTTACATCTACAGAGTCTGTCGGTCAGAGAACTGGAGAATAATGAACTGTGTTTTCTGGCATTTTGTTGTCAAAATAGGAATTTCAGAAAAGAAGGGAAGAAACTGAACAGGCTTTGAAAGAGTATCATCAGAAGAAAAGGTCAAAAACAAGAAAATGAACAAAAAGACGAGAAAAGGACAGCCAATAATGCAATTTAGGATGGATCATTTGCTGGAGAAAATTAAAAACCAGACCAATAAAAGCAGCTGATAATACATACTGGTCATGTGATCTTGTTTTTAATCCATACTGGAAAAGTCTAAAACAATGCCAAAAATTGCATTTAAAATTAACAGTTGCTGTCACTCACAAAGAGCCTCCACACAGTGAACAGTGGAAATGCATTGATTCTAATTGTACAGACCTCCAGATCACCAGTCGAAACAAAATACTGGTAGTTTCGGGGTAAGATTTAACGATCTACATCTTAAAGGTGTCCATCATTAAACAAAGTGCACAAAATTTTGGGATATTCACTATTGGTACACCACAGGATTAGATGTCTTTATACTGGAGTTTTCTAATAAATGGGCCCATTTTATTCAAAAATTCAGTGAATCAGGTATGGTAGCCAACACCCACTAAGTACTCACAAAGGCGTGTATTTGAGTTGAAGCTCATACAGTGACAATAAAGAGTAAGATGTTGCAGAATACCTTTTCATGAAAGTTTTTTTCGATCTTTTCCTCAGCATATTCTGACAAATCCACCTGTGCCTCAAAAGGAAACAATGTTACACTTTCTGTGATCTGTGAATGACATAGGTACAACACAAAGACCTACTCTTACACACATACATGATACAAAAAAATCATCTAGATATATCAATGTCCATCTCAGGATCATTCCATTTGCACTTATTTTCAGTACAGTAGGGATGTAAATGGCTGCAGTCAGGAAGCCAGAAGCCTTTAATGTTTTTATTAGCTCACATTTGGTATATCAATGTGAGGTTATTGTATAAGCTGAATCAGTTCATTTGCATCCGATTTGCATGTCTGTATGTACGGTATGTATGTATGTATGTATGTATGTCCGTCCACATCAAAAAACACCTAAACCGCAGCACCTACTGTCTTAGTATTTGGTGTACAGGTGCACCTAGGGATGGAGATGTGAATTTGTTCAAATGAACTTGTCAGTGTCAAAAATATGCAAATTAGGGGAAAAAGAAAAAAACACTGCAAAGTGCTAAAACTTTGTAACGTGGTCAGATTGGGTTGAAACTTGGTGTGCAGGTTCCTTTAGGTATTCTGAATTAGGTCTTTAAAATTTGGGATGAAATTTACATATTTCTATTTTTGGGGTAATTTTTCAGTTTTTAGTCAAAAAATGTTTTTCTCTGAAACCACTCATCTGATTGCTTTGAAAGTTGGTATACATGTTTCTCAGGCATGACCTCAGTCAACTGTATACAAATTGAATTGAAATTTTCATATTTGTAATTTTGAGGCAATTTTCTGAATTTTGGTCAAAATATTTTTTATCCAAGATCCCTTGTACATTTTTTCCCACTTTTTATTTTCCCCACTCTCCCACCTTTTCTTTTGTCAAGCTTCTCTGGCTAATTTTTTTGTTGACATTTGCTTTATATATGTAGGATCTGCTTGTCCTATTGCTATATAGAATTTGATGTGCATGTTCCTAAAGATGACCTTCAGTACCTAAGTTGCAGACCTTATTTGCTTTTGTCATTCTTGTTTTTCTGGTTTAAATATTTCTTGAATTTACCAATTCAAACGGAATGTGAGCACACTGTCCTTGACTGTATTTTTTTGTCTGCCACACAACAGTCATTTTATGACAGCTCATTGATAAATGAGACAAACTGAGATGTCACTGATGAAGATTAAGCAAAATTAAAATCCAAAATAACCACCCACCCCCAAAATGATCATCCATGGGCATGTACCGGTATGTGGATGGGCCTATTATCAGAAACTCCGGTACAGTAGCATTTTTTCTGTGAGTACTTCGATTTCCATGTGGCTTCAAAGAGACAGCAGAGATATCAAAGAAAACTTATGGCATCAACGTTTGAGAAGTTGGCATTTCAGAAGGGAACATATGCATGACTTCACTGATTTGTACATGTAAAGGGGAATCCAGCCCCCACTCCTATGAAATGGTAGTGTCAGACCATCCACTGTAATGGTCTGTGGTCAGTGTGATTCAAAGGCAGGGTAAGTATTCTCTCACCAGGAGTGTCCCTCAAATGCATCACAAAATTCTTTATCAAAAAGTTGGAAGTATATGGCCAAAAGACTAGCTTATATTGACCTGTGTAAACGAACACTTGAAGGAACTTTATTTTAACTTGATCTTGTTAGTGTTTGGCAGTGTAGAACAAGTATGTTCATGTGTGGGGCTCAGTTCCTGAGATTGAGAATTTCCTGTGTAAGTAAGAGCACTGTTCTTACAGAAGTGGCTTGCATTGACATTCAAAATAGTACAAGTAATCTGTGAAGATGAAACAACAAAACATGTAAACTTTGGAGGTGTATGTCTCATATCTTTGTTAGCTGGGCACATCAGGGAGTTTAACAGATAGGTTGATTGTACACAGTGTTTGTCATAACCCATCAACTTTGCAACTCTTTTTCTAAATCCACTAGTCAGCTGTCTTCGCAGTTGTTTGTTTGGTGAAATATGGCTTTGTTTCTCAGATACCACTCATCTGATGGTTTTGAAATTTTATAAATAGCTTCTGAAGGATACCATTAATTAGCTTTGCTAAAATTAGCATTAAATTTGAATCTAGGAAGATTTAAAATTTTACATGGACCTTGATCGATTTCAAAATTAATATTTACCAGGTATCTTTCTTTAGATGCCCTCATTCTCATCTGTAAAATGTACAATAAAATTTTCATATATACTTGTAAGTGGTAGATAAATTTTTACTCCTCAATTTTCTTTTAAACTACTTTCTTTGAAAATTTCTTTTGTACCGTAGAGAATTTACAATGTGGTTTGCAGCTTTCTTTGGATGACATCATTCAGGTTTGTACATAAATTTTTTATTTACAATTTTCTCACCTTTGGTTGAGATTTTTCAAATTTTCCCTGAAATATCATGTTGGCTTCTTTCAAGCTTGGTTGACAGGTTCCTAGGGTTATCCACATTTCAATTTGTTCTCACAATTATGACATTTTTTGTATTCAGTGAAAGCTAGTGATTGAGCTCTTTGGCCTACTGACTGGTGTTATATTGCTTTGTATGATAAGAAGAGAAATTTACAGGTAGCATGGTATGGTACCGTATGTTCAACCTCTATTGAAGAAAAGTGTCACGAAAAGACAGTGAATTTGTTGACGTGTATCACCCATTGTTTGGTGACAAGTTTGAGCAGAGTTTCCACATCACTTGTTCCAATGTACACACTCTGATCAAAATGAAACCTCTTCTCAGTCTTTAAAATTGAAAAACCATTTGTGCTTTTCACAATATCATTTCTTGCCACTACTTTGGAATTTATGCTTTCAAGAATCACAGTATTTTCCAGTAAACTAATGAATCAATAGTTCTATTCAAGAATAAAATGACGCATGGTCTGCAGACTCAGTATGCCCAAGAGATCACATGATGCCGGTACAAATCAACCAACATGTACAAAGACCCATATAGAAATACACATTTCTGTGCACATTTCTGCATGTAGTTATGTTGATACCATGATCCATTTGAATTCCGAGTTTAACCCATTGGAAGACAGCCTGCTCCACAGCATGGTACATTGTCACCAGGCATGCCCATAGCATAATGACAAAGTTGAGAGATTAAAGTTTGAATTTGTATGCAGCAGCATGATTTCCATGGAAAGATACAGATGTAGCTGAACACTTTTAGCCCAAAAAAAAATATTTTTCTGGTCACCGCGCGTCATTTCAGAACTAGCGTATCATGGCATTTTGGGGAGTTTTTTTGGTTGTTTTTTGGGGGTCATACTCATCAGTACAGCTATCCTTGATATCCCTGTTTGCATGTCCAAAAATGCTAAAAAGAAAACACAAGTATTATGCAGCTAAAAGACAACAAGTGTTGAATCAATAGTGCCAAACCAGCATTGTTAGGAATAAAAAAGAAAAAAAAGCAAAAAGCAAAAACAGAAAACCACATCACCGCGTCACTTTGCTGAATGTCAAGGACCAGAAACAATTTTTTTTTTTGCCTTATCACACACTTACTACCATAGCATTAAAGCTCAGCTCGGGAGAGTAGAGATGGGAGTAGCAGACTGCTACTAGTACCGGTATGTAATAGGAGAATTGTTCATGGTAATTCATGAAAATTCAATACTCAACTATTGCTATCTAATTATACTAAACTGACCAGTCCCAGTGATTTTTCTGAGCAACATTGTCACAGACTCTTGATGTGACCATTTTGGAAATTGCCAATATTGTGGTGTCAGTTAAAATATGTGAGAGATTTAACAGTAATGTTAATGATCAAATGTTTGGTTATAAAACACATTATTTGGTGTGTGTAGCTGTGGATGTAAGATGTGGATCTGCCAAAAATCAAAATAAATGACGAAAAACTAAAGAGGTCGAAAATCATGCCCTACTAGTTCTTGCAGTTGTAAATCAATAATTACTATTACAATTTGCATCTGTAGCTTCATGAAATAGCAAGTGCCAGTGAGGGAATGAGAATTATTTCACTGGGAACATGTCTCATCCACTCACTTTATTCATGATGTAGAATTTTAATAATGCTACACTTGTCAATCAATGGCTGAATGCATCCATGGCAAAAACTGACTGGTTAATTTGCTATCTTGCTGCCTACTTTCCCACGAAGATCTGAAATCAATGGAGAAAGATGCTCTTATTTCAACTTGGTCTGTTTCCTTGCTACCTGTCAGTCCAAATTTGCAACTTTTTGATAAATTTTGGACCATCTGATCCTGCTAATGTTGAAATCTGATAGACTAAGTATGCTGTGTACAGGTAAGTGTATCCCGCTGGTATAGTAAATACACAGTATTACCAGGCATTTGCTGCCCAATAATAACTTTTGATGTCAAGACCTTTGGTTATAACCGTAACCGTAATAATGAAGTACAGGTAATGAAAGAACAAACAGGCACACCATGTGTCTGTAGTTATGTTAGCAATCTTTCAGATTATGTTCAGCCATCCTTAACAGAATTCCAGAATTTTATACAAAGATTCCATCAGTAGAATGGTGGATGCAATCAAACAGAGTGACTTAACCAATATCAGATTTTGTTTGAACAATCAAATTAGTTTATTCATTTTAATTTCATGACAGCTTATGATATGCACCAACAGAACCATCACCATGTTAAAAACATAAATTTCATGTTGTTCCTTTTGTCTTTATATCTTTGTTGTCACCTAGATGAGTAAATAAAAAGTAAGTTTATGTTAGTCAGATGACCTAATACATGATTTGATTGTCCTTATTTAATACTTATGAATCGTTCAATTTCAATAGTAACAGCTGCAGATTAATACTTTTTTAGCTCATACTTGGTATATGTATACTGGTATATCCCAAAGAGAGCTTATATGTGGCATCTGTATGGATGTATGTATGTATTTATTAAGGTATGTATGCAGGTAGGTAGGTACAGATGTGTGGATGTTTGACCATATCAAAAACTCCCAAACCACAGCTTCTGTCTTTGTATATTTGATGTTCAAGTGCACCCAGGAGCGGAGATGTGAATTTGTTCAAATGAACATGTCAGTATCAAAAATATGCAAATGCAGCAAAAAAAGGAAAAATCATACAAATTGCTAAACTCTATCACTACAGGCCACATTGAGTTGAAATTTGGTACCTAAGTTTCTGTGAGTGACTTAATTATGTAGCTTGATGTGTTCAAATTGTGATGAAATTGAAAGGAATGGAAACCAGCAGTATTACTTAATGCCCTATCTTGCTGGTATCATTTTTAAAGGGGAAGTTCACAAGGATGATTTTTACATACTAATATGTGCCCAGCTTTATGGTCACTAACCCCAGAAAAGCTATTTTTGCCATTTATAACTCACGCAATTTTTTACAAAAACCGATAAAATAGTACAGGAAGTTGCCCATGTAATTTGAATCATGGAAAAAAGCTCCAGGCTTGGAGCTTGCATCACATGATATGGAAGGGACCATCTTCCTATGGGTATGGCATTGTCCGCTCATCAACGCTCAAACCAGGCTGTGCGTATTTACATAACTTTGTTAGTGCTGAGTATCCTTGCATAAATAAAGAATGAATCACATACCGGTATAATAAACTGTACAATGTCAGATTTTGTGTTGCTGTTTACTACTGTGTTGCTGTGAGTGGACAATGCTGGGCCATACCCATCCAAGGATGGTCCCTTCCATATCACATGATGCAAGCTCCAAGCCTGGAGCTTTTTCCCATGATGCAATCGGTTTTTGTAAAAAATCGAGCAAGTTATAAATGGCGAAAATAGCTTTTCTGGGGTAAATGACCACAAAGCTGGCACATATGTAAAAATCATCCTTGGTAAACTTCCCCTTTAACTAATTCAGTTAAATCTGTCAATTTGCTAATTTAAATGCTGCAAATTCTCTATTTTTACTGTAATTAGGATGTCTTTTTAGTGAAGTTAAACCTGATGACTGCAATGATAATCAAAAAATGCTATTAAACATGCAGCTAAGTAATAGTGTTTTACAGTAATGTTTCTAATTCATGTATTACGATATGTAAATTTTCAAGTGATTGGACTACTAAATGAGAACTACAATACATTTTGCTCATTTCCTTTCAAGAAGTGATACATTATTCATTATTCATTATTCATCTGCAATTTATTAGAAATGATGAACTGACATTGATCTTTGATTGCTACGGCTCTCTGGGTTGAAAACAATAAATTTGGTAATTTTTTTCTTGATACATACAAAAATGTAGGGATGATCAACTTAGTACGGCGACAAACTTTTGCTGAAGTACATTCTACCATCATTAACTTGACAGAGACATGTAGAGTGGGTATATTACCTGGCTAAGGTTTCTCACAGATAAAGGCATTCTTGTTCTTACACTCTGCTGCTTTCCACATTCTCTTGCTTCCCCAGTTTCCAGACCTGAAATAGGATTGCGAGAGAGCATTTTAGTGTTTTTGATAAAGTACTTCCATGAACATATTCAAATTGTCAAGTAACAGGACTTAAATAGCAAAAACAAATATTTTTACTCTTGATGAATACATGTTGACTGTTACTAAATGTAGGATATTTCTTTTATGTTAATGCAGTCTATTCCTACAACTAGACTGCAGTGAAAACATTTAAAAATCATGAATATGATAACCAAATGGTAAACTTAAACTATAGAAATTATCGAGGCAGCAGAGAATAAAACTTTAGATCAGGAGCATCTACAGATCTGACCCTGAAAATAATAGATGTATGTACAGTATGCCAACTTTGAAAAGTACAGTATATCACTTGATATGTAAAGGCACTGTTCATGATCCCTGGGATTGCCTTTGTTCTCGACTGTAAGAGGATTATGGAGGTGTGATAGCATTTTGTTTTCTATTGAAATTTTAATCTGCTGGGTAAATTTTCTGATGAGACAATCTGCTGCCAACACAGGCCTTTAACACACTTAAAGAATGTTGGCCTAAAGAAAAATTAGACACATGCTGCCAGAACTTTAATAAACATAAAAGTTTCACTAGACTTTAACCTTGCTAAAATTGAACTACCGATATGTCCTAACAGCAAAATCAAGTCAAACCTGTGTATAGACATAACTCAAGGGACCAAGATATATTGACTGATATATGGAGATGGCCTTTCTGAGTAAAAAATGGGTGTAGAATTACTTTCAGAGTTCTGAGTGATGAATTTAGAAACAGATAACAAAAGTACTAACATTCCATATTATAGTGAGTCTGTTGAAACTCAGAAGACATGCAGTTCATATCTGAAACTGTTGTGATGCAGATATACATCAATGAATGTAGTGTCCTTGCTTACTATCAGTCTGAGCAATTTTTGACACTGCTCATTTAGAGTCAGATTTGTTGACCTTTACAGGTTTTGTACTAGATTAGGCCAATTCAAGCACTGACCATGTAAGAAAGGTGGCTGTTATGTAGAGGGCAGTAAAAATATAAAATGTTACAGGAGTGCTACAAGATGACCACTGTAAAAAATCACATGTGCTGGTATGGTGTAAAGGGCTTTCTTGTACCTAATCACTCCCTATCAAAACATCATTGTCACATCATCAGTACATTATTGTACTGAAATAGCTTTGCTTTCTTTTGTGGATCTACAGTAAATAGTATGCATAGGAAGACTCACCAGAACAGACCACAATCCTTGCAACCTTGTCTATCAGGTTGGCCAGGACCCCAGTTATCATAGCAAATGCCATTATCATCAATGTATTTCCACTTGTTATCAGGATCAGAGTACTTGGCACCAAACCAGTAGCAGAATTTCTTTCTCTTTTTACTTGATTCAATGTATTCCACCAACATATCATTCACGGCTTGATTGGATTGTTGCTAAATGTGCCATTTGCTCTCGCAGTAGTACCTGGCAAAGTGGTAGGGCTTCTCACTCAGGAAGAAGTAGTATTTCCTGCACGGGACTTCAACTTTGTACATTCCCTTGACTGGATTAATTGGATAACAAAGCAATGTGAATGCATATGGTGGCATCTAAAATCTTGGTTATTATCGTATCATGATACTCAGACTTCGACTAGTTTTGGTGAGTCATTTCACTGCAATGCTATACGGTAGGTTCAAAAGCATGTAGATTTTAGGATGGAAATACTGTTATTCCCATGAATGTGTGTTAACTGCCTTGTTACAAAGTGGCTTATTATTTTTGCCCTGTTATACTTCTTGTCAGTTGAAAAACACAGCAACCAAGCTATAGTATGATTCTCTGTTGAATATTCAAAAGATACAATTTTTGACAGTTTGTGTGCATTCCCTCTAAGCTGAACAGGGTAGTAGGCTACCAGGCAAAATAGAGAACAATGAATTGATGATCAAAGCTCTAATGAGTAAATGTTTAGATTTAATTAGATGCAGGAATCATGCATGCAAATTAATTCCTATGTAACAATGCAGACCACAAAAATCAACATAGATATACAACAGAAATTGGTAAATGAAATTGATAATACCAGACCTTATAAAATTTCAAGTTTGTTTGAAAAATTGTTATGGCTGGAGATGAGAACTGTATGATAGCTGATATTGTAAACATTGTATATAGACATTACACCCACTCCAACCCCATCAGTGATTTGGGTTTCATGTAATCTTTTTTTCTGAAAACAATTGCTTAAATAGAATGAAGGAAAAATAAAAAATCTCTGACATCTTATCTTAACCCTTTCACCCCCAGTACCCTGTATACAGGTCCAACTTTTACCATAGAAAACAATGGGTTTGGGACAAACCATGGTGGTGAAGGGTTAAACAATATTAACCGTAACATTTTTATGATTCATATTGTAATTGAAAAGAGTAAATTACCAATTTTCACAGTAAATTCACAGGTGTCATTGTTTCCAAAAACATCGGTCACGCTGCATGTGATGGTGTGGGTACCAATATAAAACGTTGTTCCTGACGGGAAGTCACATGTTACTCCTTGATTTGGTGGCGGCAACGTGTATGTGACGACAACCTTGCCATCACCATCATAGTCAATGAATGTAAGATTGCTTGGACAGGTTACATCAGGTGGTGCATCTGAAAGGGCAAAGTAGAGTACCAATAAACCGATGACGTAAATCATTGAACATTCATTGCAAACAGTATTGCTCATTTTGATGCATAATAGTGGTAATCATGTACATGTACTATTTATTATTCAGGTGGCAGAGTTCACTATTATTGGAAAATCATTCGGGTATTTAGAATCATTAATGACCCCTCAATTATGTTCCATGTTAAAGTTTGATAGCACGGAGAGAGATGTAGTTGAGATGGCATTACACAGTTTACCACGCTTTTTTCAAAGCAATATTTCTCATTATAGAAGACATGAAACCTCCCTAATATTAAATATTTTCCAAACGCAGATAATCTAAATTTAGTATGGTAACAAAAGATTACTCAAAGAATGAGGGGTAACATATTTGGGTAACAAAAAACTTAAAATTTGGTATTTGTAAAAGAAACTCTAAAGTTACTTCATCCTTCTCATATTGTTAGATGATATCGTCCCACCTTTTGTTGCATATTGGTCTAGTTAAAACAAAATTTTAATACAGCCCCTGCTCTTTAGTATACGGTAGCTCAGGACACCATTTTGGCGATCTCGTAATGTTCCAATAAGTTGATAAGGTAATTAATCATTTCAAACACATTTAAGGGAAATTTGAAAAAAGATATTAGGACAGAACATAAAATTGACACACTAGCTGTTAAATGCAGCTTAGCCTGTGAAAATGGTTTTAGAAACGCCATCAACAAGTGAAACTGTTGGACATGTTTCTCTCTTTAAGGCAGTCATAAGAAAGAAAAGTTATATAGTAAGAGATAAGTTAATTAAGATTATTAAGTATACAGTAAGAGATATTTCATCCTTAATACTTACAAATCGTGACTGTGAAGTTGCAAGTATCTTCATTTCCAAACGCGTCAGTGATCGTACAGGTAATTATATGAGTACCAACACCGAGTGGTGTTCCTGATGGTGTGTCACATGTCACTGAGGCATCGACTGTATTTGCATTTGGTGATGGTGTTGTGTAAATGACAGACACTTGGCCATCAGCAGAGTCAGCTACAAACTCCATGTCTTCAGGACAGGAAATATCTGGAGGTGCATCTGTATTGAGAAGAAAGAAACAGAAAATATTATATATTTCTTTGACATATATGAAAGTGTTCCCGTCGTAACACTGGCAAAGTGTTGACCCGAATGAAATTAGTTTTGTACTTTGTCCACGTTGCCAGCAAAGTATGTTGACGGAGAGGAGAAAATGCGGCATAGTCAAAACAGATGTTAGGTTACATGAATTGATATCATATGGCTTCTCCAACAACACAAACAAATGATAAATCTGTGTACGAACGATGTTATTACATATTTATTTTTCCGAAACTAAACTGCACTGAACGATTGACAATGAAGGAAAAAAATAATTTACACTGAAAGTTCATAATTAAAATATTTTAATTATCATTTATCATGTGAGAATTTAATCTTTGCAAATTATTTACTCACAGACAATCACAGTGAAGTTGCAAGTGTCTTCATTTCCAAATGCGTCAGTGATCGTACAGGTAATTATATGAGTACCAACACCGAGTGGTGTTCCTGATGGTGTGTCACATGTCACTGAGGCATTGGCTGTATTTGCATTCGGTGATGGTGTTGTGTAAATGACAGACACTTGGCCATCAGCAGAGTCAGCTACAAACTCCATGTCTTCAGGACAGGAAATATCTGGAGGTGCATCTGTATTGAGAAGAAAGAAACAGAAAATATTATATATTTCTTTGACATATATGAAAGTGTTCCCGTCGTAACACTGGCAAAGTGTTGACCGAATGAAATTAATTTTGTACTTTGTCCACGTTGCCAGAAAGTATGTTGACGGAGAGGAGAAAATGCGGCATAGTCAAAACAGATGTAAGGTTACATGAATTGATATCATATGGCTTCTCCAACAACACAAACAAATGATAAATCTGTCGTACGAACGATGTTATACATATTTATTTTTCCGAAAATAAACTGCACTGAACGATTGACAATGAAGGAAAAAAATAATTACACTGAAAGTTCATGGTTAAAATATTTTAATTGTCATTTATCATGTGAGAATTTTATCTTTGCAAATTATTACTCACAGACAATCACAGTGAAGTTGCAAGTGTCTTCATTTCCAAATGCGTCAGTGATCGTACAGGTAATTATATGAGTACCAACACCGAGTGGTGTTCTGATGGTGTGTCACATGTCACTGAGGCATTGGCTGTATTTGCATTTGTGATGGTGTTGTGTAAATGACAGACACTTGGCCATCAGCAGAGTCAGCTACAAACTCCATGTCTTCAGGACAGGAAATATCCGGTGGTGCATCTGATCGTAGAAGAAACAAGTATTGGTCAATTTTACCCAAATAAAAAAGAGAAACATTTTAAAAGGATCGCCATTACGAAAATATAATTAAAACAGAAAAACAAAATGACCATAAAGTTCAGTGTTTACAACAATTTTTATGCTTGTTTTGACAACAAATTTACACTAAACAATTTACAATATTAATGCATTTCATGGACCCATGTGAAAAATGCCAGTGTTTGTGAAACATCTGTCTCAGTGCATCACAAGTTCAATGTATATTGCGAAATATAACTTGAACAATCACGGACATTACAGTATGACGTAAATGTCACTACTTGCTGAAGGCACACGGCCACTGCCTAATGCCTTATTTACTGTGATAAATATGTCGTCAATATACATTATTATTGTGAAATACACTTCTGACGTAAACACAGTGGCATGTGTAACGCCCTCCCTTGTAGAGATTTTGTAGAGATTTTATCTCGGAGCGTCCCTCACGTGGCCAAGGCATGTGAAGGTTAATTCAAAATCGTACGAGAAGGGGATGGGAGATAGTGTGATACTTTTAATAAATTATTGGTAGAAGTTGAATGAGAACAATCAAGTACGGGATATTCCATGGTGTGATCTTATTTAATCTTAAGAAACAATCAAAGACGGGGGGGATTTTCACTTGAGGACCATTGGATGATGATGATAATTTTTGTAGTTATGTAAGTTTAGGAAAGGTATATAGGTTTTTAGATTATGTACACTAGGCAGACATACAAATCAGAACTAAAGACGAGGCGTGTCACGAGCCATCTCGAATAGTGCTACAATCAACATTTTGGTGACTGATAAACCAACTCATAATTCCCCCAACTACGAGCGTGACATATGCATTAAATTTCTGACGTACACCATATACTTACAAATAGTAACCGTGAAGTTGCAAGTGTCTTCATTTCCAAAGACGTCAGTGATCGTACAGGTAATTATATGAGTACCAACACCGAGTGGTGTTCCTGATGGTGTGTCACATGTCACTGAGGCATTGGCTGTATTTGCATTTGGTGATGGTGTTGTGTAAATGACAGACACTTGGCCATCAGCAGAGTCAGCTACAAACTCCATGTCTTCAGGACAGGAAATATCCGGTGGTGCATCTTAATGGAAGAAAAATTTTAAACTGATGATGCTATTCTGTCTAATATCTAAAAATCTATCAACACAGTAATATTAGATATTTAAACTCCATCAAGATATTCAATGTTAAAAATGAAAGAATAATATTAACAAGTACTTACAAACGATAACAGTAAAAGAGCACGTATCTTCATTTCCAAAGGCGTCTGTGATGATACATGTGATATTATAAGTACCAACGCCCAATAGCGTTCCAGATGGGATGTCACATGTCACTTTAGTACCTGGTTTGTCTTGACTTGGCGTTGGTGGTGTGTAAGTGACATACACTTGGCCGTCGGCTGCATCAGCTACAAACTCCAAGTCATCCGGACATGAGATTTCTGGAGGAGGACCTGTAAGCAAAAGCGAAATTAAGCAGGCAACAAGATAGATAATCATTTAAATCAGAGTGACAACGGATCTTGCACAGATAAAGTCCAACTAATTGAGGAAACAGTACTATCATTTCACTACCTTAAAGGTGTGATCATCAAGTGAGACTATTGGGATCTTGTGGGAACACATCAACTAAGAAGCATAGCAGAGTCTGGGAAGAATCGAGATTATTCCACTTATTCATGAATTTAATTTCTATCCGTAATAAAGGACAAGGGACGTTGGAATATAGCAAAAAATTTTAGCATTCAGTGTAATGTTTTAAAAAGAAGCACTGTTCGGGAGCAAGGCATGAGGGAAAGAATGTGCCAGTTCATGTATATTGTATTCATGTACTTCCGACATCTGTACTTACAAACAATCACAGTGAAGTTGCAAGTGTCTTCATTTCCAAAGGCGTCAGTGATCGTACAGGTAATTATATGAGTACCAACACGAGTGGTGTTCCTGATGGTTTGTCACATGTCACTGAGGCATCGGCTGTATTTGCATTTGGTGATGGTGTTGTGTAAATGACTGACACTTGGCCATCAGCAGAGTCAGCTACGAATGTCATGTCTTCTGGGCAAGAAATGTCTGGCGGTGCATCTGTATTGAGACGACATTGATTTCATTGACAATAGGTACTTTCCATGATACATTGAGAAATGTTAAACGTTCATGGCAAAGTGTGGCACTTACTACACCTTTTACGTTTGTTTTGACTACAACTAGTACTTTAAAATATACACATTGTTAGTAAGTTTAATTGCTAATATGAATATTTTAATTTTTCTAGAACCACCTAATTGCTTCACAAGGTCAACGTCTCTTTAACAAATAATACTTGAAAAATGCAGACGGTATTGTCTGAACTCTCAGTATTCGTGAAAAGCAACACGGCCTCCGCCAAATGCTGTGTTGTACAATGATGATTGTGTCAGTTA
Source organism: Ptychodera flava (assembly GCF_041260155.1). Classification (NCBI taxonomy): domain Eukaryota; kingdom Metazoa; phylum Hemichordata; class Enteropneusta; family Ptychoderidae; genus Ptychodera; species Ptychodera flava. Next base: position 59,184,271 of record NC_091928.1, read on the forward strand.
TATATATTTTTTACATAAAAATAAACCTCTGACGTAAACACGATGACATGAGTTAAATCTCTGATTTATACCGTATACCGGTACTTACAAATAGTAACCGTGAAGTTGCAAGTGTCTTCATTTCCAAAGGCGTCAGTGATCGTACAGGTAATTATATGAGTACCAACACCGAGTGGTGTTCCTGATGGTTTGTCACATGTCACTGAGGCATTGGCTGTATTTGCATTTGGTGATGGTGTTGTGTAAATGACAGACACTTGGCCATCAGCAGAGTCAGCTACAAACTCCATGTCTTTAGGACAGGAAATATCCGGTGGTGCATCTGTATTGGAAGAAAAAATTTAAACTGATGATGCTATTCTGTCTAATATCTAAAAATCTATCAACACAGTGATATTAGATATTTAAACTCCATCAAGATATTCAATGTTAAAAATGAAAGAATAATATAAACAAATACTTACAAACGATAACAGTAAAAGAGCACGTATCTTCATTTCCAAAGGCATCTGTGATGATACATGTGATGTTATAAGTACCAACGCCCAATAGCGTTCCAGATGGGATGTCACATGTCACTTTAGTACCTGGTTTGTCTTGACTTGGCGTTGGTGGTGTGTAAGTGACATACACTTGGCCGTCGGCTGCATCAGCTACAAACTCCAAGTCATCCGGACATGAGATTTCTGGAGGAGGACCTGTAAGCAAAAGCGAAATTAAGCAGGCAACAAGATAGATAAATCATTTAAATCAGAGTGACAACGGATCTTGCACAGATAAAGTCCAACTAATTGAGGAAACAGTACTATCATTTCACTACCTTAAAGGTGTGATCATCAAGTGAGACTATTGGGATCTTGTGGGAACACATCAACTAAGAAGCATGGCAGTGTGTGGGAAGAATCGAGATTATTCCACTTATTCATGAATTTAATTTCTATCCGTAATAAAGGACAAGGGACGTTGGAATTACAGCAAAATTTTAGTATTCAGTGTAATGTTTTAAAAAGAAGCACTGTTCGGGAGCAAGGCATGAGGGAAAGAATGTGCCAGTTCATGTATATTGTATTCATGTACTTCCGACATCTGTACTTACAAACAATCACAGTGAAGTTGCAAGTATCTTCATTTCCAAAGGCGTCAGTGATCGTACAGGTAATTATATGAGTACCAACACCGAGTGGTGTTCCTGATGGTTTGTCACATGTCACTGAGGCATCGGCTGTATTTGCATTTGGTGATGGTGTTGTGTAAATGACTGACACTTGGCCATCAGCAGAGTCAGCTACGAATGTCATGTCTTCTGGGCAAGAAATGTCTGGCGGTGCATCTGTATTGAGACGACATTGATTTCATTGACAATAGGTACTTTCCATGATACATTGAGAAATGTTAAACGTTCATGGCAAAGTGTGGCACTTACTACACCTTTTACGTTTGTTTTGACTACAACTAGTACTTTAAAATATACACATTGTTAGTAAGTTTAATTGCTAATATGAATATTTTAATTTTTCTAGAACCACCTAATTGCTTCACAAGGTCAACGTCTCTTTAACAAATAATACTTGAAAAATGCAGACGGTATTGTCTGAACTCTCAGTATTCGTGAAAAGCAACACGGCCTCCGCCAAATGCTGTGTTGTACAATGATGATTGTGTCAGTTATATATATTTTTACATAGAAATAAACCTCTGACGTAAACACGATGACATGAGTTAAATCTCTGATTTACACCGTATACCGGTACTTACAAATAGTAACCGTGAAGTTGCAAGTGTCTTCATTTCCAAAGGCGTCAGTGATCGTACAGGTAATTATATGAGTACCAACACCGAGTGGTGTTCCTGATGGTGTGTCACATGTCACTGAGGCATTGGCTGTATTTGCATTTGGTGATGGTGTTGTGTAAATGACAGACACTTGGCCATCAGCAGAGTCAGCTACAAACTCCATGTCTTTAGGACAGGAAATATCCGGTGGTGCATCTGTAATGTAAGAAAAAATTTCAAACTGATGATGCTATTCTGTCTAATATCTAAAAATCTATCAACACAGTAATATTAGATATTTAAACTCCATCAAGATATTCAATGTTAAAAATGAAAGAATAATATAAACAAATACTTACAAACGATAACAGTAAAAGAGCACGTATCTTCATTTCCAAAGGCATCTGTGATGATACATGTGATGTTATAAGTACCAACGCCCAATAGCGTTCCAGATGGGATGTCACATGTCACTTTAGTACCTGGTTTGTCTTGACTTGGCGTTGTGGTGTGTAAGTGACATACACTTGGCCGTCGGCTGCATCAGCTACAAACTCCAAGTCATCCGGACATGAGATTTCTGGAGGAGGACCTGTAAGCAAAAGCGAAATTAAGCAGGCAACAAGATAGATAAATCATTTAAATCAGAGTGACAACGGATCTTGCACAGATAAAGTCCAACTAATTGAGGAAACAGTACTATCATTTCACTACCTTAAAGGTGTGATCATCAAGTGAGACTATTGGGATCTTGTGGGAACACATCAACTAAGAAGCATGGCAGTGTGTGGGAAGAATCGAGATTATTCCACTTATTCATGAATTTAATTTCTATCCGTAATAAAGGACAAGGGACGTTGGAATTACAGCAAAATTTTAGTATTCAGTGTAATGTTTTAAAAAGAAGCACTGTTCGGGAGCAAGGCATGAGGAAAGAATGTGCCAGATCATGTATATTGTATTCATGTACTTCCGACATCTGTACTTACAAACAATCACAGTGAAGTTGCAAGTATCTTCATTTCCAAAGGCGTCAGTGATCGTACAGGTAATTATATGAGTACCAACACCGAGTGGTGTTCCTGATGGTTGTCACATGTCACTGAGGCATCGGCTGTATTTGCATTTGGTGATGGTGTTGTGTAAATGACAGACACTTGGCCATCAGCAGAGGCAGCTACGAATGTCATGTCTTCTGGGCAAGAAATGTCTGGCGGTGCATCTGTATTGAGACGACATGATTTCATTGACAATAGGTACTTTCCATGATACATTGAGAAATGTTAAACGTTCATGGCAAAGTGTGGCACTTACTACACCTTTTACGTTTGTTTTGACTACAACTCAGTACTTTAAAATATAACATTGTTAGTAAGTTTAATTGCTCATATGAATATTTTAATTTTTCTGGAACCACCTAATTACTTCACAAGGTCAACGTCTCTTTAAACAAATAATACTTGAAAATGCAGACGGTATTGTCTGAACTCTCAGTATTCGTGAAAAGCAACACGGCCTCCGCCAAATGCTGTGTTGTACAATGATGATTGTGTCAGTTATATATATTTTTACATAGAAATAAACCTCTGACGTAAACACGATGACATGAGTTAAATCTCTGATTTACACCGTATACCGGTACTTACAAATAGTAACCGTGAAGTTGCAAGTGTCTTCATTTCCAAAGGCGTCAGTGATCGTACAGGTAATTATATGAGTACCAACACCGAGTGGTGTTCCTGATGGTTTGTCACATGTCACTGAGGCATTGGCTGTATTTGCATTTGGTGATGGTGTTGTGTAAATGACAGACACTTGGCCATCAGCAGAGTCAGCTACAAACTCCATGTCTTTAGGACAGGAAATATCCGGTGGTGCATCTGTATTGGAAGAAAAAATTTAAACTGATGATGCTATTCTGTCTAATATCTAAAAATCTATCAACACAGTAATATTAGATATTTAAACTCCATCAAGATATTCAATGTTAAAATGAAAGAATAATATAAACAAATACTTACAACGATAACAGTAAAAGAGCACGTATCTTCATTTCCAAAGGCATCTGTGATGATACATGTGATGTTATAAGTACCAACGCCCAATAGCGTTCCAGATGGGATGTCACATGTCACTTTAGTACCTGGTTTGTCTTGACTTGGCGTTGGTGGTGTGTAAGTGACATACACTTGGCCGTCGGCTGCATCAGCTACAAACTCCAAGTCATCCGGACATGAGATTTCTGGAGGAGGACCTGTAAGCAAAAGCGAAATTAAGCAGGCAACAAGATAGATAAATCATTTAAATCAGAGTGACAACGGATCTTGCACAGATAAAGTCCAACTAATTGAGGAAACAGTACTATCATTTCACTACCTTAAAGGTGTGATCATCAAGTGAGACTATTGGGATCTTGTGGGAACACATCAACTAAGAAGCATGGCAGTGTGTGGGAAGAATCGAGATTATTCCACTTATTCATGAATTTAATTTCTACCGTAATAAAGGACAAGGGACGTTGGAATTACAGCAAAATTTTAGCATTCAGTGTAATGTTTTAAAAAGAAGCACTGTTCGGGAGCAAGGCATGAGGGAAAGAATGTGCCAGTTCATGTATATTGTATTCATGTACTTCCGACATCTGTACTTACAAACAATCACAGTGAAGTTGCAAGTATCTTCATTTCCAAAGGCGTCAGTGATCGTACAGGTAATTATATGAGTACCAACACCGAGTGGTGTTCCTGATGGTTTGTCACATGTCACTGAGGCATCGGCTGTATTTGCATTTGGTGATGGTGTTGTGTAAATGACTGACACTTGGCCATCAGCAGAGTCAGCTACGAATGTCATGTCTTCTGGGCAAGAAATGTCTGGCGGTGCATCTGTATTGAGACGACATTGATTTCATTGACAATAGGTACTTTCCATGATACATTGAGAAATGTTAAACGTTCATGGCAAAGTGTGGCACTTACTACACCTTTTACGTTTGTTTTGACTACAACTAGTACTTTAAAATATACATTTTGTTAGTAAGTTTAATTGCTAATATGAATATTTTAATTTTTCTCGAACCACCTAATTGCTTCACAAGGTCAACGTCTCTTTAACAAATAATACTTGAAAAATGCAGACGGTATTGTCTGAACTCTCAGTATTCGTGAAAAGCAACACGGCCTTCGCCAAATGCTGTGTTGTACAATGATGATTGTGTCAGTTATATATATTTTTACATAGAAATAAACCTCTGACGTAAACACGATGACATGAGTTAAATCTCTGATTTATACCGTATACCGGTACTTACAAATAGTAACAGTGAAGTTGCAAGTGTCTTCATTTCCAAAGGCGTCAGTGATCGTACAGGTAATTATATGAGTACCAACACCGAGTGGTGTTCCTGATGGTTTGTCACATGTCACTGAGGCATCGGCTGTATTTGCATTTGGTGATGGTGTTGTGTAAATGACAGACACTTGGCCATCAGCAGAGTCAGCTACAAACTCCATGTCTTCAGGACAGGAAATATCTGGTGGTGCATCTGTTCACGGGATACAAATCAAATAATGTAAACCATCCCTAACATGTACAATCAGTATGGTGGTAGTTATATTATCTTTCTGAGAGAAAATTTGGATTGTAAAGTTACTGTTAATGTTTCCATGATCTATTCTACCCTTTATGTTTTTGTAAAACTACTTGTCTATGTCTTCTGACTAAAAAATCGTTATACTCAAGATCTTCTTGGCAAGACCATGGAAGAATTTGAGAAAAAAGCTGGTGGATCGTCTGGACACAGTAAATCACTCGTCAAAGAAGCAAAAAACAATTTGAATCAAAAGATGATTTTACCCCCGTAAAGAATTGATTTCTTGATTCATATTCTACTTCAAGGCGTGGATATATGTAAGCATCTTGCGGATTGACAGATCGTAGCAGAATCAGTTCATGCAAATATGAGTCTCAAGGTTGTTCCCATGTCGTCTTGGTATCTGGACACCAACAAAGCTCATTCGTAGCACGCATTATACTCTACACATGGAGAGAAATAAAAAAGTGTTCCTTACAGACCGTGACTGTGAAGTTACACTCTGCCGAGTTATTAAAGGCATCTGTAATGGTACAGGTAATGGTGTGTTCACCGACACTCAGCGGAGATTCAGAGGGAATGTCGCAGGTCACCGTTGCAGCTGCTGACCCATTGTTTGGAGTCGGCAATTCGTAAGTGACAACCTCATTTCCATCTTCATTGACATCAACCAATTCCATGTCGAAGGGACATGTAATTTCCGGTAGTGCATCTATATGTATGTCAATAAAGGGAAAGTCAATGTGACTCGGAGATGCAGGGATTTATGCTTTATATTAAGGATTTATGCTTTATTTATGTTCTTTTTATATGTGATGTGTACACCATAGGCCTTCAAAATATATATTTATCGGTTTGATTAAATAAACAAAGTCAATACGATAGCATTGACGTAAATAACGTGTACGAGTAAAAGAATTCCCTTTTCAGGCTCCCTTTACACACTTTACGTAAGATACGTCAGACACAAAGTATCAACGAAAACAAAACTGATAATGGAAAGGATCTTAGGTCATTAGCATCCCTTAACCATTCGTAACAAATGCTGTACGTTATCAGCCTGTTTGATGCGTGACGCAGTGATTATTATGCATTATACATGTGATAATTCAGTGGCGAACTTACAAATAATGACGTTGAATGTGCACGTTGCAGTGTTTCCAAAGGAATCCACAGCTGTACACTCGATAGTATGTGATCCAACCGCAAATGAAGAACCGGACGGAAAATTGCATGTAACAGTAGTATCTGCTGAGTTGGCATTGGTGTCAATAGTGTAAATGACAACCACATCATTATTACCATCTTCATCCACGATTTCCATTTCTACCGGACACGTTATTTCAGGTAATTCGTCTGTAAAAGAAAGTAGAAGTTAGCCAATATAATCAACATCACGTTTACGCTTTACAGCAATCAATTTTAGTCTTATTGAAGCTTCTTGGTTTGTCATCACAACTCAAATACCCTAGCTCACCAAGGCGAGAGCAGCCACGTGTGCAACGTTTTCTACAAAATCCAGTATCACTGAATTGAGCTGGACAGCTTAACTATGTCTAAACTATATTCGGGACTGCGATGAAGCAACCATGTATTGTACGATACATGCTTTCAAAGTGATTTTCAGATTCACAGTAGGTACATTCTTCTTTTGACGATTATGAATCTGGTGGTGAAATTTTTTGGATGTTTATGAATCTCTTAAAATATCTAGTTATTATGTATATCACCTTCGTGATTCACACTGAGGGAGCATGCATGTAGCCATCAGCCATTACAAGGAAAAGACACTCACATATTGTTACAACGAAAGTACATGTATCTGAACTCCCTGAAATGTCTATAGCTTCACATGTAATTGTGTGTGACCCTACACCCACTGAGCTGCCCGAGGGAGGATCACATGACACTGTTGCATTGGCCGTATCTTCGTTTATCGTTGGTATCGTGTATGTTATAACGCTACTGCCGTCACCATCTTCGTCTACGATTTCAATGTCTTCCGGACAAGTGATCATCACTCCTGCGTCTGAAATAATGCATCATTGTAAACATTATATTAAACCCATTTTCCCGACTTTAACTTTCTTTTTATTACGCATTTACCCCTACTCTGTGAAGTATCTGAAGATTAAGGTGGTGAACTATGTAGATATTTTGCTTTTATCTTTATTACCAGTGAACGCCAGGTTCACTACATAGGTAAAATACTCAACATACATTAACATCTAATTTCTCTTGAAAACTGATACATGGAAATGTAGCCGATGAGAGATGAAAGAATATCGCTATTCCGTAATTTAATTGCTAGATTTACGCTAAGACCAGGACTTTTCAGAAGGGGGGAGGACTTTGAAAAATTCGAATTGTGCCGTTCATGAAAGATTTAACATTTGGATTAACATTCACATATTTTTAAGGTTTTCTTTCTCAAAAAAGAAAAAGGAAATTCTTTAAATGATTAAAGGTCGTGGTTGGGCCTTGGGAGCCATATTGAATTTGTAAATTGTATTCTAAAACAAATGATAGTTATTGAAATGTTGTAAACTGTTATTATATAAACTGCCTTCAACTATATCCCTGATATTTGTTAAGTGCCATCTCATTGCATTTCGAAAGAAGATCAACCCATCTTCCAATTCGTGAATGATATGTACTGAATGAATATACTTACACACTGTTATTGTAAAGGTACACGTATCGGTGTTTCCAAAAGCATCAAAGGCTATGCAGATTACTGTGTGCGTTCCAACAGTGAAGCTTGTCCCAGACTCCTGGTCACATGTTACGGTAACATCTGACGAATCATCAGTGGCATTTGGTAACGTGTAAGATACAGTCACGCTTCCATCACCATCGTGATCAACAAAAGACATGTCAACCGGACATTTTATCATCGGTGGCGTGTCTTAGAAGAGAGATGTAAAATAAATGCATCAAAAATTATTATTTCATGATTTGATAGAATGTAAACAAAACATGTCCTTGATCAGAACATGGAAATATTATAGATGTTGTATTTGTGAAAGTTACCGAAAGAAATATTCCCGAAGAAAATTAAGAAAGCACCATTAGCCATATATCCTCCGGCAACTCGGGCATTTGACACCGGCATTTATATGAAGTATAGCTTTTAAAATTTCAAAGAAGTGATTAAGAAAATGATGACCCTAACGTCCATTTTTAAAGTAATAATTGCAATCTTAACATGGACATCGTGTATGATAGGGGGTTGCATTTTCATAGCGTGTTAAATCATTACTATCAGTGAGGGTTTTAATCACATTTTCTGAACTTCTGAAGAAATTGCCTTCCAATACCCTTCCACTTAAAAATGAGTATAGGTTTATTAAAATTTGTGCAAGAAATTTAAAAAATATCATTAAAGTTAAGTGTATAATTTTAATATCTTTGAATGAACTCTATGGTATAGCCGACAGTTATCGCGTCATTAAATTTTTCATCTGTAAGCACCGTTAAAAACTGCTAGAGGTATGAGTAAACTGACTCATTGTTTTCACCAGAATATATTAGGGAAGAGGTTACCATTACAAATGTATTGGGCATCACAGGCTAGGCTGCTTTGAAACAATTAAGGAAATTAGACTCCTAAAGTAATGGTATTACATTAAAGAATGTTACACTGGCATCAAATCATTTCTTTCATTTCTTACAGTAACATGATCGGAACTAATTTGGGAGAATGCGATGGTGAAGTGATGCCGATTTAATCTACATATGTAATCTCATCTGCTTTTGTTTTTACAATGCACACTTGTTTTTATGAGTAATTTGTAGTACATGTATTTCAACATTCAGCTATAACACAGCTAACACTTTAGAGAAATTTGAAAAATATGAAAATCCAATTATCCAAAATTAGTTTCAATCGCGTTAAAACTAGGGAAGTAGTATAATAAATCCCTTGCATTTAAAATGTGCAGCTACTAGAGATCGAAGTTCACCTTTATGTTATTTATCATGACTGAGATCATGTTTACACCAAATGAATGCTCAGCTGGTTTACCAAGGTTAGTTATATAATTTTGAGCGTGGGATTAAAGACATTTAAATACACGTGGGCTGAGAAGTAATTGCAGTTGTGTAGAGCACTCAATTATCGGTTTGGTTCACGTTACACTTCATCTTAAATATGTATTGTAAAGTAATAGTCCAGCAATAGGATAGAAATCTTCGCTAACACTGAATGACATTTTAATCCCTAGCTCTCGGGACTTTCACGCAAAGTTTCCATTTGACGACCAATTCTTTGTTGAGACATGCATATGAGGTGATACTGGTAATGAGTGCAAATTTTCATGCATAATTGTCACGACATGCAGATGCAGAATGCATTAATGTCAATTTGCAACGGTATGATTGAGTACTTTCCTGGAAAATTAGAGAAATGTTGGTGTCTTACCATCACAAGGTACTGTTTAGACGTAAAGGAAAAAAGACAATGTGTTACTTAGATCGGATAAAATCAAACAGCTGACAAAGTGGTTCGATTCTTGAAGCTATTGAACGCTAAAACGTAAACATTGCAGCGTGTCAGATGTTCAAATAAATGTCTGACCTTCTCATTTCGTAGACGAACGATTGCAAAATGTCTGTGTTTTAAGTACATTTGATTTCACAATTAATTTGGTTTCAGAAAGATAATCACTTTTGCTTCGAGAGTTTTCATACAAGAGGAAATGAGCTGAAGAGACACCAAGAATTTGCAATCATGATATAATTGAGACTGTTTCAAATAACAAATATTGCTGTGTTTAGTGGATGATATTTCACTACACTCGACTGATGTATTGGGTATGTTAATAAGGGACTTACAAGAACATTCTCCATCGTTGTCGTTACCATAGCGACAGAAACAGCCAAATGAACCATTAATGTAAGTGCAGACTTCCAATTCATCACATTCACTGTTGTAGCATTCAACCGTGCCATCGTCGTGACATTCGCAAGTAATTGAACAATCTGGGTTGGTCCATATGTCTCCCGGCTGTAGATTAAAGTCAAACACTATAAATGTTGGCAACATCTTGAAGTTCACAATATTGTTAGGATGATTTACCATTCTTATAGATGGGTTACTTTGTGAAACATTCTCCTGACTACATTTCTGGACACAAGGGAATACGAAAAAGCGTGCAAGTGTGTTAGAAAGCAGTTTTCGAGAATGTTGCTCATTTATTGTGGGGTTTGAAAGTATTTGTATTTTATCTCTGTTGGTATTTTGGCTGTCAATTGTTGACATTTTCAAGATTTCATGACAACAGAAAGGTAAATAGCAAAAAATACGCCATTTACTTTATCGGAAGGTGTGATTATACTCACAGGATGCGTCTCACCCATGACAACGCAGTCACAGCTATTTCTTGGAACACACAATTCTTCTTCAAGAACATAGCCATCTTCACATTCACAGCCTTCAACACAAGGCTCATCTGAGCAGGACCGCTCACCATGGCACGTTTCGGGGCATGCAGACATGCAGTCGCTGTAGTGACTGTGCGGTGGGCACGCACCGACTGGATTTTAGATATCACAGAGATGTATTTGTTAGATAATCCTCCACATAGTACTGTAATTCAGTTTTTCAGTTTCATAATGATTACGGAACCGATATTTTCAAATTTGCTTTAAATTAATTCTTAAAACTTTCCCTGTTAAGAACACACAGAAGCCTAAGGCTCTATGGCTCCCTTAAGCATCTATATACTTTTACTCAAATTTATTACTACACTTGCGAGGCTTCAAAATCAAAGGTCGTCGCGTTTTGGAAGTCTTGCCTTATAATTTTTTAAGGATATCAACTCTCCCTTCGAAGACCTTTTATGTTTAGTACCTGATGTAGCAAAACTGATACCAACAAAGACAAAGTAGTGAACATTTATCTGAGCCATGTACAGCGCACTGTTAATATTCCATAAGTTTTGCACAAGGCGTCCTCTCATAAATGACAGCATCAATATTAATAAATGTTTTGCCATCACAACGACGGAGTTTGTTCTTCAGGATCAATGCAAAGACTAAGTGTATCAGTTTATTTTTACATTGAAGTCAGAATGCCTATGATTGGTAGTTTAACTATATAAATGGTCGTCACAGAGTATCTTTAAACCCATTGCTGTACTATGTAACCAATGTGTTTAACGATCAGTCATTGCGGAACCAGGTAACTAATGTGTAATCAACCCTTGCTATACTAGGTAACTAATGTTTAATCAACCATTGCTGTACTAGGTAACTAATGTGTAACCAACCATTGCTGTACTAGGTAACTAATGTGTCATCAACCATTAATGTACTAGGTAACTAATGTGTCATCAACCATTAATGTAATAGGTATCTAATGTGTAATTAACCATTGCTGTATTAGACAACTAATATTTAATCAACTTATCAAGCCAAGAGTATTTATTTGTTAACAAATAATAACAGTTAGGTGGCTTACCGCAACGAACATGAACATTAAACGAACATGAAGCAGTGTTCCCAGATGTGTCTACTGCCGTGCAAACGACTTCATTTCGGCCACAGTCGAACAGACTACCTGGTTCCTCAGTGCAGGTCACAGAAGCTGTGCATTCTCGGTCCGTAGCAGTGGGTTTGGTGTAATCTACATATTCACCGTCAGCGTCAACGTCATTGGCGCTAACATCGTCACAGCCAGTGAGCACTGGTGGGTTGGTGTCTGTAATTGTAACGTAAGCTCATTTAGAATGAAGTTAACTATATACTAAAGCAACTCAAGTCAGAATGGTATTGGATATGGAAAAAAAAAACATCAATAAATGATATCATTGTGCTGTTTGAACCGATTTTGGAATAAAGAAATATTTATTTATTTCATGTAAGCAGTTTTATTGATAAACCTATAGATACCATTACACATGTCAGCAGTTTTATTGGTAAGCCTATAGCATTTCAAATATTGTGCCACTGGTTGTCATTGGCATGTACGTTAACCGTCACTTAAGAGGATATGTTCGGCCGATAAAACGTAATATGTAAAAATAAAATTAAGACGTTTGTTGTATATTGCACTAAAACTTAAAAATCAACATGATAGCGGTTCGACGAGATATTTTACACCCATCATTCGATAAGTAATCACCACGTTGGTATTGAAAGAATTATTACTTCTACACAAATCGCCAAGTCATGTGTAATTTGGATTATGTGTTCTTTATACCATCACTCACCGCATACTGCATATATAGTAAAAGACGTGGAGGCTTGAAGACCAGAAGTATCTGTTGCTGTACACGTGACTTGGACGGGTGAGCCACAAGTTACTGACACCCCGCTTTCGTCATGATCACATGACACAGTGACGTCACCACAGTTGTCCATAGCTTGCGGAATCATGAAAGGTACTGTTTCTCCGTCATGTTCACAGTCTAAGACCGTGATGTCTGACAAGCAGTCAATCATCGGTGGTTCATTATCTGTGATGTAAATGAAAGAGTACTTTGTTTTTTACTGTTGGTGTTTATCTCCGTTATCTTGTATATGCTATGGCCAATCAAAAATGCCGATTTCCAGTAACATGCCTCCGAAATTCAGGATGGCAGAGTGAGGAAATGTTTCTTTTTGGTGGCTGATATCCATAAAATACCGTGAAATTTAGAGAATTGACTAAAACATTTTGAATTCGGTGAATTTGCCTGGTAGGTTGGGTTACCAGAAACACAAATTTTATTTGGCCTTACTTTCATTGTTACGGAGAAGGTAACTAGGCTATAATATCATAACAAAATGCATATCATAGAGCTTCTTTGATTCGCTTATGCTGTCAATAAAATGGTTTACGTTCAGCAGGTATCTAGACTGTAGATAGCAAGCAACATATTGACATAATGTATCGCCGTTGCCACACATAGGTTTTTAGAGCTTTTGAACTCTTAATCCATACTTAATTGATGTATCCAACTTGACTTGTCAAATCAAAAGCACAGTGACGGCTACTACGTAGGATTCGGCGGTAAAATGAACTTTGTTCAAGTTGTAATCACTCAATGCTCTGGCGGTTCGTAAACGAAAACATTGAACTCGCGGTCGCATATGAGTAAATTCATGAATTGAAATTCGAAAGTTCACAATTTTCTAAGAAAATTAAAAATTTCAAACCAGATGAAATCCAGCTACAAATTTTGAAGTAAGTATCTAACACGATTGGAACTAATTTGGGAGAATTAGATCGATATATTTTTCAACTTTCTCAAAAGTGTTGCAATATTACAAAGTATTCATACAAACAAGTGCATTGCTTAATGAGAAAAGCAGATAAGGTAACATTTGCAGATTAAACCGACATTACTTCACTATCCAATTATCCCAAATTAGATCCAATCGTGTTATGTTTAATTGTACGAAATACACAGCACTATTTAGGCCTACTGACCTTCGTTCACGTTCACATCGAATTCACAAGTGGCAGAGTTTCCGCTGAAATCATACACGGTCATTGTCACGGTGTTCTGTCCAGGTGGCAGGGTTTGATACAAGTCATAGGTCGACTCGATTCTGTCAATTCCACAATCATCATTTACCTCCTGGGCTTTCCAACAGATTGCTTCGCCATCTCCATTACAGTCAAGGACATCCATATCATCGGGACAGGTTATGCTTGGATTCGCGTCATCTGAGTTTACAAACAGAATATTTGAATGACAGTTGGTAAAGCACATGCAAAGCCGTCGCTGGAAATTATTAACCAATATCACAGAGTAACATCATAGACAGAGTGGCAACAGCTATTGTTTAAGGCGTGAAGCGGTTACGTAAGCAATCCATGTTTGCCTCGCCTCACGAAACTGTTGGCTCTCTTTTCCGAAGAGTGCCGACCATGCACCCTTCGGTAATTTTCGGATTCTTACCAATTGTTAAGCGAAAGTATGTTCGACAAAGTTTGTGTTGCTGTTGTCGTGTGGTGCTGATCGGAATGGATGTGCTGGATAAAACGGGAGTGTTTTGAACTTCAGGAAAGTGGGTTTTACCGTTTTAAAAATTCCTCTCATATTTTTATGAATATATAATGAGTGTGTTTGAACCAAATTTCAAAGTCTTTTATCGATACTGTCTGGTTTTACTCAATGGTTTACGGTCAGTCATACCGTCTTTGACGTCTTTTGCGTCAAGAAAGGACATGTTTATGAAACTGCTGGCGTGTTATGTTTTGATTGGCGTGAAGCAGTGTTTCTGGCCTGAGAGCTCACAAAGTAACTATGGTTGCTACGCGACTGGCAGTACGATGCCATCTCGTCGTATGTTTCGCATAATCTCGTGTAATTATCAACCACAAACAAAGCCTCCAAAAAGTTTAACACCTTTGAAGCTCACTTTAATATGAAAAGCCAATAGTCTACCGAGACGACCATTAAACAAAAGGCATGCAAGTGTTGCCACTCTGGCTATGGTACTCTGTGCCAATATCAAGTGCCAGTCCAATCTAGCTTCATAGCATAATGTCACCTGGTATATTTTTCTAAATCGGTCAATGTTAGGTTTTGATAATCTCCAACTAGTAAATCTACTGATATCTGCCGTGCCTCTAAATGTATTGAGTTATGTAGATCAAAGGCAAATCTTTTCAAACAACAGTGATACGATTAATAAAATCGTGGTGTATGGCATCTGAAGTACTTCTTCAACTTACCGCAAGGTACCGTTACAGTAAAGTTGCAAGAACTGGAAAGTCCGCCTTCATCAACGGCTGTACACGTGACAGTTGTTGGGGGACCACATGGGAAACTATCCTCATTGGGTAAATAGTCACACGTGACGGTGACGTCACAATCATCTGTTGCCGTTGGGATCAAGAAGTCGACCATTTCGCCGTCGCCATCGCAGTCCTTTGGTGTCGTTATATCACTTGAACATGAACCTAGCACTGGTGGATCCTGATCTGTAGGATCATAAACAATTGTGTATCAAGATTTTTGATAATATCACTCTAAAATACTTCATGCCTGCAAAACAATTCTGAAAATCAGATTAAGCTTATGAAATCGCTCACCGGAAATTTAACCCTTCCGCCATTGATTTGTCCATTGCTGGAAGCTTGTTTGGGAAAATATGTTTATCAACCCACTCTAGCTACATTTTATCATTACATCATAGCGACCTTGAAGTGAATAAATTCACTAATAAGCAATTGATCTTTACTCTATAACAGAGAAAGATTTCAAAGAGAAAAATTCTAAATGCCTGTTCAAATCGGTACTTATCGAAAACTTCATGTTTATGAGATTTTATTTTTCCAGTTTACAGTAACATGATCTTTGAAAGTAGAATATACTGACCACAAACAACAGTTACAACGAAACTTGCAGAGTTTGTATTCCCAGCACTGTCTGTCGCTGTACACGTCACTATCGTGTCGCCGCATTCAAAGTGTTCATTGGACGATTTTGTACACGTGACAGGAATATCCCCACTGCAGTCGTCACTTGCTGTCGCCGAGAATTCAATAGGCATTCCGTCGGCTGTGCAGCTTTCCACGTAGATGTCATCAGGAACTGTGACTATGGGCGGAATGTCATCTGACGTATGAAACACAAAGTAAGCATTTAAATTACTAATTATGAATCCACAATTTAAAAAGGATAATCAAATAGTCGTGACTTGCAACAATAAAATATTAATCAGCAACTGGGCTTTTTATTTCCAGAACACGTTTTTCGCTGTCCTCTTCAGGTATAGAAGGTACAAATAAGACCTCCCATAATTCAAATTACATAGTGAAGAAAATGGCTGTATATACAAATTTTGTTGGTGTTATTCACCTGAACAAACTGCGTGAAGTCATGTTAAGTCAACTGCAATGATGTCAAAAAGAAACACTCTAAAGAAATGACACTTTGACATAATATTCTGACTTATTTCCTTAATAAAACAGCGATGAAGAGTTTAGTCGGAATTTGCCGTAAGCTCTGCATAAACCTTACACATGTTGACATTTGTACATTAAGAAATCGGCAATCGAAAATTATACCAAAACCGCTGCTGGTATTTCCAGCTATTGTATACCTTTTCCCTTTACGACCATGAACAAAAATATACAAAAATATCGGTATCTGCAGGAAGAATTAAGCATAATTTGTTTTACAAAGCATTTTCGAAAAGCGTCAAATGACAAGAAAGAGAGATAAAAAGTACTTGGACAAAATAAGAATAACACGAATGAGAAAGACTTACCAACACATACAAGTGTGACTGTGAAAATTATTGTTGACGGGTTTCCAAAGATGTCGTCAGCGATGCATTGTACGTCAGTTGAGCCGCAGGAGAAGAGACTACCCGGTGCGTGATTACAATTGATGTCATCCAAACCACAGTTATCTGTCGCCGTTGGTAAATCAAAGTCAACGATCTCGCCATTGCAAGAAGCGTCTTCGATTATGATGTCCGACTGAGGCTGAAATTCGGGTGGTTGGTCGTCTGTAAGAAAGGAGTCACGTGACTCTGAGGACACTGGCAATATTTCACTGTTTCTACTAATAAAACGACATATTTTGTTCGTTCATTGCACAAAAATTCCACCAAACATTTAAGAAAATATGTGCGGTACCTTAACTGGATCATTTTAGTTCGTACGTTTGGCAATATGTAGCGTAATTAAACGTGAATCTCTTCAAACCTTTGATATTTAACGAAGCCGTCATTGTTTCCTTACCACAATTGACTGTGACGACAAACTCTGAAATGTCCATGTTGCCGGCATTATCCTCTACCTGACATGAAACAAGTGTAGCACCGCACGGGAAGAAGCCATCTTGATCTGGATCACAGTCGATGGGTACGTCATCGACACAATCGTCCGTGGCTGACAGACCGAGGTCAACAAAACTTCCGGTTTTGCTACAAACATCTTTTGTTGTGTCATCTCCTCCGAGAAGAACTGGTGGAACATTGTCTGTAAACAACAAATGAAAATTATTGGAAGCAACAATATATTTAGAGTGATTAACAGGCTGATCGAAATCCAAGGGTGTGTGCGCTCATGAGAATACATACTGCTTTAGTGTCTTGGACTATATAACCTGGTGTTTTCATGAACCCAGTCAGGTATTGACAGCATTTTAATACACTAAGAAATACACGCAGATATCACCACAAAATACATTATGTTTATACAGTCTGGTGTGCAAAGTATAACATTGTATTCCAAACCATGCAATGTAATTGCATCAAATGAATGAATGCATTAAGGCAATGTTCATTAAATCACAATACTGTAAAAATTGTCGATTCCGATCTTTACGTACAATCATAAGACAACGCCATTGGTTTTCTTTCATACGAGTTTATTCTGCAGAAAAAACTCATGCAAACCAAAATACGACGATATACTTTAACCTACCTGAACATTGGACGTTCAAAGTAAACCCTTCTGAGTAATCATTGCCATTTTGATCAACAGCAATGCAGCTTATCACGTGAACACCACACGTGAAGAATGAATCTGGTGGCGGATCACAGCTGACAGTGACAAAGCAATGATCTTCAGCGACAGGCAACTCGTAGCTTACAGTGGTACCGTTACAACTTGTTGTATTCACCACGACATCTTCGGGTGCAAAAACCGGGGCGAATACGTCTAAAATAGAAAATGCACCCAATTGCGGAAAAATTGTACAAACTCAACGTTGTAGTAAAGTTGTTACTCTTGAAAAATTTCAAAAATTTACATCATTTAATTAAAAAAGTAACATGGAAAAAACGTCGACTTCGGAAAAAATCGAACTTTATAGCAAAGCATCTTACATATCTACGCTTACAGGAAAATTATCTTCCTTAACACTCTTAAAGAACATGTTTACCTGGTACGACGTTTACTTCAAATCGGCAGGTACCCTTATTTCCGGCAAAATCAAAGGCGTCGCAAATTACATCTTGCGGCGTGTCCACGGTTGTGAAGAATGTACCGTTTGGTGCGCTGCACGTCACTGAAAGTGGCTGCCCGTTATCATCCATTGCAGTGACGTCATAATACACGACTTCGCCGCCATCTTCATCACAGTCAATAACGGTTTTATCGATACAATCCAGTGTCGGTGGGATAACGTCTGAAAATAAGGAACAAAAACAACAACTAAAAATACTGGTTCATTCTGGATACGTGACCTGGTAATGCGATCCTCGACATTCTAGTTACGGGTAAAATAACATGGTACGAGACGCTGGTAAATTGGCAAATCTACTCAACTTTCTTAATTTTTCACCCTTGTGTACAACTTCCTTCGGTATCAAAAAAATCCTTTCCAACTTCCCTATTTGATCGATTTTACAGCCATACACTCAACATGTGTCATGCATGGCATGGCATTGTCGTCTGCACTGTGGTACTGCATACTGCACGCGGAACGCACACGTTGCCCGTCAGCTGGAATTTCGAAAGTGCGTGCGAAAGTGAGACGTAATTTGATAGAAAAGAATTGTCACTAGCAGTCCTTCATTAGCATTTGAACATTGGTGATAACATCCACAGAGAGAACACTGTCTGAATCCACAGAGAGAACATTGTCTGAATAACATTCTAACAAGTAGAAATGTTGGCATGTCGTCTTGTGCGATACTATGGAGTTTATAGTTTAGGATATGACTTGTGAAACGCCATAATTGCCAAAATCTTAAATTTGACGATTTCGTAGTGAGTGTTGTAATTTACTTACCGCACAGGACTTCAATTATGATTTGACAGTTATCGGTGTTTCCAGCTACGTCAGTGGCGGTACACGTTACAAGAGTCTCACCACAAGGAAACTCGTCCGGGTTATCATAGTTACAAACAATAGTCGGAACACCGCAGTCATCGGTGGCGTCGGTATTGTATTGAACAATCTCTTTCAGATCATCTCCAATGTCTGGCACTGTGACTCGCTCATCACAAACAATAACTGGTGGACCGGTGTCTGTTTTTTAAATAAATGAATACATAATTTGATAAATACAGTGCAAGGATTGAACACAGAACCTCCAAAACCGTTTCTGGAGCGTCTATGGATTAAACAATTGATTCAGACCTTCGTTTCACATTTTTAAAAAGACAATTTGACACAATTTCAGTCGCATAAATCACAATCCCAGTGCTGCAGTTGGACATGCAGTTTACAGGAATGACGTAATAAGCTGTTTTAGTGTACAATATGAATTGTGTGTTTACAGACGCTATAATAATGAATGCATATTCTTGAGGACTCATCTGTCGGATTTTTAAACTTCAAGTTGGCTATTATCGCCAGTATGATGGTTATAGCGTATGACAGCAATCGTTGGTGAAATATTATGATCAACAATTCAGCTTGCATGAGACTTGATGGTCACTGTATGTCTTACCTGGGCATAGGACGTTATTAGTCACACTCTGTGTGGCAGTGTTGCCATTGATATCGGTTGCTACACATTCTACCGTTGTCGAGCCACACGGAAAGTTGTGGCCAGGTGGGGGCGTGCAAGTAACGATTGCAGGGCCGCAATTGTCAGTGGCTGCCGGCTGGGAGTATTGGATCATATCACCCGAACAGTCACCCGAAAAACCGTCGGTTTGGTTAAGTGATGAAGTAAACACAGGTAATACGTTGTCTGTCAAATTAAAGTGAAGAAAATTATTTTATCAGCAAAACACACAAAAAATCTTAGCACGATTGAGTTCATTAAAACAATAGCATCAGATATTTATAAGACGAACATTTCACTTGTCTGAGATATTTATAAGAAGAACATTTCACTCGTCTGCTCAATTCATAGAATTTTATTGAGAAAGAAATTTGTCCGTCAGCGCATAACACAAAAAAATCGAGACGAGCTCTGCAATAATTGTTCCAAAAATAAATCCGATATAAACACTGCAGTCCTGGTTTACTTACCAAGTATCACACTCACTGTAAACGTACAAGTGGCCATATTTCCCACCACATCTTCGGTTGTGCACGTGACCTCGTGATCTCCAATTGAAAAGACGCTACCGTTTGGTGGATTGCACGTGACCTCAAGCGTTGCACCGTCGGCACTCATCGCAGATAAATGGTAGTAGACGATTTCATCGTCCTCAGTGCAGTCAATAACTTCATGAGCTTCACAGGATAAGACTGGTGGTCCATTTTCTGCAGGGACAGAAAACAGTCCCTCTCAAGCTTGTTAACACATTTTGGAGTCGAGACATCAAAATCAACGTAGGGTATATATGTCGCTCAGGACAGGAGATTCCAAATCGTTTAGTAAAAACGAAAAACTATTCAAACAATTTACTTCTGTTGAAACTCAAAAACAGTGAACATTCGTTACAACATCGGTACCTATACCAACTTGCCTATACCAAATTGATAGATGTCTTCAGCAATGTACAAGCAAGACACGTCAAGTGTGCAGATTGCATTGAGATTGTGGTACGCCAGCAACAAAACATGAATCTATGAGATTTTGACAATGAAGAATTTAAGTGGACACAATGTCATATCTAAATCACTTTCCATCTATCATGGAGTAGATTGCATCATATTTTGGCTCATAAAGGTAAAGAATGGTGATAAATTCCTAATTACCACATATCACAAAGACTTCGAATGAACAACTTGTAATATGGCCGATCCCGTCCACAGCGGTACATGTTACTGTAGTCTGACCACAGGGATAATCGTACAAAGATGCAAAATTGCACGTGACAGTCGCTTCGCCGCACGTAGCGTTGGCAGTTGGTGTCGTGTACATGATTAACTCGAAACCATCCTCATCCAAATCCACTTCAATAATGTTACTTGGACAGCTTATCACAGGTGCCGGTGCTGATTCTTTGGTAAAAACACATACAGAATGCATCTTAATTTGATGATAATTATACACGAACAACGCCCTCTTGTGGATTTACAGATACTGCAGAGGGCAAAAGTTGTATGAATAAAGGAATATGGATGGAGAAATCACATTCGTTGTTTGTTTAGTGAAATTTCAAAGTTTTTCAGCGGAATGTTGACTGTGATATTTGCGAAAAGATTCAACGAAAAGTCACTCGTGATAACAAATTTCAAGTCATCATTGACGTAAATCTTCAAAGCAGAAAAGCTATAGAACCCTGCATCAGGAACATTTTGTTGAGATCAGAGAGGAGATACAGATGATTTGGGTCCTGTGTTGTTTGCGGAAGACATTTAGTGTCATGAAAAGTAATATTTGTTGGTATATCCATCATATAATTTTATATCATTCTATAAAGCAGGTACATTTTCTTCTTCTTTTTGTCTCTCTGGAACTTGTTATAATACAAAGTATTAGCATTGCAAACACAACTTTGTACTGTGTTAATGTTGACAAATGAATATTAGTTCAACACTTAAAATTAAGTCACTATCAATCACATTCACAGTATATACACATACAAGCTGTGTTGACACTTTTTGAAACAGGCATTCTGATATTGTTGGAGTGGGAAGAAAGCTATGTTTACAAACAGAACAAACATACTTCCTTAGAAATAGATCAAAAGTTATAACTGATCGGGCTTAAACACGAATAATCGACAAAATGCACACTTCCATTTATCTTCGAATCTGTCTTCTAATTGAATCTCATACACGCCTCCATTGATTCAATGCAATGATTGAATATGAAGTCAGAAAATTGACCTGCGCATGCGGCAATCCGTGGAAAGAGACTTTGCAAGATCAGATAAGGTAACACTAGATATTTGTAATTTGCATTCAGAAAACATCTCAAACTAAACAGCACACAATAATCTAGCAGTGACGTACTTACTTACCACAATTGACCCGTGCTACTGTTGTCAGTATATTGTTGTTGCCATGGATATCGGTTGCCACGCACTCCAGTGACGTATCCCCACAGTCAAATAGACTGCCAGAGGGCGGTGTGCAAGTAACTGTTGGTATTCCACATTCATCATCAGCGGCAGGGTTGTCAAAGGAAAGTACAGCTCCAAAACACTCCGATGAGTCAGCCGACGGTATGGCGAACATACCATTGAATTGAGGTGGGTAGATATCTACGTCAAAGGAACATCATAGGAATATTATGATATACAACAATTTAGTTGGTGAGAAACATCAAACTATGAAGTACTATCTAAAGCCTCATTAGCTGTAACTTTTAGCGTATTAGTCATAAAACTATTATCCAATCTTGTGAAAGATGTTTTCGATCCCCCTTATTAAGCCATATTGTTTTTGAAAATGTCACTATTTCAATCCTTTAAGAAAGATTTGGTCAGCCACATTCACGCACTTAAAGGGAAACCGTCGTCGGAACTGCGCCTGTGCGACTTTCTTGTTTACAAACAATGTATTTCGTGCTCGATATCTAGATGCACCTCATCATCATAGCCCCAACATTTAAATTATAAGATGTAGATTATGACAGACATGTTTTAACATTCATCAATCACCATCGTACCTTGGATACAGTGTTGCCATTGCTATTATGCGTTCCATACGAACTTTGAGCGCAGTTCCGACGACTGCATAACTTTAACACGCATACTTATGTCAACAATATTGTAGTCACAACTCAGTAATCATGTAGCTGTTCAAATATCGGTTTTGCATTCTTAAAACTGTTTGAAAAAGATTCTTTGGTCACTCTTCAGTAGGTATTTTTTATATATCAAGTGGCATTTGATTTCAAACTATTTTATCGACAAAAAACCAAATCAATGCCGCATACCAAGTACGGTTAATTAATATTTGAACTGTGGTATCGTAGAAATGTGCAGTTGAAGTCATCTTGCTCTTCATCCAATGGTCGTAAGATTAGCCATAGCCCTTGTGTTTGTAAAATATTACCTTGCTCGACATCTACAAAGAAGGTACAGCTTGAATTCCTTCCTTCACTGTCTTGTGTCAGACACGTGATCAGCTGTGGTCCTTCATCGATGGTGAAAACCGTGGACTCATCTCTGTCACATACGTAGGTGAGAGTATTGCCCAATGCATCTACTGCAGTAATGTCATAGGTCACCATTTCACCGTCTTCTTCACAGTCAACGACATCGACGTTGTTACATGTTATCCTGGGAGCATCAGGATCTGAAAGATGAACACAAGTCTAAATATATAATGTTCACTGTTTCTTTCTCTGTCCTATTCAACTTGCTATCATCTGATCGCAATGATAGACTTCACAAATTTAACTTTCAAATATTAAATCTCAGCTGAACGCAATTTCGCCTTTCAGAAATATCGTACTGATATGCCGTAGAGCACTTTGAATTAGCTACGTACTTTTGAAACTCATTGCATGAGAACTTAAGTTGAATTAAGTTGAATTAACAGAGACTAAATTTGCTAACAAGAAACTTTGAACATGCTTTATATAAGATTTCAATAGGCGAAACCTTGAGAGTAGATAAAATGTGTTATAGTAATTGCAGATTTCTGGATTCAGTAACTTCCTCATTTAAGACTGCACATTCGTCATGCTTGTCAAATAAATTGGACATTCAGGACTTCAGTCTACGCACAAATTCTCTCTCTCTCTCTCTCTCTCTCTCTCTCTCTCTCTCTCTCTAACAAATGGATAGTCATATCCTTAGATTGAAAAGTGGAGAGAGAGAGAGGGGAGAGTGAGAGAGGCGGTAGGATGGAATTCCACGAGACCAAAAATATTTATCAGATCATCTTACCACAAGACACGGTGGCCGTAAAGAAGCAAGTTTCGGTGTTTCCTGAGGGATCTGTTGCGGTACAACTGACATCGTGAGAGCCGCATTGAAATAGCGCACCACTTGGAGGGGTGCAGACGACTGATGGCACACCACAATTATCTTCCGCTTCCGGTTCGTAGAATATCTGTTCTTCCTCATTACGGTCAACGTCGTGCACCAAATAAGATGGATTGCATTTACTAAAACTTGGATTTTCCACATCTGAAGGAAAGATGAAGCTTACGATGTCAGACAGCAATATCATTGATGTTCTCATTATGGACATAGCAGAAACACTCACAAATTATTCCCATGGTTTGTTACATCAATTAATGATTAGCAGAATTATGTATTTCGAATTAGTGTTTGACATTCCTAAGAATATCAAAGATTACAATAAATGTGAAATCTATTTTATAACTACAACCAATCAACATTTAGAGTACAACAATAACTTCAACGATTTCATAGCAATAGATAATTGAGATTACGTAACTTTTATCATATTTAAATAGATATCATGCACTGTAAAACTCTTAGTACAGAAATCCCTAAATACAAGTGTCTAATGTTTGTATGTAGGGGTTATTTTGAGCAAAGATCTGCAACTAACCGCAAAGCACTTCTACATCAAATGAAGCTGATCCAATCTGTCCACATTCATCGATTGCTTCGCACGTCACTGTCTCTTGGCCGCAAGCAAAGAAGTCGCCAGATGCCGGTGTACACACGGCCACTAGATCGTTCTGTACTTCGTGTGAGACGTTTGTATGGAAAGTGACAACTCTTCCTCCCGGCATGCAACTGTGCGCAGTAATGTCGTCTGGTACCACAACGATAGGACTGTTCACGTCTGTTCAAATGTGAATACAACAGACGTGAAAAGATATGTGAGTCGTGTTAAACCGATCGACTGTACTGGTTAAACATAACACAATATACATACATGTAGTCTGAGTTTCGCATAACAAGCACTATTGAAATTTGAACTTGTTCATCAACATCCTAAAGATAATTTGTGAAAGATTATGCTGGGCTACTGAACCATGTCTATAAAGGTTTAGAATTCGGACTAATTTGTGAAAGTGAGACAATTACAAAATGAAATACGAATACTAATATTTCAGCAGCTGTCATTAAAACAGCCCTACACCTTATTAAAGGGTAAAAGTCGCCCTTTTTGACCTTTTTATGACTTTTGTTTGGTATGAAAAGTACTTTGTGTCGTTAGCTTCTTGAAACATGCTGAAATACTGGTCAATAGTTCACAACTTCAACTCAGTATCCTCAGTGACTTCATGCAAGTATTCCAAGTTTTTTTTGGTATATAACAAAAAAGTAAAGAAAATTGACCGCAATCTTTACGATAAAATACCGTTATCTCTACTTGAGTCTACTACTATCACTGTTGTATTAACAATGTTAACTGCAGAGTTTCATGTCAGAAGTGTCTATGTCTTATGTCAACGATTGTTCCCGGAAAGCAAAACCAATCGTGTGTCAGCCACTTTCTTATCAATTCAGTTGAATTTAAATAATTTTGTTTCTTATCAATGCTCATATCATCCATTTGTATCGAAACAATACTTGGCATCCTTGTAATATAACGATTCCTACCATGGAATCTAAAGTATATTGTGCAGTACATACCACAGAACACAGCCACAGTGAATTCAATATTCTCAGTGTGATTACAGTGATCAATAGCCGTGCAGGCGACGTTGGTGAATCCACACGGGAACGAGTCTCCAGGATTGTGATCGCAGTTCACTTCAACGTCTTCATCAAAATCATCCTCTGCCGTTATAACGAAGTTAACAACTGCCCCCTTGTTATCACAACTTGCGACAGCAGTGCTTGACACAGTCAGCGTAGGCGCTGCGTTATCTGAAATATTCAAAGTACGTAATTTGAAATGATTTAATTTCCTTTTACATATTTCCGGAAAGACAACAGACGCATGTCTAGAAGTAAGCACAGCAAAGCAAGGTACAAGATCCTGAAGATCATTGTGATGATAAGTTAACTTGACAGTCAATATACATTTCATATATCTGTCGCAAGTGAGAAGCTAAAACAGAAAAGGCATCACTGATAGTTTGTAGGAAATTTTCAATTTGGTTGCCCAGGGAAAAGCGTACATATCTCGTATTTGTGCCGTCTCTTCAAAGCAAAATATGCGATCTTATCCTAAAAAGGGAGGCAACTTCTTAGACTTTGATCCTATTACCGAATACATCATGTGGTAGAAATATTCTTTAATGAAATTACGGGATATGATTTACACTTAAATTCCTCCTGCTAGACAACGTGAAAAACTACGATGATAGGAAGGGTAGAAGTTACGCTGTGTCGTAACATTTGATTTTATAATATGGAACTGTGTCTGTTATCTTACCACAGGACAGTATCAGATTCCGTGCCAGACGCTGGACTCTACCGCAGGGAGATTCTGCCGTAGAACAAATGATTCTCGTTGTACCACACTCAAAGAAGTCTGGATTGCCGTAAAGAATGGTGTGGGTACATGTGACATCAAGCGGATCGCCAAACTCATCTTCTGCACGCACCGGATAGATAACAACGGATCCATTTGTTGTGTCGCATGCCGTCTCTCTGATAGGATTTGACAGGAATATTACTGGCCCTGTATGTGTGTTAAGGAAAGTAACGTCATACTGCTGTAAATATAGCAACATCATCATCATAATACTACTGATGTATTTGAAAATTACACACATGTACCTTTAACTCGAGTACGTTTGCTTTTTTTCATTAATAATGTCATTAAGCCCCAATTAACATTTTACCTTGACGATTTGACATTTTTAAAAGACTTGTGGAAGGACTATGTAAAGAATACCTCATGCATGCAGATAGTGACATGACATTCAAGTCTTAGTTCTGTATTATTAATCACATTCTTGTGCATTGTAATGACATAACGACAGTTAGGAAAGTTACAATATTGTAAAACTTAAAACAAAAAGTAACTTTAAATCACAGCAATATTCGTCTAGAAGTCGTCTACTACCTTATGAGCTGCTAACGAGTTATTTGGTCAGGGTGATAAGCCCCCACGTTGGTAATCGGCAGAACAAATTGATGAAGGGGATTAGGGAGGGAAATTAAGAGATATGTAAAGTAATAGGCACACACTAGACACGGGTAAGACTTGTACATGAAATAATACCGTCAAGGACAGTGTGCTCATATTTGGTTAGAATTGGTCCATCTAGAAATATTTAAACCAGAAAAATAAGAATGACAAAAGAAAATAAGGTGAAACTTTAGGTACTGGAGGTCAACTTTAGGAACAGCCTTAGCAGAGGAATGTTTCAACACAGTTGAAACATTCCTCTGCTAAGGCTTATGCACAGTCCTTCACGGTTTCAGCAGGTCTACCAATATGTATCAGTTCATGAACAATGACAGGAAATGACTCAAGGTCAGTTTAGTGGCCTGTTTCAGTCATCGCCACCACTCCTACACATAATAGGTACGCTGTATACAAATACGTTACAGTTCATAAACCTCTCACTCAGATGTGAAGGCTG
The DNA here is from genome assembly GCF_041260155.1 of Ptychodera flava. Classification (NCBI taxonomy): domain Eukaryota; kingdom Metazoa; phylum Hemichordata; class Enteropneusta; family Ptychoderidae; genus Ptychodera; species Ptychodera flava. Next base: position 59,211,860 of record NC_091928.1, read on the forward strand.
TTTCAGTTAATGCCACCACTCCTGCCGGATTTCCCCTTTTTCTTACCTCTTTTGCATATTTTGACACTGACATGTTCATTTGAACAACGTCACATCTCAACCCCTGGGTCTACCTGAACACCAAATACTGTGATGGTAGGTGCGGCGGTTTGGGAGCTTTTGCGTGTGACGGACATACATCCGCACATACATACATACATACATACATACATACATACATACATACATACATACATACATACATACATACATACATACATACATACATACAGACAGACAGACAGACAGACAGACAGACAGACAGACAGACAGACACACACACACACACACACACACACAGACACACAGACACACAGACACACAGACGCCACCGACTCATCATATTAGCTCTTTTTGGTATTTATATACATACCAAATATGAGCTAAAAAGAAGTTTACTTGAATACATGACATTTATCGATCGTATTCATAACTTCTGGACGAATATTGCTCGCGATACCCTGTGATGTAATCATCGGTAAGATTGAAAAAAGGGCGCCCCAACAACTCGTTATTTACCGGAATGCGTACGTTTGGTTACGTCATTAGAAAAACAGTTACTTACGGCATCTGACCTTGACCCAGAATCTCCTAGTGTGTGTTTTGTCACAATGATCGGTAGCCACACATGTAACCCTAGTGTTGCCACATCTGTACATATCACCTGGTTGATGTGTACATGTAACTAGTACGTTATTGTCCTGTGCATCTGTCGCCGTTGGAAAATCCCAATAAACCACCATCCCATCTTGATCACAAGTGTAGTTTTCTACATTGAAAAGCCTTTCTAATGTTGGCCTAGAAGTGTCTGTCATGATAAGAAAGAAAGAAAGAAAAAAAAATTGAATAAATGGAATAAGTTGGTAGGAAATGTAAAATAGGAACAATGAATAAACTGTAAAATAGGAACAATGAATAAACTATCTGATGACAAGTAAAATACTAGTACCTTTACAGATAAAACACTTAAGATGCTTTCTGTGTGATCATTCGTCAGCGAAGTTCTTTTGGAAGAAAAATATCGACATAAACCGCGTTGACGTAAGACCACACTCCAAGTCGTGGGACGCGCTATACGGAAAGCGAGTCGCGTCCCGTGCCCCACATTTAAAGGTATACTGTCACCTGTTCCAATTTTGCCACTGTTACCATGGAAAGAGAAAATCTAACCAATCACAGATTTTAAGCGGGTGGCCGCTTTTTAAAAACAGCGCCCTCACATGGGCATTTTGAATACCAAGGAACGCCCCTTTGACCATATATGGGCAGATTCAGATTACAGGTTACTGTATACCTTTAACGGTGGCTGCACTTTGCTCACAGCGCAGCCAACGGTAGAAATTGGACAGGAAAACTATATGAAAAATATTCAGACCATGCATATCACTAATTGGAGTATGACGTAAGAAAACGCAGCTCAAGATATTCAAAACGGAGCATATCGGCTACAACGGTTTTCTGACCGTGGATAGTCATCAGGGCTGCAACACAAACTGATGACAGTCAAATCGAGATAGCTATACCTACCACAGGTAAGACCCACATTGAAGCTAACTGATTCTGTGTTGTTGCACTTGTCGCTGACGACACAGGAGACAGCGGTACTTCCACAGGGGAAGAATGATCCTGAATTGTGACTGCCACAGTCGACAGTAAATTCGCCTGAGTTGTCTGTAGCATCGATTACAAAGTCAACCGTTGTTCCAGTAGATGGACATGATATTTGATTGATATCATTAGGAGGAGTTGGAATCGGAGGTTCAGTATCTGGAAGTTACAAACAATACCATTCATCCACTGCAAAACACACTAAACTAGCTGCATGCCTTTGTTGTATTCGAATATGTAAATAAGGATTGTACTGCTTGTCAGAAATGTGTGTCAGGGACTTTGAATTTGGTTAGTGGGTTCTTAATTTAACTGAGACACTGTGATCATTGTTTTTATAGGGAATTCGTTTGAATTATTGCATCTGTCATTGGCGAACCCTTGCTATGGTCAAATTATCAAAAAACGCATGCTAGCTATAACATATTTACATTTTGTGTTCTCAAAGGAACGAGTAAGTTTTCTTATCATTTTCTGAAAGCGTTGGTCATAGCAAACATACTGCACTGCTTGAAACGCAATGACATTGTCCACAATGGTTGCAAATACGCATGCAATATTTCGCAACGATAAGCGGCAACTCTTTAAATGTCGGTCATGATCAAGCATTTTTGTCAGTAGTGTATGAAAGCCAATAATGCATACACCTCGTTTCATTACTTGCTTGGTGTGACGATTTGAGCTCACTAATACCGTAAAGAATTTTAATAAATAAAGAATTTTAAGATTTAATTGTAACGTGACACTGTCACTTGCTTTGAAACTTCATCATGCACTGTTCACTTCTATTTGACATAACAGCCTACCACATATGTGCGTGATTACAAAGCTCTCAGTGGCATCGTTTCCAAAACTGTCGCTGGCGGTGCACTCCACCGTTGTGTCTCCACACGGAAAACCGCTGCCGGAGGGGGGTTGACAGATAACGGGAACTTCCCCGTCACAGTTGTCCTCCGCAGAAACGTCGAAAGTGATTGGCTCGTCGGCGACACACCCTATGTTCGTGAAATCACCGGGTGTCGTTATTGTCGGACCTTCAGCATCTGCAAATGAAGAAATACAATTTTGTGACGCTCCAGAGTTGTAGTGATGTTCCAGTATGCACGTTAAAATATTCACCATTGTAACAGGGTTCGTGAAGCTGTATAGTACACTATAGATATGTAATTCAGTAGATTTTTCATCGGACTCACAATGTACAGCACCTAGTCACCTAGCGACGACATCACATTCAAAACCGCTTGGCAAATTCCCCACCCTTAAAAAACCGAGCTAAGTTGTTACAATTGTTCTGACTGTATATTGACTGTTGAAAATCAAGCTCTAATGGAGACAGACCCCAATATTTTTCCAGACATGTCCTGTAGTTAAAGGGAGTAGAGGGAGTCATCAGAGCTGCGCCCATGAGACCTTCTTATTCACAGACAATGCATTTCATGCACGATATGTCGATCCATCATATCAACACAGCTGCAATATCACATAGTTTACGAATAGCATTATTACTGTTTTTAACTTTCATCAATTGTCAACGTCCTTTGAATAGAATGTAGTAAGTTGGCTGTATGAGTCCCATACAAACTTGGAGCGCAGTTGCCACTCGACGACCTCCTCCGTTTAAGAAAATTTCCCTCTTTATTATTATCAAATGCATGGATCGAAAAATTGGAGAGAAAAAAGCAAATGCTGCTAAGAATTTACGGTGATACGACGGAGGAAGCGAGCAGAATTGTTTTTCTCCATGTGCCATTTAGCGACAATATGAGACGTAATTTTGAATACCTGAGCACGTGACAGTGATGGTAGCTTCCTGAGTGTTAGAGTTTCCAGATGGATCTGTAGCGGTGCAAGATATTGTGTGGTCACCGCAGGAAAGATCTTGGCCCGAGGAAGGCGTGCAAGAAACCTGAGCCGAACATTCGTCGCTTGCTGTTGGAACATCGTAGGAAAAAGTGGCGGGACCGCAAACCCCTCCGTTTATTACTTCGTCATCCAGATTGACGTCAAAACTCGGAGCAGTCACGTCTGCGTACAAGATATTAAAAAACATTAGTTGAGTGGAACATATTTTAACAAGAGCTTATTTTAAGGTTGTATCCTAACGATTGTCCTAGAAATAGGTAAAAAATTAATCGACTTCTCCTGAAGCAACTCGTGTGCATGGTGTGGGGAAATCGAGGTTGGAATGATATAAATGATGCCAAGCAATGTTTCGGGAGCCACTATGCATTATTCAAAACTTGCTTTTTGTTTGTTTGTTTGTTTGTTTGTTTGACAACGTTTATTTACGATACATGATGTTAATTCATCACAATCCAATACCGATATAGTCCTGTATTCTTCATATTATAGAATATTCACTGACTTTACATGATATCAGGACATCATGATAAAACGTTGTCTCAAAAAACTTGACGGGATCATCTGTGGTTCTTACCAGCCGTCACAGTAACCACAAAATTACACGTATCGGTGTTTCCAGCATCGTCACTTGCCGTACACGTCACAGAGTGTGGTGAACCGGAAACTGTGAATGACGTAGTCTCATCCGGGTTACACACCAGACTACTGACGCCAATGTTGTCAGAAGCAGTGACGTCATACACCACGATTTCAACGCCATCATTTTCACAGTCTATGGCCACTCCAGGGGCATTACATGTCAAAACTGGGTCTTCGAGGTCTGGCATGTGTATCAAAAAATAAAAAAAATAATGTAAAAACATGTTTTAACTTGATGTAAATCATAATTTGATGACAATTGTATATTTCAGATTTGTAACATGAAAGCATATTATTGGCATTTATGTGAGCTCTTGTGAGAGATATCCCTAAATAGGGACTATTCAGTATCTTTTGTACAAACATGCTACATCATCGATAATTTCAGTTGAATTTCAGTTTGCAAATTATTCACTTCTGTCGTTATCTATACATGCCACTCCTGTCGCAATCCGTACACGTTCAACCAAGCATGGGTGTAAAAGTAAGACATCCACAATCCAAGACAATCACAAACGTATTTACATAGACAATTGACGAAAACTGGTCCTATAATCAATTTACAAAGAATATCTCGAGAGCCACATCGTTGTGAAAATTGAAAGGGGCGCACCTTTGCATTCGCCGTCGGTATCTCTGACATAACCTGGCTCGCAGTAACATCCCCACTCGCCGTTACGTGCTTCACAAACCTCGTGATCACCAAAGCAGGTCATAGCAGTACAGACGATGTTATCAAAACCAACACATGAACAACTCTGAGTACAGTCCTGCGTGATCCATTCATCGTTCAACTGTACATGAACAAGAAAGACATCAACTCTTGCACTTTTAACATATTGAGGAGAATGTCAAAGTGGTCCAGAATTCTTGATGTGTTTCATATTATCGTCAAAATGACGTATTTTATATGAGGCGTGAAGATAAGGACAATCCCCCTCAAAAATATATGAGTGAGAGGACACGCACATAGAGATACAGTTAGACAGATAGTCAAACAGACACAGGCAGAAGAGACAAACGAAGAGAGAGAGAAAGGAAAGCAGAGACAGAGAGTGATAAGACCAGAGGAAGGATGGTGATTTATGGTATGTATTTAGATAATGACACGTGATAGCAAGCGCAAGATCACTATTTTGCCTACCCTCGTGTTGGTACTTATGACAGTGATATTGAGAACCCATGCCCTTTGGTTAGGGTGTATCAATATTACCGTCATTAGCACCATCTTCTGGCAGGCAAGAAAAGGTGACCTTGCTTTTGCTTTCACGTGCATTACATTAAACGATGTGTTGGGATCTGTGCGGAGAAAAAGTACCGGTAATCCAGCGATAAAAGATAGCTACAGGCAGAAGTCGCCAATGTGAACGGCTCTGAGTCTATTTCCCGATTGGAATAGTTGAAATGGCTTTCAAATTACGTCTAAGTAAAGAGATATCGTTTTAGGTAATCCCATCATAGATATGAAAAGAAACCCAAGATGTAATGTACTATAATGTCGTCTACGTGCCCTACAGCCCAAAGTTATACACTACATTTCAACTCCTTGGAGCCATGGAGGTACAGGGCTCGAAATTAGCGGTAGTCCCGCGTCCACAGACTACCAACTTTTCCCTGGGGCTACCAAAGTCCATGAAATGGTAGCCCACACGGACTACCAAAGCCTGGGACATGAAATACTTGGCGTGCGATGTCCGTCACTTTCGGACGAGCTAAATGCAGTCAACATGCAGTTTCATTTGTTTGAAGCAATTATCCTTTCATAGTTTTTTCTGGTGACTATTACAATTTTCACTGCTATGTTGCTTGTGTAAAGTTTTAGGGTTTTGATGCTTAAATTTCACAAAACTGTAACTTCTATATCAAGAGATTATGTAATCAGTTTGATTTGAAATAGTAATATAAAACACTGTGTCAGTTAACTGAGTTTCGCTGTCTTTTATCTATGTTTGTCGATCAGTATCAATGTATTACGTTCTGTATAGAGAGACTCGGGTGTAACAAGGCATGCCAGTTCATAAAGATCATGAGAATGTTTTTTTTCTTTACTCAAGTTACAGTTTCTTTGGATGTATAAGCCGATTTTGAAAGTGATAGAAAGTGTTAAAATATACATAAATTAGCAGAAATTAAGCGTTCGTGACACATAACATGGGGTTTCTCGAGTTGAAGCCCCCTAGTTTTACTGCTATTTTGTGTTGCTGAACCGGGGCTTATACTCGGATGAGTATAGTATCCCTAAACTAAAATATTCATGGACTACCAGCCATTGTCACTGGGCTACCAACTTCAGAAAATGGTAGCCCAAGTGGACTACCAGGGTAAAAAGTTAATTTCGAGCCCTGAGGTAGAACGATGCACTCGAAGACGCAACGAGTACATGACAATTTGTTAACTGCAGAAAAAAGGCGCATTAAATTAAACGAGTCTGCAGAGTCTAAGATTTTTGATTGGATAATAAAGTTGACACATGGAACAAAAAATAAAAAGCGTCAACTTACAGGATGGAATTCTCCGTCTTGAGTTATACAACCACATTCACTTTCCAGCACACACTCTGTGTCGCTCCAAACGTAGCCGTCATTGCATTGACAACCTTCCACACATCCTTGGTCTTCACAACTGTCTCGGTAAATGCAGGTCGCTGGACACGCTGGCATGCAGGGTGAATACTGCGAGTTGTCTGGACATGATAGTGCTGTTCAGAGACAACCAAATTATCAAAATCAAAAAACAAAAATCGTAGCGATGAGACCAATTTTCACGAATGTGTTTCGACACGTACAATCGTGGTGAGATATGTCAATCAACACCACTGCGTGTATTAGATCACTGTTAACTAAAGGGTTTTTTGTGAAATCGTTTTTTTTTTCGAAATAGTTGAAAATATGGTTATAATCAACTCGATTATCCATACTAGTGACTCCAATGAATGCTATAAAGTGCATGAAATACAGATTTCCATATGCAAAAAAACTCATTTAAAGAAGAAAAAAAGAGAAAAAAGAAAAACGTTCTCACATTGTGTTGCAAAGTGACAGAAACTTTAACCTATTTAAACTTCCAAAAAGTAGCCACAGCCATGCATTTGCATATCCAAACACGAGGTGGCTAAAAAAGGTAAAACAGGATGAAATTCGAAAAAGAAGGGTGTGTATACTTCTATCTGTTCAAAGGTTATTAAAAAATTAAAAACCCTGAGAATAAGTTTCTTTTCCATGTTTGTACGCTTTAGTGAGATGACAGTATATCCTTTAACATAACAACCAATGTACTTAAGTCGAACACTTTGAAAGCTTAACTCACGGCAAAAATCCACCGTTCTGAAAGTACTGAGGGACACTCCAGCCTGGATGCATGCGTCGAAGTAAGCAGCAAGTTCATCACACAAGATGTCCGGTCCAACAAAGCAGAGATCGAACACACATGCGTCAAAATATGTCGCTGGGTTGATGACACCATGGCATGGCGCGAAGACACCATTTGTATCGTTTATTTTGCCACAGTAATCAAGACCAGAGTACAGCTGTTCAGTTTCATCCGGGCATTCAGGTGGATCTACAGCATCCGGGCATTCTTCAGCGATGCTTTACATAGGTATTAAAGATAATATGATGATGAAATACATACATACATACATACATACATACATACATACATACATACATACATACATACATACATTTTATAAATCAAGAAAGATTGCACCATCCAATATTATTTTGGTTTGCTTACCTTTCTGTGGTTTTCCAACTGTTTCCAAACTCTAAGTGACTAGACGCAGGGGTGCCGTCACTTTTAATTAAGTCATCCGACGGATCACCATTGCAATTTCCGCAGAGACCGGCTGTTGCTGGTCCTATGTCGTCGTGAACACCGAACAAAGCAGAACTTGATCTACCGCCCTCTATGGCAGAAAAGGCGACCCAGAACAGGTCCGGATATACCAACAAAATGAATTTACCAGATATGATTATTGTCATTGGAGAAAGTGCTGTGTAGGGTAAATTGACAAATCCGCCATTAACCTGGAAGTAGGAAAAAAAATTAATAATCAGAATCCATTTCGTGACACTGTGGAAACAAGAGCGACGAGTCATCGGCGACTTCTCGAAGAGGACGTTACGTAATATGACTATACTACTTTGACACGTACGTATTTCAGCATTTAAATAGCTTGACATTAACCCACCTTCGCCTTTGTATCCGGAAGCAGCTCAATCACGTGACCATCCACTCGCACTGTGACAAAGTCAACCATTGTTACAGGGACCCCTGGAATCGGTGGGCGATTTGTTGCTTCGATCACAAAGGGCGTTTCTCCTTCGTGGACAATCATGTAATAGGTACAGTTTCCTTGGAAGTCATATTTTTCGTGGTCAAATGTCGTGTAATGTGGATCTCCCCAAGCAGCACATACACAGTCTTAAAAAAGAAAGAGATTTATTGTGAAAATATTTGCGCCAATATATGCCTTTGAAAATGCAGATTGCATATTTTGCTTTCCATGAAGAATATCAATTTTGATTTGTTTGCTATGTTTGCAATTTGCAATTTACGAAAATTAATGAGAACACTGCTCCTTGTTTTGACATTGTGAAATCTTAGAAGCCGTGTTGCTGCTCAGTAAACTAAAAATGTTGACAGAGTAGAGCTTTAACACTTCAAAAAGATTCTTTTAACTATCAGCACATAACACAACATAACGGGTTGTCATCATCTCGAAAATGGAAAGCAGTGTCTTTAACGAAAGAGAGGCTATACCAGACAATTATCATCAGTCCATCAACTTGATTTCGCTTCGAAGTTCGTTTCTCAGAAAGAAAGTCATTTTTCTTGACAACCAAAAATACGCAAAACGACCACACAATCAATGCCTCTTAATGTACAAAGTATGACGGTTTCTCGAAGGGGGAACTTTAATGCACGTGTACTGATGAAATTTGGTAAACGTTGTAGGGTTAAATTTATGTAGCGTTAATTCCAAATATGTTTTAGAAATAAAGGGTAGTCTGATGCGTCTACTTTCATGTCATCTCCATTAACAAAGAGCGAAGCAGAACTGAAAAGAGTTACAATGAACATTCCAGCGATGTCTATTAAACCATTTATCTAGAGAGACTCACCTCCAAAGGCTGATGTCCCTGGCGGCGGCTCAAATCGACTTACTGGATCCTCTGCCAAAAAGTGATTGCAGACAATATTAACTCTGCTGTACAGCATAAATGTACATACACGGAACATGTGTGAACACAAGATTTCTGATGACCAATGTGTTATTCAGCTATTCGGAGGTTGGCAAACATTAATTTCCTTGGGGACTAATAATGAGTTATAATTATGTAGAATCTATTGAACTTGATGACATAATTACTTACCTCCTTTGCAAATAAAACGATACGTATCAGTACAGAATGTATTGTCACTCAGATGATAGTCAGCTTTTTGTCTCAGAAATCCGCAATTGTGATTGGGTTCTTGCTTAGGTCGTCCAACTGACCACAACCAATCATCATTAGCTGGCCACGCCTCTCCACTGTACCATTCCCAGGGCGACATCTCGTCCAGTCTGCTGGCACCAACCCAGTAATCTCTGTCATCGTCACCACTGATACCGCTCAACGTGGTCTGTAAGAATGTCAGTTCTGCCTCAGTGAGGATGCTGGCGAGTTCATAGTCTCCATCTTCCTCTAAGCACGCCTGGGCAGCTTCATCGAATGTCTTGAAAGATTCGACGATTCGGTAACATTGGTCTTGGAATTCGAAGTCACCAGGTCCGCAGTTTACTGCACCTAAAGGGACAGTCAACGAAGGTGATTTCAATACAACCTAAAGCTCTTACGTCATTTGACCTGTGATGTTTTACTTGATTCTGTTTCAAATAACAATAAACGACACAAACTAAAATAATGACTAAATATATTTGCAGATGCTGTATTACGTACATGTACATGAATTTTAACATTTTCTTTCTTCTGTTGTTTTAACAGCCTACAGCATTACACATATTTCCAACAGTTTCTTTCCTGTTTTTGTTTGTTTATTTACCTTTACTTGTGTTTATTTTGATAAGATATATTGTGTGGATAAAAGGAATATGTATTTCTTAGTACATACGTCGTGCCCTAGAATGGACTTCTTTGATTTCTGCGTCATTGCCGTAAACAACTGTCTGGATGTAGTCTCGAATCCTTTCGACAACCTGTTGATGCAAGTTTATGACGTCACTTCAGTGGCAGCTTTGATCTGAAGGCCATTGCTTTACATCCCTATAGTGGCTAAATATTTCAACTTTCAGCTTAATGAACAGTCATAGATTCATAAGAGCAAGGATCACATATTATTAATGTGTCAATCAGATGTCCGTCCTAGCGTAGCCTTGATACTGCTGATTCGTGATTATCCATATGTCGAGTGACCAAATCTCAATGACATCAAAACAACCACGAGATTTCACAAAGTCTCGTGCAGTGTGGTAAGCACATATACTGTTATGTACTTCATATGTAACTTTTCAATAAAATTAATAAGAAAAATAAGACCAGAGGAAAATATATTTGATCAGATTTTTTAGGCGAAGCTACAGAGAGGAGGCGAGCGACACGTTTTGTTTTGTTTTGTTTTGTTTTGTTTTGTTTTATTTTGTTTTTTCGTTTTTTACAAACCCCAAAACCATCCACTGGCTACATTGTTACTGACGACTTGGAGTCTCCATTTTACAAATCGTCTGCAATAATAGAGGTCTTACATATACAGGCAGTGTTGACAGAACAAATTCTGAGCACTTCTACAAAAAACTGTAAAAATGCCTTATATGTGCTGCAATTTGAAAACATATCCAAATTGGCTGAAGTCCGTGGACCAGTTGGATTATTGTCTCTGGTCTAGTCTGATTGCATCTACTTCGGTAATAAAATATGGAAAATCTGCCGATTCTCATGAATTTGGAATGAATCTACTATTTTTAGATTTTTCAAGACAAAATCTGTCATTTGTGAAGATATATTGCACAGATTATTAGTACCTACCAATCAACTTTCAAAACACGAAGTTCCTAAGACTTTCATAATAATGGAATAACTCAAAGCCAGAATTGTGACGATAATTGTACTAACTTGTCTGGATAAAATCATACGCAGAAAGTTTAAAGTTGAATATTATTGAGCGTAGGGTTTGCATGACAATCTGTATGACTGTGAATTAGTAACTCCTTATCTGTAACGGCAAATGTGTATCACGCTTGGAGTAGTCTGTTCCAAAGCGGCTATAGACGACAAAATGTCGCGTATGACATAATTATAGATTACACAAGTGATGAAATGTCCACATACAGTAAGATGGTAGTTTGTACACTTGGCTCGCTTTGTAACATCGTATCAATGACAACGGACAGCAATAAATCGCTGAAAACCGTGAAATAGGATCACTTTTGCTGCTCGCTTTCCCTGTAGAGATTGAATTCCCTTTCAATTATACTTCGTATTTTCGGTCACACTCAAAACTGGAATGACGTTGTGAAAAGATATACTTCTCTGACCAATTTTGACAGGTGTTGGCGATAGTTTTCCATCTTACGCTAACTCCCTTTACGAACAAGGAAACTGTTATGTTAATTGTCATTAAATGCTTGGTATATGTGCAATAAGTTTCGATTGTCCATTGAATAGAAACCACTTCAAGTATCAAAATATTTTGATCTTATATCTGACGGAGGTATATTAATGTTAACACATACGAAGAGATGTGCATCTGCTCACTGTTCTATTTATTCAATAGGAAATTCCACAGTGTCACTCTGTAAAAATACGAGTCCAAGTATACAGTACAAAGCACTACCGTGACTATCAACACGAAGTTTCATCTAAATGACTATTTTACCTCCATGAGTAGTGAACAATGTTTAAAGTATGAAAAGCCTTATATCAACATCTGAAATCCACTTGCAGAAAATGGAATGGTAAATTTTACGTTGCGGCAAGACAATGCCGTTCATTTTCCTGAAGACATGAGCTGTTGTTGGCATATCAACACTGTTGCAGCTGATATTGCTCGAAAAGGATAATTGAAAGGAACAGTAAACTTTGACAATATTATTGAAGATTATTGATACAAAAATGACACTACGGTAGCAGTGAGAAAACGAGAAAGTGTAACGTACCTGCTGGGATCGTTTTGCAAACGACCATGTGTCCGTACTGACCAACGGAATCGCCAACAAAAAGACAAGAACAAAGACAGGAGTCTTTGCTCCTGACATGTTGAAGACCTAGAGACCCGACAAGATGAAAATTTGTCAACAATAAAAATCGCACAATTCAGCAGGAGTACAAACTGATCCTCCTATCGGAGTTCAGATTTGAATATTGGACTAAAAATAAGTACTCACAACTTTAAAATGTCGATATTGTAATATTCGTTTTGCTGACTTGTATTATTTTAGGCTAATTTGTTATTCAAATTGTATAAAGAATTCATCCGCAGTGATTCGGTTTTACCGGCTGGTATACAAAATTATTAATTTTGATGAAACATATTGTATTGTTTATACATATGCCTTTGTTTTTTCCATGTTACACGACATTATACTGTTTTTCATTAAGTTAATTTAATCAGTGTTTTATGTTGCACGCATCCACGTGCCAGTAATCAAAATGATGACGTACGCAACTGTGCAATATATTGTATCTTCAGAGTATCAGCAATTTATCTGCATCTCTTACATGCATTTCTTTATTGGTCGCTGCTAACTGAGCCCCGTTCCATCTCAACCGTTACTTCCATTTTCAAATTCTATAGATTCTATACGCCATCTAGAAAAATCTTTAAAGGTGGTTAAAAGACAAATGTCCTGCCACATTTTAGACTCGATGCGCATTTACCACAAACTATGATGAAGGTACTCAAATAGTTTGCTCTATCGTTGAAAACCAACAGAAGTTTAATAAAATACATGCAGAACAGGTACTGAAAGTTTTAACTATTCCTCCACCGTAAGTGTGAGGGCGCTTCATAACATTTCCTTCCTGCATCGTGGCATAGATGTGAACTTCGTACTTAATAAATTGATAATTTTACATTACAGTTTCTTGTACAATTACGAAAGCTGAAGAGATGTTGGACAGGCAGAAAGAGTATGATTAACTAGTCTGAAACCGACACAGACTCGAGGTATATTTTAATGTACCGTATAATGTTAAACTCCACACAATTACGCGTAGCTTTGCCTTTTACAAGACGTCAATGATACATTTAAGTAAATGAAAAATTGCTGTACAACTTCACATACAAGTATTTACGTATGTGTACTTATGTTATGTATGTGCAAGGATGAATCGTGGTGCCTCGAAGGGACTACGCTTTTCAAACGATTGCTCGGCTAAAGAACCGTTTGTTATCAAAGCATCCAGGATTAAGGAAAAACGCAGATACATTTTCTAACTCTCGCATAAAGAGATATGTATACAAAAGCGCCCTCAGGCAGAGTCACGTAAATTTTCTATCCTTTTTCCCATATCAATATTTTACATTCTGTACACACTGGAGTGGATTTTGAATAGATCGGTAACTTCAAATAATTGAGTTCAGTTCTGTCACAAGAAAGATAAACCATCATTGTCTCAAGAAAGACAAACCATCACTGTCTCAAAGTCATCATATATTCATCAACAAGGAATCATAATTTCAAGTGATCACGTGACTATAGTCTCATAGCCAATGAAGCGTTACCTTTTCCATGAAAAATTTTGATTTGAAAATACTATGATCATATCGATCTGTTTATTGGATCAATATGAATGACCAGAGTGTAAATTGTAAAATGTAAATGTGCGATTTACTGTCTCCTTTTGCTTTGCAACTTGAAATCTGTTCTGTTGTTGATGATTGGTACAGATTATTGCTATGAATGGTTGGTTGGTTGGTGTGTATCAAGTCAGCATCCATCATATACATTGCACTATCAGCCGAATTCAGGACAGAGTATTTTCTGTAATGACCCGTCAGGTACCATCCTACAGCCTTTCTAGGGTTTGTAATACCATCGAAGACTTGACTGCGTGTGTTCCACGAGAAAAAGAACGCAGTGTTCTAGCATGAGACAGTTGTACATATGTTTGCCCCTCAGTATACAAGAGTAGACATAATTGTGAACAGAAACGTTGTCATGGTTTCCAACCCTAACACAGAACATCAAATAGTATTCATATTGTAGATTCTTAATGTATTTCGGACCTTGAAATTGAAAGACTTCACCCTTTGCCTAAACTCTCCACACTGAGACTTTAAACCATTTCTTTTGAAATTCAAGAATAACTCTCTGACGTCACCGTGCAAAATTTGGTACTAAAGAAACAAATGACCAAATATTTTACCGATACTTAAAATCCAACATGGCCGCCATCCTTTGGGGATAGTAAAAGTGACACAAAATGAAGCTGATGATCACTTCAATAACTACATGGACATTCAAATGAGCCTTCATTAGCGGTAGACTAAATGCACTTTTATAAGAAATATTGTACGACTAACATAAAGTTAAAAACCAAAACCCATACATTAACACTTTCTCTCTCACAAATACACCACGCATAGTCATAAGATGGCAATGGATCGGTCTTTTCGATGCATCGATGGATATTTTAATTCAAAACTTGGGAAAAAATGATAAATTTCAACAACAAAAGTGTCATGTAAACGACATCAGCAAAAAATACTTTAATAAACATGCTTTGTGTAACGACAACTAAGTCTGTGTAATTCTACACAAGTCAATTAATCAAAATTGAAGCCATCACCGTCGCCTCATCTAAAGTTTGGAGCTTACATTGATAGTACTGCAAATCCAGACATTCTGACTGAAATTTGTCATATTTTGGTGTACTGAAACTAATATCATAAAATGTCATTCTAGGCTAAAGATGAACATAATATCACCATTTTCCATCTATGTTCCTTGGATTTTGAGATGCTTTTGACGAATACGTGTTTTTTATAATGAATTCTGCAACCCTGAGTCCAAAACGATATATTTTTGGGCGTCGACAGTCATGCTTCATCTTGAGTTTTGAAAGTATGAACGGTGAACTTCAATGTCCTTTTACCTAGAGAAGGCTAAAACAAAGATAGAGTGACTCACTTCATGGGCTGCTGAAAAAACAGCATTGCGCCCTCATCGTCATCAAAGAGAATGTAAGAGATATTTTAACACAAGTAAGGATTCGACAAAGATGTTCCTTTTCACTGTCAAGTGTGATTGCATTGATGTTCACGACCTTAATTTAGAGAAGTTCTCAAAACTCAAAATTTTATCTCGAGACCTCTTTATAACTTGGTCCATGATAAAGGTGACATATTGAACGCTTGAGATCCCGGCGGATGCACTGGGTTGTTCGCTATTCATTCACAAAAAGATGAGTTGTAGAAGTTAGAGAATTTTTCAAAGTATAGTTGTAAGACCAGGATTCCTTTAAATCACCGATAGTCGCTGTTAGCTGTGTTGTATATGTTACTGCGTATATTTCAAAAGAACTTCAAAAGCACAACATTCATTGCCGTCAGTCATTTTATGCAAAAAAATAAAATTAGATCAGACGTCGTCAATATCACCAAAATAACTTTCTGTAAACTCACCTCTGACAAATGTAACCCTTCGTGTCTGTGCAATCCTCCGATGTCCATTGGTCGTAAACTGTGGACCTGGAAATATTGAAACAGATCGTAAACAACAGTTGTAATACCAATAAGCTTGATTTATTTCAAGATACAGGTCTTTCAGGACGACCATTTACACTTGCATGTTCATCACACACATTTTCTTCTAAAGTACACACAGAATGTGTTGATAAGCCAGACATTAAAGTTGTATTGTCGATCACGGGTATTCTTTGTGATGCATTTTTCTTTGCATTCTTCTGAGGGTCGTGCTATAATATTTACACTAATTAATGACATTTTGAGACACTCCAAGGCGTTTGATTACATTGCGTGTTTTGAGGTATTTTGCATTGTATTACGTTAAATATCACTGAGGCATCATGTTGAAGTGCACAAGGCGGAAGGTTACCATCTTACCACAGTTGTGCACAGTCTTGGCCATTATCTGTCTCCTCTGCAGGATCATTCCAGTTCTCGTAGCAAACACTCGATCCATCAGCATTCATCCAGTTGCTTCCGCCAAGTTTCGATACACCAAACCAGTAAGAAGAACTACTTGCACCTTGGTCTATGATGTGCTGAACGAGGGCGCTGTTTGTGCTACCGTTTGGCACTTTGGTCAGCTCATTTCCCGCCAGTTCACATGACGTCTTAGCGTTGGCAAACGTTTCCGGTCCACTGTGGAAGAAATAGTGTCTGCATATTCCGAGCGGTCCGCGTTCTGGAAATGATCACAAACCAAATAGGTAATCTGCCGCCTTGTAAGGGAGATTTGGTTTACTTAATGAGTATATAGCTATGAATGCTTTGTAAATCGGCAGAAATTCATTCAACATGGAAAACTTTTGTCCATGCGCTATTCACCATTTCACTCTTTGCAAATCCCAAATCTTGTTAGCCGGCCTTACTTTATCAACTACGCTTTTTATATCGTTGAAAGCCTACAAAATTATTTTTCTGGTATACATTTAAAATTGTTCTCTCAAAAATGGTATTTTATACAACCTTATATCGTGGACCCATTAATATAGATTTTTTAATACATTATAGCTTCGATTAAGGAGTAAAATAATATTGTCATAACTGCCAGTCAAGACATTGATATAGTAGAGCTATTGGTTGCAACTTGCCAATGACGACTAAGAAGGTGCATACGGCTTGATATCCAGCTTCATCTACTGCAGTGTATGTGACTTGTGTAGAACCAATATGAAAGATGTCGCCTGGCTGGTGGGTGCTCGTCAGAATCACCAATCCTCCTGAGTTATCCGTTGCCGTCGGTTCAGTCCACTCGATGGCTTCGCCGGGATTGAACCGGTCAAGAGCTGATATATCTGATGGGCAGCCTGTAATAACTGGAGGCGTGTTATCGGGAACTGAAACGGGAAAATTTAGAAGACGCCGCTATCTTATGATCTATCACAGTGAAAATGATATTCCAATGTGAAATTATATTCCAGGATATTTCTGAAATAGTTCGATATTACCACAGTTTAACGTTAGGTTTGTAGAGATCATCTACATCTTCAAGATACGGACGGGTAACAATATCACGTGGTGTGTTTGAGGAGTCAGTAAATGCATTGGCAGTATCACCTCTGCCGTGTACCATCAATGGACTAAACAGAAATGCCCTAGCTTTAATGTTGACAGGTTTTATCAAGGTAGTATGCGCCTCGAAAGTGAAAGATTTAAGCCTTTGCTCAAACTTTCCTGAATGAAAATTTCAACCATTCTGTTACCAAATCAACAACAAAAATCAGTGGTTACCTTGTGAAATTTGGAACTAACGAAAAATTATTAATCAACATTTTGAAATTTGGAAATCAAAATGGCCGCAATCCCTGTCTCAATTCTTTTGGGTAAAATAAAAGTTTGGATTATCGAACAACTAAGAAGATGAAAGTTTTTCTTTATCTAAGAGCTTTAAAATGAGCCCAAAAGTGGTAGATCAGAATAGAATTGTTGAAATTTGAGAGTCCAAATATCTGTCCCCGAGATACGTTCTACCTTAAAACTGATCAACGTCTACGTCGTCTGTGGTGAATCTTATTTCAGTTACTGCTCTACAGGAAGTGTTCTCACTGTTCCGTAAAGTCTCAGTATTCACCGCTGATAGTCCGTTATAATCACATACCTACTGTAACAGTGAATGAACACATGGCGTTATTGCCTGCGTCATCAGAAGCTGTGTACACAACAACTGTTGAACCAGCAGTGAACGTCGCTACTGGCTGGTGTGTACTCGTCAAGTACACATTTCCACTATTGTCAGTGGCGTCAGGCTCCACCCACGATACTTGCTCTCCGTTGTTTCCACTGTCAATCACTGTAATGTCTGAAGGGCAGTTTGTAATTACCGGTGGTTCAGTGTCTTCAGCTGAGGAGACAGTGAACAAGCAGAAGTTAAGAATTTAAAGGCATACTATTTTATGCATAAACCTTGAGGTATTGTAGTACTTATGTACATACAAATACCCATCGATGTGTGTGTATAAAAGAGAGAGAGAGAGAGAGAGAGAGAGAGAGAGAGAGAGAGATTGTCAATTATGGCAAACAAAAGTTGCCGATCGAGTTTGAGAGAAATATTTTCACTTTAACACTTCGAAATTATAGATTGTGAAAAATTTCATTGTGAAGAATTTCATGTAAATGAATAGACAACCTTGAGTCCCAATAACTCAGTGCCGGCCAGGAATGTGCCTTCAATAACTTGCTTGCCCTTCAAAGCGTCTAACACTGGGTGTAGCAGAGAAAGAGTGGGTGTGAACTGTCCTTCTGGACGTTTACTCACGTTGACAGTTGACTGTCACTTGGAAAGAACAAGAAGTGGTGGCGCCATTTTCGTCCACGGCAGTACAAGTCACCTGAGTCGTATCACATGGGAACAGTGACCCAGATTCTGGCAAACATGTGACGTCATGGGTACAGTCGTCTGTGCCTAGAGGTGTCATGTAATTTACAATTTCGCCGTCACTAGATGTCGTGTCCAAAGTTATATCCTGTGGACAGGATGCGATGGTCGGAGGTTCGGTGTCTGTACAAAAGGGAGGAACAACAAAAATTCTTTCAGATGATTAAGCATTAACAACAAGTGGAAAAAAACACTTATTGTGAGTCGTGTGGACAAGATTTGATGGTCGGATACTTGTTACGAGTGGAATCATCAAAAACAAAACATAAGCTATTCTTATCATTGGCCAGTCAACGCTAGCTATATGCTGCTTTTGACGTCACCTTCTTAACCACATTAAATGTACTGTTTTTAACGTTTTTGAATTGAAGTGAATTTTTCTTTTATTCCCATCAGAAAAAATAGAGGAGCAATATGGCAATGATGACAACGCTGTAAATAGTTACACAAAGCAAAATAAAGTCTGTGAAAAGATACTAATGAGCAGCAGGTACTAAATATTTCTAATGGAAACCATGGCAATAGTTCGTATGGCGCAGACTACCTAAAAGCACTTTGTATTGAACAACGAATTCAAAAACAAATAAATGAATAAGTAAACCATAGGAACATATTGCAACAAAGTGTAAAAGGTATTACGACTACAAGTTTGCTGGAAAGAAAAATGAAGATATACAATCATTCATTTGGTAACTGTTTTTTCAAATAGGTTTTGGTTTTATGCTGCCCGTTGCTATAAAAAAAAAACGACACTTCAACATAGAAATTAGCTCTGACTAATCACATTGCAGGATTTTGTTTTTGCTCGAGATAAAAAAGAAAATACTTCATGTCAAAGGAAAACGGTGATATGCAGTTTTGATATATAAATTTACCTTCCATTACTGTAATCAAAAATGAGCAGCTGCTGGTTCCAGATCTGTTGGAGACGGTGCAAGTAACAGTGGTTGATTGGCTGAAAATACCAGGACTTTCGCTACACGTTGGTCCATTTGTTATTGGTCCACAGTCTGATGACGTTTGTGGATCATTCCACGTGACCTGAGCCCCGGAACCACAATCAATAGCTATGATATGCGGCGGGCATGTTATGGTAGGTGGTGATGCCATTGCTAACGGGAAAAATTAATACACTGGTTATACATCTTCGTCACATATTATCTCTACTTATATGATTTATACCCAGGCACACCGTGTCGTTTACCAAGCATTTGGGAAAGACCGTTATTAATGCCAGGGGGCTGGAAGAGATATCTTTTCGTTATCTTTTGCCAACCACAACGTTAGCCAAATTTTTCAGAGCTCAGCTAATGACGAGGAGGGTTCAAAATATTAAAAATATACAGTCGACAGGCACCAACTTATCCCAAAAGCTCCTACCTACATGAGTAAGTGGGCATCTATCAATCAATCAATCAATCTATCAATCACTGTCTAGATATCTATGTCTGAATGTCCCACATACACACATCAAGCAGAAGCTAATAGGAGCTATACAAATATCAAATTGGTATATATATATATATATATATATATATATATATATATATATATATATATATATATATATATATATATATACCAATATATATATACCAATATATATGTATATATATACATTTTGTATATATATATATATATATATATATATATATGTATATGTATATAAATATATATGCATACACACATTAATGTTGAGCAAAATTGGTAGGTATCATGCGATATTGAAATTTCGCCAAATAATATTTTAACACTGGAGTCGAGGCAAAGAATGTAAAACAAAAATCATAAAAATTGCCTAGAGCTGTTATATTGATTAATTTGACTAAACGTATCTTTTCAAGCCGCTTGTCTGCCTTTTGGTATGTCTGTGATAATCAACTCTTGCTGTCATTATCCGTCACCACGCATTTACAAGTCAGCATTATTGTGTTTGTAGGCTGTTACGTGCAGAGAAAACGAACAAAAGGGTGAACTCAGCAGTTTCCGTTTAAACAAAATTTATTACGAAAACAAAACTAATTGCTAAGTCAGGGACAGAGTACAAGCTTTAAAAGTGTACAGACTACTTATCTCAGCTGGGACGGCAAAGCTCCAGTCTCAGAGTTGTAACAGTCAGTTGGATGAATGAACAGTCCTTTGGCTTGCAGGCTTGAAGCTGCACAAAGACCACAGTATAAATCCAGCGTTGACAGTGAAGGTCTTGAAAAGTCTTGAGAATGACTACTGCTGGAGTTTAGTAACACACAAGAGACACGATCCCAAAAGTCTGACTGCGAGCCTGCTGTCCCAGTATTTATACTTGTGTGCTTACATAAGTATATAAGAACAATCTAGAACTTTTATTGACATGCTAATTACTGTTCTAAAATTATCTCTCTTACACAACTAATCAACTTTCCAGAACATTCCAAACATGACTAATTGAATTCAAGGTTGTGAGGTCATTAAGGGCAGTGACCTTGAGAATGTTCTAGACTAATTGAACTCAGGTCATGATGAGTGTGGGGGAAATGACCTACATAACACACCCCCTCTTCAAAAAAGAAAATTTTTCAATGAAAAATCTTTCTTTTACAAATGTAATCTTAAAAGTGTGAACAACAATAAGTTCTAAATACGAGAGAGACAGTCTGCAATTAAATTGTCTCTGCCTTTGATATGTCTAATGTCAAGATTAAACTCCTGTAACATTAAACTCCATCTTAGCAATCTCTGATTTTTGCCTTTGAATTTCTGCAGAAAAACAAGAGGGTTGTGATCAATATAAACCACTATTGGCTGATTTGAAGAAGTAACATAAACTTCAAAATGCTGTAAAGCTAATATCAAAGATAAACACTCTTTTCAATTGTAGAGTAGTTTCTCTGGGATTTGTTAAATTTGCGTGAAAAATAGCAAACAGGATGATCTATACCATGACTATCCTCTTGCAATAAAACAGCACCAGCAGCCGTATCACTAGCATCTACAGCTAATTTGAATGGCAAAGTGAAATCTGGTGAAGACAACACCGGGGCACTTTGCAGTATGGCTTTAAGTGTATCAAATGCCTGTTGGCATTGCTCTGACCAAACAAACTTTACTTTCTTTTTAAGTAAGTTAGTCAAAGGCTCAGTAATTGTGGAAAAATTTGGACAGAATTTTCTGTAGTAACCAGCCATACCGAGAAAGCGCATCAGTTGTCGTTTGCAGTTTGGTATGGGAAAACTTGAAATGGCACTGATTTTGGCATCAACAGGTTTTACCTCACCCTGTCCTACAGTATGTCCGAGGTAAGTCACCCTCGCCCAACCAAACTCAGATTTTGCAAGGTTGACAGTCAACATTGCTTTACTCAGTCTCTCAAAGAACTTCCGCATGAGCTTGATGTGTTCCTCCCAGGTGTCACTATACAGGACGACGTCGTCAACGTAGGCTGCACACCCATCTAGCCCGGATATGACGTCGTTGATCATCCGTTGGAACGTTGCCGGAGAGTTCTTCATTCCGAATGGCATCACCTTGTACTGGAACAATCCGTCTGGTGTAACAAAGGCGGATATTTCACGAGCACGATCCGTCAAAGGGACTTGCCAAAATCCCTTCAGTAGGTCAAATTTTGTCACATACTTGGCTTTTCCCACTCGGTCGATGCAGTCATCAATCCTCGGGATTGGGAAAGTGTCTGTCTTTGTTAAAGTGTTGACCTTCCTAAAGTCCGTGCACATACGATAACTGTGATCTGATTTGGGAACAAGTATGCACGGCGAACTCCAGTTACTTTTACTGGGTTCAATAAAGTCATTGTCCAGCAGGTATTTGACTTCTTCCTGGAGATATTTCGCTTTTGTTGGATTCAGTCTGTATGGATGTTGTTTTACAGGCCTACTGTCCCCAACATCAACGTCGTGATAGATGACGTTTGTCCTCGTTGGAACATCTTGAAACAGGTGTTTATATTCATGGAGCAGTTCTTTCCCTGTTGTTGTTGTTCTGGCTGGAGGTGCGCCAACTTTGTAGACTCCAGCTTCTCCAGGATTTCTGAGTTCTGAAGCTTGACCGAGCCCAGCTTTGAGTTTAGAGTATTTTCACTCAAGTCAGTTTCAGTATCACTATCTTCATAATGGTTTGAACTGACTGCACTGACAGGCTGAGTTATAGTAGGATTATCCCTATCCAAATATGGCTTAAGCATATTTATGTGACATAGCTGTTTTTGTTTTCGCCTGTCAGGTGTTATTATGATGTAATTTAAATCGCTCAATTTTTTATCAATTAGGTATGGCCCAAAGTAACGAGCATGGAGTGGTTTGCCAGGAATTGGAAGTAGAACAAGAACTTTTTGACCTGGTTCAAACTTCCGTTTTGAGGTGCTTTTATCATATTTGGTTTTCATTGACTGCTGAGATGACTCAAGATTTTCTCTGGCTAATTCACATGCTTTAGAGAGTTTTGTACGAAAATCTGACACATATTGCAAAATATTCAGACAATCATCATCGTCTGATAGGAATTTCTCTTTAACGAGCTTAAGTGGGCCACGGACTGTATGTCCAAATACAAGCTCAAATGGGCTAAAACCAAGAGACTCCTGAATTGACTCTCTAACAGCAAAGAGCAAAAAATGAATTCCTTCATCCCACTGCTTCTCTGTGTCAAAACAGTAGGTCCTAATCATGTTTTTCAAAGTTTGATGAAATCGCTCAAGAGCACCCTGACTTTCTGGATGATAGGCGGATGACCTATACTGTTTAATGCCTAGCTGATCCATTACTTGTTGAAAAATACCAGACATAAAGTTGGAGCCTTGATCGGACTGGACACATTTAGGGAGGCCAAATAAAGTGAAAAATTTGACTAAAGCTTTCACTATAGTCTTTGTCTTTATATTTCTCAGTGGTATGGCTTCTGGGAACCGAGTTGATGTACACATTATTGTCAGCATGTACTCATTTCCTGATCTTGTTTTTGGTAGGGGCCCAACACAGTCTATTAGTATCCTACTAAATGGTTCTTGAAATGCAGGAATTGGCTGTAAAGGGGCCTTTGGAATGGTTTGATTTGGCTTTCCTACCATTTGACATGTGTGACAAGTTTTACAGAAATGTGCTACATCCTGCCTGAGATTAGGCCAATAAAAGTGACTGAGAATTTTATGATAAGTTTTCCTGACTCCTAAGTGACCAGCCCAGGGGGTTTCATGGGCCAGGCGCAATATTTCAGCACGGTAGGGCTTTGGAACCACTATTTGATGTTTATAGCCCAATCGTCATCAACCAAAACGTCTGGAGGTCTCCATTTACGCATGAGAATACCAGATTTTGAATAATAGGAAACAGAGCTATCTGAAGTTTTACCTTCATCATCTACCCTGTCAAACAAAGACAAAATATCTGGGTCTTTGTGTTGTTCTGCAATGAGATTTGATCTAGAAAATGTCTGACTTTGGTCAGCAGAAGTTTTACTGGAAGTTTCAAATCCACGAGGGATAACGGAATGATCCGTGTCAAACACCTGACTGAGAAAGGTGTCATTTAAGTCAACATCTGTGACATTATTTTTGAGAGTATTTTGATTCTCGGAAGTTTTCTTTGACATGGCTCGAGTAATAGCACATGAAGGAAATAAATCGGGTATCTCTTGTTCAATTGGCTCTGGATCCTGATCTAAAGTAGGATTATCAGTCACAAGTGGATTAGTAATGACCTTGTCCCAGCAAGGTCGTTTCCAAGAAGAAGGTGAATCCCTTCAAAAGGCAAAAAAGGCCTAATACCTAAAGCCACAGGTCCAGAAACAAAGTCCGAAGACAAATAGACATTATGGAGAGGAACAGGAATGTAGTCATTACAATCTACCCCCTTAATAAGAACTTTAGAACCTGAAAATGACTTTTCAGAAAACGGCAGGGTATCTGCCAACAAAAGAGACTGGGAAGCCCCGGTATCTCTTAAAATTTTGACAGGGGTAGCGGAAGAGAAATCACTAGAAAGTGATATAAAACCATTATGAATAAATGGCTCGAAAATACCCATAATGCTATCTTGAGAAGAATTGACCTTGACCTCATTAATTGGGGATGAGAGGGGTTTAACCTCAGAAAATGTGTTGCACACATTATTAGACTCTAATTGAGTTGATGAAGAAATAAAGCCGGTTGGCTTAGATCCACTTTGACCACTTTGACCTTCACGTTTTCTTTTCAATTTGAAACACTCTGACATTAAATGGCCGTCTTTCTTACAATAATTACAAGAAAGTGTACCGAACTGTTTGTCAGAAGGAGATTGAGACTTGGGATCTGATGATGTGGAAGTGTTACTTGAATTTTGTGAACTGTTGTCATTTGATTTTCTACTCTCCTTTGAAAAATTCTTGGATGAAAAGGAGGAGTTAAATTTACCTGCATTGTTTCTGTATGAAAAGGACTGGGATGGTTTGCTGAGAAATGAAGATTTGTGGGTCAATGAATAATCATCGGCCAAACGTGCAGCAACCTCCAATGTATCTGCCTTTTGTTCATTGATAAACGTCTTGATGTCACTCCGGATGCACCTTTTAAATTCCTCAATCAAAACAAGCTGTCGTAATTTGTCATAATTCTGACTGACCTTTTCAGAAGAGCACCAACGATCAAACAGTTGTTCTTTTGTTCGAGCAAATTCAACATAAGTTTGATCTTTTACCTTCTCACAATCCCTAAATTTCTGACGGTAAGCTTCAGGCACCAATTCATAGCCCTTGAGAATTAATTCCTTCACAGAATCATAATCTGAAGCCTGCTCTACTGACAACTGAATGTAAATTTCTCTGGCTTTACCCACCAAAGCACTCTGCAAAAGCATAGACCAGGACTCCTTAGGCCAATTCAGACTCTGAGCAATTTTCTCAAAATGAAGGAAATATTTATCAACATCCTTTTCTTGGAAAGGGGGGACTAACCTGAAATGCTTAGTGATGTCAAACTTGTCTGAAGGGAAGAATTTTCCTGACTGTCCAAGCTCCAAACGTTTCATTTCTAATCTTTCCTGCCTATCTTTCTCTCTCTGTCTTTCTTCCATTTCTAATTGCATTTGTATTTTTTCTTTTTCTAATGCCTGTCTCTCTTTTTCCATTTGTAATTCTAGTTTCTTGATCTCCAAATTTGTCTGCATTTCTAATTCTAATTTTCTGAGTTCAGAGGTAGACTCGGGCTCATAATCTTTCAGGGTGGATTCCTCAAATTGGCCTAAATCAACTAGATGTTTGGCAATACGGTACTGTATTTCCCTCTTGCGCATAGATCTTTTGACTTCTACTTTAAGGAAATTGGCCAGTGCTATGAGGTCATCTTTTCTGAGGGAATCAAATGTGTCCTGATCAAGGTCATCCATTTCCTCTGGTTTAAATTCCGCCATGATTAAATTTCGCTGAGTTCACAGTATACAGTAGTTTTGAAAAGGCTGGCAAATGTTGTCAAACGGCTCAAAATATTCGTATCCCGGACAAGCCCCCAATTTGTTACGTGCAGAGAAAACGAACAAAAGGGTGAACTCAGCAGTTTCCGTTTAAACAAAATTTATTACGAAAACAAAACTAATTGCTAAGTTAGGGACAGAGTACAAGCTTTAAAAGTGTACAGACTACTTATCTCAGCTGGGACGGCAAAGCTCCAGTCTCAGAGTTGTAACAGTCAGTTGGATGAATGAACAGTCCTTTGCTTGCAGGCTTGAAGCTGCACAAAGACCACAGTATAAATCCAGCGTTGACAGTGAAGGTCTTGAAAAGTCTTGAGAATGACTACTGCTGGAGTTTAGTAACACACAAGAGACACGATCCCAAAAGTCTGACTGCGAGCCTGCTGTCCCAGTATTTATACTTGTGTGCTTACATAAGTATATAAGAACAATCTAGAACTTTTATTGACATGCTAATTACTGTTCTAAAATTATCTCCCTTACACAACTAATCAACTTTCCAGAACATTCCAAACATGACTAATTGAATTCAAGGTTGTGAGGTCATCAAGGGCAGTGACCTTGAGAATGTTCTAGACTAATTGAACTCAGGTCATGATGAGTGTGGGGGAAATGACCTACATAACAAGGCACAAACTAAGAATTATATTACACCAGTATATTTATGGTGCAAATACAGTGATCTGATTGGTCGAGACGGGAAAAGACGGGAAAAGCCCCAATCTTTCTCTGGAATTTTCAAGCATTTATTGCTTAAACATCAGTCATTGAAACATAGCTGGTTCATGGCAATATGTCAGAAAACTAGTTTATGAAATAAATAATTTCTGCCCCGAGAAAAGTGATTTATTATTATGACTCTCATCGAGTGAAAACTTTGTACCCCCTATCTTACTCTGGAATTTCCAAGCAATTCCCATTACTACATTCTTGAACCTTCGATATTTTTCGTGCCACCACCCCACGTGTATTTTCCTTTCCGTCTCCTCTGCTTTTAATTTTGCTTGCTCCTTCTATTTTTTGGATTTTTTAACATTTTCTTGTTGAGAATTAAGAATAACAGTGGGAGTTTCAGTGTCAATATGAATTAAAAAGCATACTATCTGAAAATAACCAGTCTCCGACATTCAAAATGATCGCCATTCTCTGTGGTGTGGTAATAAGCACCGTGGTGCGTGGTACGGCAAGAAGTACAATGCAGTCTGGTGTTATTAGTTTGAAAACGAGTGCACTTAAACAATTCATCATAACAAATTTTACAATTATAAGTCCGAAATCATTATCCAAGAGACAGACATTGCCTCAATGTTTGCTTCATCCAGAGGAAGGATATCAGCGTTTGTTTGAATCCAAGATAACACCAGCAAACATTTTGCTTAGCTTATTTCTTTGAGACTTAAGCTTGTAGATTAGAGTCAATATATAGAGCAGCATTAATATCTAAGACACGTAGCCTAGTGGTCAATATGCTTACTAGGGTGTTC
Source organism: Ptychodera flava (assembly GCF_041260155.1). NCBI lineage: Eukaryota > Metazoa > Hemichordata > Enteropneusta > Ptychoderidae > Ptychodera > Ptychodera flava. Next base: position 59,239,495 of record NC_091928.1, read on the forward strand.
AATGTCTTGTCCATCTATTCTGTAAACATATCTTCCAAGGAGATCAACGTTAGAAGCTTCTTCAATATCGATGATATCCACCAAGCCTGATAGCGGGTTCTCGTAGGAGTTACCATTACCGTCTGTGAAGCCAGCCTAATGATAAAATGAGTTCACTGTTCGTTGCCTGAAGCATGGAAGGTTTTGTTAAAGTGTAGAGAACAGCGGATAATCGTTCCAAGATTGCCCACAATTTAAAGTACGTATAAGAAAACCAGTTGTACATATGATTGTGAAATATTGAAACGTTGTCACAATTTATTTCAATCTTTACTCTTTAGCAAGCTATTTTCTTTCAGGGTGGTCGCTATCTGCACATTCCACGGTTAGCATTAGCGACTACATAATATTAAGATACCTCGATCTGAATTCATTTTCCATTCTTTACATTGAATACGGACATGCCAGGGATCGTCGGCCTGGCGAAACTTTGTACGGCCTGTAGCCCAAGGTTTTTCAGACTGATGAAACCTGTGTGCGGAACCAATTTTGTCTGCGCTAGTTTGGAGAAATACGGTTTTCACACTCTTGCGTATCGTAGTTTGCTCTATCAACCTGCGTACATCGCTTATCATCATGTACAATGAATCTATCGATGTTGTTTGTAAGGTGAGGACATCATGTAAGGTGAGGACATCATGCAATGGACTACCTGTTCTGAGACCCAAACTCCGTATTCAGACAATCATTTAAATCATTAACCATAAAATTGCATCATTGGAATGAATACCTATATTTCACTTCAGTAACTCCAGCTTATAACAATACCCTTCCTTTCAAGTTGACTCACCCTGGCCGGAGTACCACCCTGTCCAGTGTCACTTTGTCCTCCACTGTCACGTGTACCGGAATACCATTGAACGTCATGGTAATTAACCACTGCGTAAGTCTCACCACCAGACCTTGTCGTTACAGCAATTTGATAAGTGTTTCGCTGAAACAAAACAGAGTACCTTAGAGCGAACAGAACCACTTCAAAGGTGACTATAGTAAAATTTTATATTTCTTTAACCTGAGTGGACAGTTCTGCTGGTGGATATTTACTTGTCCCCGAGTCTGTCTGATAGCTCAGTAAAAGCTTCGTGCTTTTCTGATTACTATATGTGTGTGTAATGTGTCTGTGTGTCGTCTGCTCCACGCACTCTGTGTTGCTCGGTCGCGCATAGAATTGTAACATCTAAGGCGGTTACTGTGACCAACTCTTTCGGGTTTGAAGCGGTGGCCGACTGGTTTTGTGTGAGGCCTAGCAACTAGGCGATGTTGCTGTGAGTGTGTGGGGGTTCGAATCCCGTTTGGGTTATTAAAAATTTATATTTCTCAGCCAACGTTACGATGAAGTTTAAAATAGTGTCCTAGTATTACTTCAAATATGCCACACATGCCAATGTTATCAACAAACGCAATTTGTTTCGCACCTGAATAAATCAAAATAATAAATTCTACGGAAGTGAAAATTACATATCATCTTTCGCTATGCTGTCAATATTGCTATCATCCTTATGGACTTACAATTTCGCCTAATTTTGTTTTAAGCATAACATCTGTGTTGTTTGCTTGTTTACAGTAGATTGGGCGAAAAACTGAAATGATTTAAGACAGTCATTGTTAATCGTTCTTCAACCCTTGGAAGTGTTTTCTGTCGGTTTTAAGTTTAAACGCTAGGTTCATTTATCTGTTCCTAGGACTGGAGAGGCAGATTTATAGATATTTTGGAAAAATCGATCAAATCTATAACCCATGGTGACAAAATAATACTCCGTAGACGAAAATAAAATTGAAGGTACTGAAGAACCAAAGTCGTGATTGGTGGCGGTACCAACTCTATGAATGAGTGTACACTACTATCCTGCTAAACCCTCTAATAGTGTCAAATCCAACTGAAATCCACTTAAGGTACTAGTCAAAGTTAGCGATAAGGAATTACACGGCTGTATTAATTAAATATTTTAAAATTCTTTCAAGAATATATGTTTGGCATTCTAGGAAGGTTCCTCCCGTATCTTTTTCTAATTGTAGAAGTTTGAATTGAACTCACAATTCGTAAGCCGTCCTGTACTGCGCCCAGAAATGAAATCCTCCAGTACGTCAGAAGGAAGGCAGATGTGCCAACAAACGAGTTGCTTCGACAAGGAAATGCGTCATTGATGACGTCATCAATGTCTGCCATCACCGAGGGTTCGGAAGTTGACGTCATCGTACGGAAATAGATCTCCCCAGTTTTACTGTTGCTGTGATCAGCTTGGTAAATGCTAATGAGGGGTTCATTGAATGAGTTCAGTGCTTGCAAATGTGTGGTTGTAAATCCAGCAGCATCAACAAAAGGACCGTTGAACGATATCACGCCGTCTTCGTTTACCTTTGTGGAAAGATAAAACAATTTCATCGCAAGAATTATGAACTGCTTATCAAAAACACTGCGTAAGATGGGGTTTCTGCAAAAAACTATATGTATAATATTATATTTAAAATTCGAAGGTAAAGTAAGTCGGTTTGAGGCAGCAATTGATGCGTCAATAAGTAACTAAACACAGTGCGAGTGTCATCAGGCGTCGAGAATTCTATCTTTCATTTTGTTAGCCTTGATCTGATCATTTGAACTTTGCAAATACATTTCGAATACGCACCACTATTGTGTTGTAGGACAGTCCGTAATACTTAAAGGAATCTGTGGTTAATGAGATTCCTTGGTCTGAGCCTAGTGCAACCACTGAGTCTGTTGATGGTGGCCCGAATGAAAACAGTATAGCGTCTGAAAGAAACAAAGTTCGTTTTCAGATATGTATATGTTACTGTGCATTTGAGGTGAACTCATAAACTGATGTGTTTGAGAAACAAGGGATTTGTGACAATAACGTTTTTGAAAGGTAATCATTCGATTGGGAGTATTTTGCACACAGTTGAAACTTTTGAAAGGACATATGAATTTCCCATCCTTTACAGTATTTTGTTCAATAAAAGTGTAATGTCTTCATCTTCGATATCCCCCTAAGTCTGTTAAAATTCGACGTTTGAGTCTTGTGAACACAATGCATTGTTTGCAGTAAACAATTTTTTGTGGACAAATACATTCCAGGCCAGACTGAAGTTTACAGCAATAGCATTTAAAGGTATACAGTTACCTGTAATCTAAATATGCCCATATATGGTCAAGGGGGCGTTCCTTGGTATTAAAAATGCCCATCTGAGGGCGCTGTTTTTAAAAAGCGGCCAGCCGCTTAAAATCTGTGATTGGTTAGATATTCTCTTTCCATGGTAACTGTGGCAAAATTAGAACAGGTGACAGTATACCTTTAACATTACTCCGTGCTTTGTTGTTAACCTAAAGAAAGGAAATTGCAAAATGATTATAGAAGCAGAACAAGAAGTTGTATTTCCGGGGCAGATCAAATATTCTGGAAAACACCATAAATCATAACACAGAATGATAGTTTAGAATTGGGTGTCTTCCGCTGACCGGAAATACTACAGTTGTGTCGTTGCGATAAAAAGTCAAAGTGTTTTTGCTGATTTTTATTTTTGTTTGAATTTTTATCTCTTTCATGCTAAGAATGCTGACTCTTTTTCTCTGGTGTATTATGCTCTCGTCTATTATGTGTGCTCCAGATCTGAAAGTATATTTGTCTGTTGATCTGGGGCGTAAATAATAAATGAGCGTACCTTGGTAGCTATGCACCATCTTAACCTACCATAATTATTTGAGTGTAACAGCCTTGTCGAATACCTAGCTACATCTCTACTTTGATACGGCGAGCTCGAGCTGGTGCTGTATTAAAAGTCGATGATTGCCGAATAAATGTTGTATGAACAATGCCCTAGGACGTTTACAGTATTCGGTCGAATCGACTCACCACATTCCACACCTGTTTCTGAGGTAAAGACTCACCTCGTTCGCTGACGCTGGCATGGTAAAGACTCACCTCGTTCGCTGACGCAGGCATGGTAAAGACTCACCTCGTTCGCTGACGCTGGCATGGTATCCCGGTCTGGCAACAAAACCGTCCGAAGTCAGAGTAATGCTGGCTTTGTTGCTGAAGAAGGTGAAGTGCATGTAAAGTTGCGGGTTTGATATTTCGACACACATGTCCAAATCGTCTGAATTTAGTAGCGAAGGATACTCTTCATCTTGCAGCTGAAAATTCAGATACAGCTCTTGATTAATGGTTCCTGTTGATTTCAAACTGTTAATCGTTCTCTCTCAAAGTACAACGAGCCTTACGTTTCATACTAGGTTTTCACCACCGGAGGCGTAACCTGTATCCTTCCGCGAATCTCCGTAAATGAGAATGACTTGTGAAAAAAAACATGCATTTATCTTAATGTGCTATGCCATACTTATTGTGATATCTGACAATATCCAGTTTTGCCTGTTTTTTCAATAAATTTTACGCTTTAAGCAAAATAACTGACCACTTTAAGTTTAGAGATCGTTTAATAATAATAATATTGGGTTCTTATATAGCGCACATATCCACAAGTACAAGTGATCAAGGCGCTTTTTTACAATTATTATTACCCCTGGTCACTGGACATAATATGATACCACTCAACTCCCTGGGGAGCAAACAACAGCTCACATGTGCAGCCAATAAGCACAGCAGAGCTAAACGCACACATAACAACGTCTGTCCCACCAGGTACCCATCACTCCTGGGTAGGGAGAAACAATGAGGAATAAAGTGCCTTGCTCAAGGACACAACACCACAGCCATGCCGGGGCTCGAACTCGCCATCCTTTGATCGTGAGTCCACTGCTCTAGCCACTGGCCATTGATGCTTCCTTTTTGAATGATGGCAATGACTCTAACGTGATGCTTGAGTACCAAATTCATTAACTTTGTAAAACAAGGTTGTTTGACTATAGTACAAATTCGAATTCACCTCTAAATTGTCGTAACAAATCAGTGGGCTTGTGAGAGGTTCATTGTCTTCAATGTCGTAAGCGTCGAATTCTAAGACAACCACTTTGTTTGTTTGCAGTTCTATGTCATGACGGCACGTGATGCTAAGAGGATAATCGTTAGGATAATTCGGTGATTGGACAAAGGCCGGTACCGATGTGACGTCACCACTACCATCCGATGCACAGGTAAAAACTGAACAAGGCGACAAAAAGTGAGAACTAATATGGATTTTGTATTGAAGCATACAATCAGAATCTTTCAAACTGCAAAACTCAATTTGCCAAGTTGAAGGTGTTGTTTTGATTGATGTGTATCAGCAATTTTGCAACATTAACACAGCAGGGCTGGATGTAGTCTTGTTTATATTCAGTCATTTACATGCTCTCAGTTACACAACACAGCACGGCAACTCCACAAACTTCAGACAGAGAAACATAAATCATTAGGAATAAAGAAGAAACACATGACATTGACGATACAAAGTGTGGTGATTTTTCATGTTTCTCTGTCTGACGTGTGTTGAGTGGTCATAGTGTGTTGTGTAACTGATAGCACGTAGCTAAATAAGACTACACCGAGCCCTGCTGTGTTAATGTTAATGTGTTAATGTTGTAATAATCGCTGATACACGTCGTCGATTAAAACATCGCTTTGGCCAATTGTATTTTGCAGCTTGAAAGATTTTGATTGTAGTTATGAGAGAGAATGAATGAATAAATGCGTTGCTCAGCAAGTTTGCAAGGACGGTCCCTCTATCTCCGTTCTTGAAACACTTCATTGTTTAGCCAGGGAATAATTACCGCTACGAGGAACAGGCTCAATACTGGATTGGTCTCGGAATTTGTTATCCTTTTTTCTGGTTATCGAGAAGAGACAAATTTGCATAACTTAAATAAATATGACGATTCAAGGCTTTTAAAATGTAATGCAGCATTCTTTAATGTTCCAAGTAAAAACTGATGACTTTTGAAATGGCGAGACTTTTCAACATTTCCAGTTTGATTTGAAATCATTTGCAATATGATTCAAATCACATTCCCTCCTCCCTCCTCCACCCACTTCATCTTTCCAATGCTTTATTCTCATATCCTTGGTAATAAACGTATCTCGTATCCTAGGCAACGCATCTCCTATCCTAGGCAATGAACGCACACGCTTTAAAGACATATTACCTTGAGTTTGTCTCTTCTTTACACTTGCAGAATCCTGTGAACAATAGTAGATTGATGGTTGATTGATTGATTGATTGATTGATTGATTGATTGATTGATTGATTGATTGATTGATTGATTGATTGATTGATTATCCGGCAATTGCTTTTAGTTTCACAAACTCATATTCCTGTATTTGTGTTTGATATTTGTACAAGTTCAATGCCGGGATATGATTAGGCGAGTGGATGTTATCCAGCCATAAAGAATCATCCAAAAAAATATTTCGATTAGCATATTCAAAGAATGCTCATTGAAGCAAATTTAGATTCATATGATTGAGAAATTGAGTATAAGATAATCGCGTCCATGAAAAAGAAATTCATGGAAACAATGGAAAACGAAAATCTTGCCGTATAAATGCGTTTTCAAGTTAAGCACAAAGATATTCCCTTAGATACAAACACTATTCGTCCGAGGTACTGTTTAGAGTACTGTGTGTGCTTTAAATGTTAACTATTGACGTTGAGATGTGGAAATAAGATTAGACTTTTTAGAGCCAAGTCGATGCGGACAGGAACAAAGCCTTACCTGTGTACACGTACACGAGACTACACAGCATAAGTGTAAAAACAGTATTTTCCATTTGTTTCCCATGTTATTTCAGTATCATCTGCAATTTAATGCAACATTCATCTTACAATTTCCGAACATAATGTTTTGAAGCAAAATTATTGAGAGTATATTAAACGGTCATTGTCCACACCTTGGTTCACTTTCGAGTCACCTGACAAATTCTTCAACCTTCAAAAAATCAAATCCCGCTAGTTCCGTCGCATGGTTGTACAGTGAGATTTCCAGCCAAATACTTACCGGGAAAAGTTGTTAAAGGAATGTTAGATTCTCTAATGTTTTTGAAGTCATAAAAAGTGGATAAAGACCAACATTAAGCTACCAGACACGCTTTTTAGTATAGATTAGCAGTCACGCCATCACACCATCTTTTAATCTTGAAGCGCTTTTGAGAAAAATGAATCTACGAGAAAGTTCCTACATTTTATGTGTGTTTTTAACACAACAAAACCGGTGTCCCAAGGTGCAAAATATACGTCGCCAACTTAAAGACAATGTATTCTTTGTCCATGTCATTTGTGATGAGTGTAAGACCGAAAATGAAAAGGGTAGATGTAGTCTCCTAGCCTTCTAAAACACGTAGAACTACAAAATTAGCTTCTATACTTACCTAGGGCTTTAATAAGGAACTGGGTTGCCGATGAACAAATCACCACAGCGGAGAAATGTTTCAGGCAAATTTCCTCTTTTAAGACTTTATTTGAGCCATTTTTTGCATAATTTGTTGAAATATAACCGGTTGTTTGACTGACCCGTTAAATATGTCAGACAAACGATAATTGGCAAGGAAATTGCATCCATTGTGTATTACTACGCATGATTTAATATGCAAATTATCCATCCTTACGCATGGTGTGAACATTTTCAAACTGACTTGCTTCTGTTGTTTTGTCGCTTTACGGTGGTGGACTGATATTAAATCGTGTTAATTTATATCTGATAACATTTTCACAATGGTTATAGAATTGAAAGAAAAATACGTTATGGAGTCGCCATTGCTAAAACGATGATCGCTCGCGTGATTTCATTCTTAAATGGTTCATTTAAGTCTCATCTCCGGGTTACTTTGCTTACCAGTTCAGTTGAAAACTAACGCTTCTACAGAGAAACGTGTTTTAAAACAGAGTAAATAGCAGTAAGTATGAATATAACCACATGTGCTTTTTTCCGCATGACAAGATTACAAATGCTAGTATACCATCCGTTTTTAATGGTCATTACTTTAGCTGTTTAATGGCATGTCTCCCCAAATTGCAAACGAATTCGATCAAAAACCAATCATGGCAATGAAATATCTGTAATATATAAACAACATTGATTAAAGTAATATTTTCGTTCTGTAAACTTAAAGGGAGGGGTCATCGGGACTGCGCTCAAAGGTCGTATGGGACTAATATAAACTCGGCATCTAAAGGTACATTGGTGATTGATGAAGTTAAAACATATTTTGCATTGTAAGCTTTACTTTTTGCATATCATGCATGTAATACATCGCACAGGCGCAGTTTCGATGACCCCTCCCCTTTAAGTTTTGCCTATCGCCAATAATGCAATTAGACGAATAAAACGTATTTGTCATGTCTGAAGGCTAAAATTTCACAGACTTTGTTCACTTTATCTATGGACATACAATCTGGTCACTCCGTCCACGGGCATACAATAATCCATTTGTCCGTCATGACTGTCAGCTGGCTGTTGTGTTAGCATGTAGCAAATAGAGTTGACTTTTGGAGTCAAATCTTGAATTACCATCGCTTCAGAGGACTTCTTTAGAAAACTTAGTTCACGTCTTAAAACACTTTTGTCCTGTATGCGAAGTGAAGGAGGTTATCAGCGGTCAGTCCATGGTTTCGGCACAATAAAATCAAATCAAACATCATGGAATCAAAGAAACTACTTTGACAACACTTTGAGATCGATCTTTGAGATCCGTACGACCTTCGTAGAATTTATCAAGCAATTTTCAAGCTGATCAGAATAATTTCAACAAACTTGAAGTAACAACTTACACATGCAAAGTTGACTTGCAATGAGTGTTATCCTCTAACATGGTATCATAAAAATGAACAAAACAAGCGTTAATTTTCCTTCGCCATCGACTGACCATTCGTACTTTTTTTGCGTGTATAAACTGACAAATGATGGCGACATGCGCCTGGAAACTAAAAAACCTAAACTTTCACCCAAACTTGTCTCAAGCAAACTTGTCACTGACTTCTTTTCAAATCTACAGGTTTCGGTACAAGAGAAACAAATTGCCCAAAATTTACCTACATTTGAAATTCAAAATGGCAAGCATCCCTGCGTTTAGTCTATGGCAAGCGCTCTCTTGCTAACTCTTCAGAAAAATAGAATTTTCTCTTCCCACGAAGTAAGACGAGTAAGACGTTTGAACTTTATTTACGTAGAGAGATTCAAAGTAAACCAATATAAGCAAAATCAAGCAAAAGTAATTTGAGTTTTTAAGTATTTTAAATCTTGTTTAAAAGATACTTTAATCGTAAAATGTTTCCGCATTCTACCTCAGGAATGTATTCGACGGCGCATGTCAGTTAACGTCGAGATTTCTTCCTATTGGGTTTGTCACTGCCAAATGCAGGCAATTAATTTGTCGACATTTTCTCTCATGGATATTTGGAAAACCAGTTTCTGTTAATGTAGACGACTAAAACAGCTCACATAGATTTACCGAAATACGTTGAAACACTATGAGAGAAACGCCATCCTTGCATCATAAGGCGTAGTATGACTGATATTTAGGACGTCAATCTTCAATTAAAATAAACCTAATTGTGGTAATGTACTCTGTCGATAACAAGAAAAATCAGAATCAATGATTTGATATAACATGATATTGACAGTCTCATTACTTTATTTTCCTTGTCATCTGGCCATTATTCCATTTATCTTGAGAGGTCTTCCACTCGTGAATCTATCATTTCAAAATCAATTAATTTGATGGACGTACGCCCTCTAGTGCCGAATGCTCATACATGTAGCTTAGCTGAGAGCAGCATAAGAACAAGTCACATTCCCGACTTCGGTTCCACATTTTAGATATACAGTCAAACCTGTGTATAGTGGTCACACAAGGGACCAAGAAAAAGTGACCACTATATGGAGGTGGCCTTTCTATAGAGGGTGGGTGTGGCATTACTTTCTGTGCAGGTGATGCGCTAAGTGGTTAATTTAGGGAAAGATAAAAGCAATTATAAAATTCCATAACATAAATCTGTTAAAAAACATAGAACAGCTATTTAGTTTCTGAAAGCTTGTAATGCAGATGTAAAATCTGTAAAAGTAGACTTATTTCGTGCTTGCCAGTCTGAGCATTTTTTGATAGAGTTCATTGAGGGTCAGATATACTGACCATTATATACAGGTTTTGTACCAAAATGGAGCAATTCCATGTGACCACTGACCACATAAGAGAGGTGGCTGTTCTGTAGAGGGCCTTTAACATGTAAAATGCCACGGGACTGCCACAAAGTGACCACTATAGAGAGGTGACCGCTCTGTAAGGGTGACCACTATGACAGGTTTTTCTGTACTGCTTGTACTTAAATTTGTAAAAAGTAAGACACCCATACACAGCCGAGGAGCCAAAATATCACTACTTTATTGAAAAGACGAACTTGTTGATCAGTACAATACTAAGTATCAATCGACGGAAAGTATTGCACATACAAATCAAATCAAATCCTCACATACGTCAGATCAATGAATCCTCATTATTGTGTTTGTAGATATCTTTATGTACATCGTTAACGAAGACGTCACCTGCTATTTCTTTGCAATACTGACCACAGTATTTCCTACAAAAATGAATAAAAAATAATTTGAATAAAAAACGGAACAAATAATGAGTGGAAACTTTCAGCTTCAAGCTGAAATTGCCATAGACGGAATGACATGAGCTTCCCCAAATTGTCCAAGATAGATGACGTCATCCGAACGGAACCCTGTAAGAAAAGAAAGAGGACCAATGATAAGACCGAAACATGAACGTTCAGAGCATCCTTGCACTTGATGTAACATCAGCACAACTATGTAATTTCACTCCCGTCAAAGAATGTAATGCCATATCACAGGTCACATCATATCTTAAATGCAGATACGTATTGAAGCGTAACACCACGTCACGTCACGACACTTCACTTCACGTCACTTCACATCGCCTCACGTCACGTCACGTCACGTCACTTCACATCACATCACATCGCCTCACGTCACGTCACATCATCGCACGGCACATCACGTCACGTCACGTCACATCACATCACATCACATCACATCGCCTCACGCCAAGTCACGTCACGTCACGTCACTTCACATCACATCACATCGCCTCACGTCACGTCACATCATCTCACGCCATGTCACGTCACGTCACGTCACATCACATCACATCACAGCACATCACGTCACGTCACATCACAGCAAATCACAGCACAGCACAGCAGCATAGCACGTCACATCAAATCACTTGAAATGGAGTGACGTCACATCATAGTGTACTGGGACCAGTTGTTTATTACATCACAACACGTAACGTTCAAATAGAGTTACGTCACACGGTTTACCGCGTGGTAACTAGACAAAGCCCACCCATAAAATAAACATTTACCATACGTTACGTGTATTATATTGCCTAGACGACGTCTATTAAGTTTATCTAACTCACCTTATAGATACACACGTCTGTTCTTTCAGTATTGACAAATGAACCCTTTAGTATCGTCACAATGTTCCGATGTCCATTTGGATTCGTTTTCAGACCTATAGATTGAAACAAATGTGAACTTGAAAATCAAGCGTTTTGCATCTTTGTTACAATTTTCACTGCGGAAGCTGGTACCATTGATACATGAAAACCCATTAACGTTAAAATATGACGAGGATAAATGTGCAAAGATATTTATCATTTGATTGACATTTTGTGCATTCATAGAGTCAAAGTTAGAAAATATAGATGTAATTTCAACTATGTAAAATGATGAATCGATTGTGACACAACGGTTCATTACTTACAGAGACAGGAACTTTAACTTTCGAAATTTTTTTCATGTGTTATGTGTATCAACTACAGTTAATATTACAGAGTATTGAAATATCATTTATTTGGCTTGGTAATACAGCCTATCGCGTGTGACATATCTTTATATATTGGTAAAAAGGAATTCATATTCGGACAGAAATTCACTTGCCACCAATAACAGTGCACACAATATATTATGTTACATACAGCACAGATACAATCGATGGTTGGAAGATGGAGCAAACACACTGAAAGAGCTTCACTGTACCATTCTGTATACTTCTCAATGTGTAAAAATATAACAGACTATTTCGATCAAACTTACCAAAACTGGGCACAATTTTCGCCGTTGATGGCGTTAGCCTCTTCAGGGCTTGCCCAGTTCTGATAGCAGACATCGTTTCCCTGTGCTGTCATCCAACCTTCACCTTGGATCCTATTGACACCAAACCAGAAATTGCTGACACCGTCGACGGAGCTTCCAAGAAGATTAACAAGAGCCATATTTGCAGTCGATGTCTGTATGTCGGCTATTGCCATATTTCTATCGTCACATCTGGCTTTGGCATCATGCCAAGTGAGCGGTTCGCTGTGTAGTGTGTATTTTCGACAAATTCGCAGAATTGTCCCAGTGTCAGCTATGATGGAACAGATCATGTGCGTTAATATATAAACTTCCGGTAAAAAAGTTGTACATCTGTGAAAGGTGATAAAAAATATCCATACTTTGAATAGTTTTCAACACCTTTTCAGCATTATTTGTTTTGCGCTGACAATGCATCACAGAATTTGTAGATAACTTGAAGGGGAAAATGTTATTTTTGAGTTTGAGTGTATGTCCCCTGGCACGAATTTTGTACAGAGGGCAAGTCTGTCTTCTAAAGTGTAGCCGGGTAATAGATTGAAATTTGGGCTGATCATAACCTTCTCAGAGGGGACAAAGTTGTTCCGGATGACTTACGGGGATCGTCACTAATAAAAGCTGACAGAGTAGAAACGTAATTCCATATTTTGGCGTCTATCCCCCTCCTCCTCGAAACAAAATTCCTCAATACAAAATTGGTTTGAGGAAAACTGTGTTATTTATCAAGTAAGGAGAATACAAACCAGGACCTGTCTTTCACGGACACGTTTTACAAAATCTACACGTGAAATAGATAAACAAACTTTAAGTTTACTCTTTTCTATATTCCAAATCGTCTGTATTCTTCTATATCAGACTTCAAATTATGTTTTTGTCTTTTTTTGTGTGATTTTCGTCATAGCAGGGCACATCGCGTGCGAACCGCTGGAAGACAGTACAGGTATTGCCGATCTAACATGATTTGTCCTGTTCAAATGTATCAAAGAATGTCTTACAGACAAATTGTATTATTTTTGCAACCGTGAACGGGCAGGTCATTGATCGAGGTCATGTCTTGTAGCGATATCATACGCTGCAATCAAAATACCGTGTTCATTGTAATTTGACGGCCTGTTAGTTTGTTCCAACACAATCCTTATTGTGATTTTGACTCATGAAAAACAAATTTGGGCCTTACACCCCTCCCCCGTCAAAATAGTCTAGGTAATTACGCCTTTAGAGCGTCAGCTTTTAAGACTGGTGGCCCCATATTCGCACAATCTTTTCATACAGACGCACAATGCAAGATGTACATGTCACTTTATGGTCATTGACAAAACAGGAAGATGATGTTTCGGTGAAATCTGTATCCACTATCACATGAAGTGGTGAAATCTGTATCCACTATCACATGCAGTGGTGAAATCTGTACCCACTATTACATAAAGTGGTGAGATCTGTACCCATAATCACATGAAGCGATGAAATCTGTACCAACTATCACATGAAGTGGTGAAATCCACTGTTACATGAAGTGGTGAAATGTGTACCCACTGTCACATGAAGTGGTGAAATCTGTACCCATTGTTACATGAAGTGTACCCACTATCACATGAAGTGGTGAAATTTGTACCCACTAACATATGAAGTGGTGAAATCTGTACCCACTATCGCATGAAGTGGTGAAATCTGTACCCACTAACATATGAAGTGGTGAAATCTGTACCCACTATCGCATGAAGTTGTGAAATCTGTATCCATTATTAAGCGAGGTGGTGAAATCTGTACCCACTATCACATGCAGTGGTGAAATGTGTACCCATTATCACATGAAGTTGTGAAATCTGTACCCACTATTGCATGAAGTTGTGAAATCTGTACCAACTATCGCATGAAGTTGTGAAATCTGTACCCACTATTACATGAAGTGGTGAAATCTGTACCCATTATTAAATGAAGTTGTGAAATCTGTACCCACTGTCACATGTTGTTCCATCTTCATTTAGTTCATATCCCTGTGTACAGTCACAGATTCTCTGCGCTTGTCCAATATTTATACAGACTTGCTCACATCCACCATTATTAACAGCGCATGCGTCAATGCCTACGTTTACAAGGAAAGGACACATATGGGTAAGTTTGCTGATGTTGCCATTCAAACACCGGTGTAAATATAATATACATCACAGTGTCCTCTCTCTATTGTTTTACTTATCACAATACATAAGTTACAGTGCGTTCACCTAGGTACCGCAACTCAGCGTATGAGACGGACACAATCCACGTACGAAACACACAGTTAGCTTGGTTATCACGGACACATTTCAAAGCCACCTTTGGCTATTCGCTTAACATTAGACATAAACAAAACAAAGTAGAGTAGGGTAGGAAAATGGCTTGGATCATCTTGATGACTAAATTAGTCATGATAAGTAAAGTAAAAACTGATTACTTATACAATCGTTGCCAATTGAATCATAGCCTTCTTCACAAGAACATATCGGTAAACCTTCGGCATCGATCGTGCATATCTGCTCGCAATTACCATTACCGAACGAACAGTAATTGATTTCTGTGACAACAACGAAGAAAACATAAAGGATTACAAAAGCTGTCAGGAGTCAAGAGTTGAATTATATCTAGACGTAATGAGTTATTTCAGAATAGAAAGATTGTAATAAAGAAATGCTAAGTTTCAAAAATAGTTGTAAATTTTCGCGGATTTCGTTAAATTGTTTTGTTGTGTTAAATGGCCTATTTCGGGTTTTATGAAGGCTCATTAATTCATTACTATGGACGGCCCTGTTTACCTGGTTCGCAGACTTTAGCCAGCCAACGTCCAGGGACATCAATATTGGAACCGTCATCTACATGTCTTATCTGAATAGTCTGTGAGTCTGGATGGGAAAACGCCCTCATTGCGTCTCCAGCATCGAAGCCAAACTGCAGAGATAATATACATTACAGATTGATATAAAACCCTACGAGAGTACATTTTCCTTGGGTTCACCGTTATTTTTATCTGAAACCGTCTTTCCGGAGTTCAGTTTGTAAAATGGACCGTCCCCGCAAGTTGAAACTTAAAATTACGTTTTCACTCTTCATTTCAGAAAACTAAAGGTGCAAATGGCAAGCTTGGCTATTATGAAAAAAAGTCATGTCACAGCAAAAGTTGTGTAACAACATTTGTCAGGCTAATAGTACCTAAAGAAGTCACACGCTGATCTGGTCATGGAAATGAGTATTTGAAAACGGAGAAGTTCTGGTACCCGGCTTACTCATTTCTTATATTCTAAACCATATGGTACTCTCTTTTGTTACATAGTGCTTTTTTAGTATGACGTTTAAATTAGTTTGCGGCGGCACCAGAGTTACTTGCTTCACTTACAATTATGAGAGTATTCTCACCTGTGCTTCATAGCCGCTATCACTTAGTCCTGTGTGAGGATCAATATCGTTACCGAGTTCAGTGTCGGCCGAAGTTGTCCAAAGGATCTCGTGGAAGTTGAAGATGACATAGCCGCAGCCGCTGCTGTCCGTTATCAGAACAACTTGGAAAGTGTTACGCTTTATAAAACAAGAAAAAAGTTTACGAAGTTAACTTTACTGCTTAATTGGAGGGAATCGTCGGAACTGCGCTCAAAGGTCGTATAGGAGCCACATGAAAATTGTAAACACTGTACCCAAGGTAGGTTTGCGATTGATGAAAGTTATAACTTAAAACTTAAATGTTGCAACTATTTCGACATAATGCATCATGCATAAAATTGTTTCTGAACACTCTTGCCACCGCTGACCCCATTTTTCAAAAATATATCTTATGCTTTATTATTTTCGTCTATATCTGCAATATGATAGGTGCCATTGAAACAGAAAGATATGGTGGACAATGTCGATGGTAATGAACTCTGACCTACCACACTCTGTCCTATCCAGGAGGTAGCAAAGAATGCAACATCGTACCAAGTTATCACCAAAGCTGAGCTTGCTTCAAAGCTGTCATCAAAAACATCTGAAATGACGTCACTGATCTCAGCAAGTAGCGCAGTGTCGGCAGTCACGCGGTACAATATCTTACCACCACTTCGTAGATCTACATCAGCCCAGTATGGTCCTATTACTGGGTTACCAACGTACGGCAGTGGGAACGGCATTGAACTGTAACTTGGTTCCGGTGCGTTGAATGATAACAACCCGTTTGTATTAATCTGCATTTTGGATTTGAACAAAAATACCTCGAATCATGTTTTTGTCGTAAAGTTAATGGTACCCTTTGTCTGCATTGAACCAATCGACCACGTAAACCTGTAGATGTGGATATCAATTTATTACAGATACAATCACGACATAGAATTAGATATTGGAACGATGATGTACTTGATACCATAATGAATAATTTTGAGTGGAAAAGTATCTTTCTGCGTATATCTTTCTAAAATCAAACATGTAAATACAGTACATACCCACAATCCATTGTAATGTACGCCAAAATATTTGGAGGGGAAGTCAACATATTCACTACCGTCATCCAACGTTGAAACCTCGTTATCGCCTTCGGTGATCCCAAAGTTGAACATGATTTCGTCTGATTAAAAGAAAAAACACTTGAGATAAATGTTTTAGGAAAACATTGCCCAACATTTATTTAATTGGCGTTGCGGGAAATGCAGTTCACTAGCCAAGTTTCCACATACCATCATGATATCAGAAAATAGTCGGGAGAATTACTCTTGAAAAGTAAGCATTATACCAGGAGCTGTGGTATTTTTTCATTCTTTCTTGAATGTTTATTTGTACGGCTTTGGAATTATCTTGCACCGCTATGCAAAGGACGACAAGGAATATTGGTATCTTTTGTTTGTCATCAATTTGGAATCTCACATACCAGACGGCTTTGGCAGAATGTTGTAAGTTAGAGAGAAACCATCTCTAACCGTATCCCCGTCGCTATGGAAATGAACTTCGACCTGATTTCCGAAAGACGTCCATTTTCTGTAGTCGAACTTTCCGCAGTATCTGGTACTCGCAACACCAACGTCTTGGAGCTTGGATAGAAAGATTATACTTCATGTTAAAACAGACAAAGTGGAAATGGGATTTCTCCGTGATAATGCACTGAGAATGGATGGCCTCTTTTCATAGATGAGGTAACGACAATGGGAGACAGTTTACGTTAGTTTGCATCTATAATAAGCAAAATAGACAGGTTATTTATTATCTAGTTAGAGGTAATATTTTATTCAATCCATTCACCTAACAGGCGAACGTCCATTTACAGGATGAGGTGCCCACAACCCCCCACCCATTGAAGTAATAACTTATACATAAATAAATTGCCTTCAAGTTGCTCAAGGACCATCACCGTTCTTGAGTCTCAAACTCACTGTCCTTCGATGATGAAAATATTTAAAAGGCCATGTTTCCTGTTTACACAACAGCATGCCGCAATTTTTCCAAGGCTTACATCGTCGTAAGTGTTTTAGTCATCGTTAAAACCTACCTCCAAGTAATCTTTGTAACATCTTATCCCTGCAGGGTGTTCAGGATCTCCATCGGTCGTATAGCCGTTGAAATCGATGAACAGATCGTCGATGACTATCTCAATTATACTACCCACTGCAGCTTGCACTGTCACCGTGCAGTCCTCGTTATTGTCATAGTCATCCGGGTAGTTTGGTGAGGTGATCGTTCCCGTAGCTGCCGTCAACGTCTGACCACACACTGTGAACATTTGTGAACGGTTCGGAATGAATTCTTCCAAGGACTGCACTATGCGTACCGAAAATTTTAATTCATAAGACAATCCACACTGCCTCATTCAAACTTTCTACAGTTTTGTAACGTATCCTAATTTTTTTGAATCTGATTACGATTCGAAGTTTACGAATGCAGCTGAAATGCCGTCTAAAGTTTTAATGTTCTATTGAAGTCAGGGATTGACGATTCTTACAAACATTGTATTCAGACATTATTGACCTAAATCAGAGATTGTAAACACAAGCTGCGAACTATCTCACGTACAATGTTACTATAACATCTGATTGTTTTGTAACAATTCATCTGCTTACTGTCTCTGCGATTTCTTAGCCTACTTGGTATTTCTCTCTTTGCCAGTACTGCGTCATCATCATCTTCACGTCCGGGTTCGTTAGGAACAACAGGTAAAGATTTCTGGAAAGAAGAGAATTTACGATTTCGGACTGTACAGCATACACAAGACCGATTTTTCAAGTACCTGCATTTTTTAAAACTTAATGTGATACTGTATAATACAATTTTGTTTTAAAATTGCCAATTTTAAACAAGAAAATAAGAGATATGAAAGTTCGGCGATTGTATACTGCAGCAGGAAAAATAAATCTAGGTCTAGTACATAGAAACAGTTTAACGGGAACAGCAGGAGAACATAGATAGATAGATAGATAGATAGATAGATAGATAGATAGATAGATAGATAGATAGATAGATAGATAGATAGATAGATAGATGGATAGATAGATAGATAGATAGATAGATAGATAGATAGATAGATAGATAGATAGATAGATAGATAGATAGATAGATAGATAGATAGATAGATAGATAGATTGGCGGACAGACAGACAAACAAACAGACTGAAAGCCAGAGACAGACGGCGACCAGATGTGCATACTTAAGTATGGACAGGGAGTTGGAAAAATTGGCAGAGGTTCTCCTGAATGTCTTTTATCTAAATGGAAATACCTGACGAGCCGGTATTAGTGATCTGGCCTGTTCGATCGTCAACAGAAAGATAATGAAATGGATTCCCCAGTGTTTCATTATGATAGCCAACATGATTTCTTCTTTCACGTTCTGGAGGAAGGAGGTTTAGAAGATGTATTTTAGACACCGAATTGTGTCTCGCACATACGTATTGCTTACAGCACAAGTCACATGAAGAATCTTATGTTTGATTTGGTAGGAAGTATTGCATTCAATCACGTTACGTGTGATGTAAAATGAACGATATGATGAGACGCATGCGAAAAAGGCTATACATCATAAACGAACCAGAACAAAACAAAATTTTATTGCCGTATGATCATAAGTACATATGACTTACATTCACACTACTGGCGGAATATCTGTATAGCATACATTGCAAGCGGCACGCTTAGATGATGAGAAAAGGATACGTTGTACTCATAAAGTATAAATGTACAAAATAGAAAATGGGGAGTACGCACCTTTCTTGTAATAAAAGGACTGTGCTACAGCTTTATCGAACCACTTTGTGGACACAAATATTATGTAAGAATGCTAAATAGTGGTGTAAGAAAGAGTTTCAGCCTTACATTGTATTGGCAGTATCCTTTAAAACCTTTGATGTTTAGGTTGTATTCTTCAAGATTTGGAATGTTAACACTAATCAACTCTGCTTACCTTTGACTTTCAGTATGTGTCGTCTCAAAAGGGGTTTAGAAGAAATCCATGTGACTGTGTCCCACGATATTGAGAGATGTTATTCTGCGTTAGCTCTAGCTTATATACAAATTGGCATTTGAATCTAGGGTCCAGTATTAGACTATGCCTCGTTCGGTCTGACACGCAAATGTAGAGGCGAGACTATTATTCTCTTTAAATTCGTCATGACGGTGAATTGTCTGGATGGTGCACGGCACGACATCAGCTAATACCTACAGCCTGATCATTTTCAAAGAAGGTGAATTTCCATTACATGGTTCCTTGCACTGCGGTAAAAGATTTACTTCATCTGGTTTCCCTAAATAATGAAGCAACATGTTTCCATTTCAGTGTCTCATTGTTTCTTGTGTTGCTTCCTATAATTAACTTCTATGAAATGCCGACAACACCATGTTTATATTTTTAGAACACACAGATAGGGTAAGAGCCAGCAACTTCGAATTCCAAGGAAAACATCATTTTTTGTGCTCAAATAAACATGGCAGTCTCAATTGAAGCTTAGATATCATTACGAAATCTAATAAAACTGCTGGATAGTATCTCGTTTAAGTAAAACTTAGGGTTTGCCAATTCGTAATGTCCATAAAGATGTCGAATAACGTTAGTTCACAATATTGTTCTGTTTGCACAACGTATATCTAAATATGTTTGTAGATATAGTCGCTTTGAAATTTAGTATGACGTCATAATAAATAACATTTTACAACGTAACTGAGAATGACATTGAAACATACTGGAGTAAAGTTTGTAAATTGATATTGTTTATCCTTTGGAAAAATCATCGTTATGCCAAGTTCCAAGAATCAAGGGATCGTCTGAATTATACAGAAGTTATTCTCTTCGTAGGAAGGAGCAACTTTGTCAAAGACAAAATATCTATGTTTTTATCTCCATGGTTATTATGTGTTTAGCTATTCATCCAGAAAACACACATTTTTACAGTTTGGATAACATCAGAGAGAGAGAGAGAGAGAGAGAGAGAGAGAGAGAGAGAGAGAGAGAGAGCATGTAGAAGCACCAACATGAACAATATATGTGATGCCATCCGAGGTGAAACTTAAGGTAGATCGCGCGTCGGGGAGAGATATTCAGACTCTTAAACTTTTACAATTCTTTTCTAATCTATCTCTTGCGGGGGTTCATTTTTAAGCTCTTGGAGAAAGAAAAATTTAAACGTCTCAGTTTTTCGAAAATCCAAAATTTGATCTTTCCCATTGAGTTAACACAGGGATAGCGACCATTTTGAATTTCAAAAATCACAAAATGTTGGGTAATTTGTTTCTCTGGTTCAAAAATTTGAACGGTGTTCCCTGATATTCATTTATGATTTGGTAAGAGAATGATTAAAAGTTTCGTTTAGGAAAGTTTGAGTCTTTCACTTTAGAGGTGCATACTGCTTATACATAATCCTTGACCGACGAACGTCGTCAGCAGTAATTGTTTATTATTGCCAGAAGTAGTTCATGCTTTGGACTGATGTCATCGCTGATAAATTCATGAACCTAATCACAGCTATTGTTACTGTTGTAAGACGTAATAAGTGTCATGGTAAGACGATTCGCAAGGAGGGTTATTTTGCATAAAAATTGCATTTCATGGAAATGAAAGTGTGGTTACGTCCAATCTATAACATTGATTTACTGTTCACTTGGCCGTGTCTGTCAGTCTTCTGATATTCTGAAAGAATTTTAAAGTGATCCCTCAAGTCCATAGAGAAGGCTTTAAGAATATTGTAAAGAGAGTGTCATTTTGTAGATAGTTTTTGAATTGCATTCTGTGAAAAGACACAGTCAGTGCACACATATTTATCTGAGTCACGTCCAACGAAACGTAAACTTTACATCGTTTCTCATGAAACTAACGAAAAATATGTGTAATTGTGTGTGGCGTATCGGCTTTGCATATAAATTCCAAACTGTCATTGTAGATGGATCGTACAAAAGTAACAAAACACGCCATTCTCTTACAGAACGTTCTCTCTCGATATTTTGTTGTCATTTCTTATAAAAAAGACGAGTTATTTTTCGTACACATGTCTACTCAATCGACGTTTTTGTCGCATTGTTCTTTACATGTAAATAAAGTATTTTGCATTGAAAGTGAATCATAACGATATTTACAATCTTACGATGAGTTCATGCCAAGAGAATTTTTTATGATAAGAAGTCTGAAAAGTCAATGTACACTTCAGAGTGACGTCGTTCTTCTTTGCTTATCCATACTGTGATCTGTTCAAATTGCTTGGGTATTTTACTTGACTTGAAAGTTCTTATGGTTAGCAAAATCGCTTTTAACGACAAGAAATGGACCGACGTTCCATCATACGATGATGAGCTCCGCGTTGAAGCTTTCATAGCGTAAAAAAATCTTTAATATTACACGTAATGCGATATCAAACTTTAATATATTAGTTTATACTTCATATTGTTAGAGATGGTAGTTGTAATTTTACAATTAGCTACACTGTTCTAACGTCACTAATCGAAGATAGAATTACCGCTTACCAACAGGACAGTGACTACAACTTTTCAAATACGTTTTTTCGCATTTTATAGCAGCAGAATATTTGCTATAGGGTGCAAGTCAGTGGCCATTCGAACCAAGTCATTCATCGGCGTTATTTGATCTCTGCGACCAACCTTTTGAATCAAAGGTCAAATGCTTGGAATCCTCAACTTTTCATACTTTTCACGTTTATAGAAATTGCTGGTATTTGTCAACACGCGTGCTACCAAATACCAGTGATTTATGTAAACGTGCGGGATGTGTTTTGTATTGGACTTCACGGAAAACGGAGGAAAACTTTATTGTGCACAAGCTGTTGATGAAATCAAGATTGCCGTGGCTATATCTGATGTCATAGACGCAATGGCATGAAAAGTTCAGGATTCCAAGCAGTCGGCCTTTGACTCAAATTTTGTTTCTTAGCCTTCAATTTCTCTTGAAAGAACGATGTCTGAGCCTGATTCGACATTTCCTGGCTCTATTTTCAACATTGAAAAGTGTGATGAGCAATCTCCGAACAGAGATGCATTTTGCGAGGTGTGGATAATTATTACCTAGCTAGGGAGTCTCAGCAGTAATCACACTAATCTTTGCCACAGGCGACATTTTACACCAAGGTGTTGCTCGTTTTGCAAAATATAGTTTCTGTCTTTTAGATAAATGGAAAATACACCAGTTTCAACATCGATCCTCGATTTCCTGAACAATTGTAAAACACAGACCTTGCTTTAGGTTTCATGCATGGATGTGAATCGACGACTGTTAGCTTTAAAGACGCGAAAGTCAAAGTTAAAGCAGATTAGGTATTATTTTTTACTAGCGTAAGGAAAGTGCGGTCTCTAGTTGCACAGCTCCTTTCAAAATATGAGATGTCCGCCACGTTTATTGAGCCAGTTGGGCACGCGCAGGACTGAAAGAAGTCCCAATTTTGTATTTAAATTTGCTTGTAGTAAAGATTGGTTTGGGCGCGCGGTCAACGACTCGGAGACTCCCTAGCTTGGTAAGAATTACCCACGCCACACCGCAGTTCAATCTCTGGGTGGAGATTCTGTGATGAGCTAAGTGAACTAACAACGAACATCCACGCACAATGAAAAAATGACATACTTTTCTATTTTAAGCATGATCTATTTATTTATAAGGCATTGCAAGTTATTGAGAATAACATCGGCAATTTAATTCAATAAAGCGTATAAGTGTCAGTTTCCTGGACTTTTGAAATGAAGATATTGTATGAAGATATTGTATCTGTGGAAAGAACAGACAGTAAAATTTTAATCAGTAACGGTCAGTGACTTTATTACAATCCAACCTCGTTCATTCGTTGAGCAAGTGGCACATTACATGCCTTAGATTTGCATTCATGAAGCAGTTCGTATAATATTTGACTCAATATAACGGTAATGTTTACGATTGATGGGTGAAATTGGAATTATGACGATTTTGTTATTTTTTGTAATCCGTCTTCAAGGGAAATAGCGGGGCTAAAGGTAATGTACAATGAAGTGGAGTTGTACAGTCAAACGATTTAAAATAGATTATACCACAGTCCCTCCACCCTGCGGTTATACTTATGTTATCTTCATACACTAAAACCGTCTCTCCTTGTCTCACAATATTGTTACAAGCTATTCAGATCAACGTTGGGTGTGTATGGTAAGTTTACTGCAAAAAGTCTGGGCAACTGTTGTATTATATGACTGACATTGAATTGTAATGTTGGTCCATATCTAGTACTTAGTTAACGTGTGAACTTTGAGATCCTTACCAATGATTAACATATGCAGACAAATCCATTCTTTTCTGTACAGCCAGCACTGGTCCAGTCATCATTTCGTGTCCCCCATCTACGAGGGCTCCTAAAAGATAGAATTAGAGGTTTCAATGCCAATGTTGTAGATTCCCATGGACAGAAGAAAATCAATAAATATGGCAAGTGATTGAAACGAAAATAAATAGATGGTCGATAGTCATTCAAAAATTATAAAACAAATCTTTCAATTTTCATTAAAGGGCCATTATTTGTAACTTTTGACCATTTTTTACCTCGGAAAATTCCGTGTTGGAGGCTCATATTTGTTGCAAAATGTTGTTTTACGAAGAAACAAACATGATTAGTGATGTTATAGCCACATAAAACTGCTAATTTTTGTTCAAACGTGTTGCCCTTCCGAGCTCGTTTGTTGACGTCTGGCATGCTCAGCGTGCTGGGGAGAACGCAGATATGGTGACGCCGCGATCACGCCAGATGTACAAGTTCACGTTTATTGCGGGATCAAAACAACATTGCGTCGTGAATTGCCAGACATCTGGCTACGCAACGTGCTCGGACAATGGACTACGACGTAAGTGCCGGGCATAAGTAATGGATATTTATTTTGAAATTCCTGTAAATGGCTCGCGCAGGTGCAGAAGAATGCCTACGTTGCAATCCGCGTGTCAACAGAGTTTGTATTTCTGTCCGGACAAAATTGAAATTTTCGTTGTAAAATCACATGTTATTTAGTTGTAGGGCACGTAATGTTTCCGAATAATATGCGATTCTCTGTTATTTGACAGGCGATTCAACATGACCCAGTGATCATTTCAATCAAAACTAACGGAAAAATCGCAAGAAGATACAGCTAATGGAACTTTAATTCAGATAATGGTGGCTCGGAAGTTAACCTTACTTGTTCCTAAATGGTATCAATAAAGAACTGACTTTATAGAATCTATTCATAATAGTTACTTTAGTGATAAGTGAATTTACTCTTACGAATAACCTTAGATAGTATCTCATCTTACCAAATCAATCCACAGCAACCGTTGCGCCTCTCTGGTTCTCCGTTGCCCCAGTTTTCGTAGCATATCTTAGCAGAACGGTTCGGCACACCCAAGTACCGCCATTCATTCTGACCTCCATCGTATTTTGCTCCAAACCAATACTTCTTACAGGTGAACCGATCGCCAGTGTTACGGATATATGACACTATTGCATTGTTGGTTGCCTGATCCGGAATCTCGGCCAAGTAACCTTCAGGCTGCAGATTTAAACAATGACTCTTCGCTTCCATCCATGTTTTAGAGCACGGGAAAATTAGGTATCGTCGGCATGGCCTTACAATAGGTCCAATCGGACAAGGTACTGCACAAATATCGAACAGGAGAAACAGAGAAATGAAACACATGTAGATGGTAAACTTGTTGAAGCAGAGTTTCTTTGTAACAAAGAGTTCACTAACAATCTTCTATCTTCAGTACAAACAACAACACTATGGTGTATTGGCAACCAACATTACATACATTTAGCATGTGTATCCTTTGTTCAGTGTGTTTTCGGTTACATTCATGCTTTGTCCAGTTATTTTTAAGAGAGAGTGCATCCAAAAGAATACAAGAACGTCCGTTATCATCGGCATTACCAAAACATGGCGATGACTTGCATTATTATGGCTTTTTCTGTAGTTGCGTCATTTATCAGAATTACTGCGTCACTGCACGGAAAAATCGTATTTTTAGAAAAAAATGAACACTTACAAACTTTGACTTTAAACGAACACATAGCCTCATTCCCAGCACCGTCGGTGGCAGTACATGTCACCGTGGTCTCGCCAACCATGAACACTGAGCCAGATTCGTGCGTGCACTGGTATCTAACAACATTCGAATCGTCGCTGACAATTGGTGCTGGGTAGTACACTGGTTCTCGTGAATTGCATTTGTCGTCGTCGACCTTTATGTCGGCAGGGCATTCAATTTCAGGCGGAGACACTTGGAACGGGTGTTTAAAAGAGAAACAAGCATGAAGAATTGAAATTAGTAACTTTCATTCGCCGACACCCCAGACTCATGTGTACATTAGTGGGTCACAACATTAAAATTGTCGTTTACATCAGGTACAGGGTGTAACCCTGGTAATCGTAAATTGTATTGTATTGACCGTGATGTGGGCAAGGCACTATATTGTATTGGCTGCCGTTGACCGTGATGTCGGCGAGGCACTATATTGTATTGGCTGCCGTTGACCGTGATGTCGGCAAGGCACTATATCTCATTACTATTCACAATTAGTATGTATTCAAAGGCGAGATTGGCATGTAAAATTGTAATGTATACAACTTTGAATCACCTTCAACATACTTATCGAACCACGGCCCATTTATCTATGCTGATTTGAAAATAATTTAAAACATGCTGATTCATTTACAAGGGCAATATGACCGTCTTATCGCCTGTTTACTTACAATCACATTCTTCTGTTGGCAGTAAAAAAAAGAAATGAAAGTTAAATTGATGTATGAAAAATGTAAATGATCTGATTGAAGATATCGAATCGTTACAGAGAATGTTATCGCTGTTAGACTATTTATATGAAGACACACCTGAAGTCATCTACGGTTGTCTCATGGATTTAATTATGGCTTGTAACTCAACAGGACAATGATTTTTTTCTCTAAGTCTAGTAGATACTTGACAATGGGCAATCATGTACAACATGTAAATAGATAACGTTTTACCATCTATTTAAACTTTATCGATTCAAAATGAGAAAGTAGTTCCAAAAGTTTTCCGGCAAAGCCATAGCTTATTTTGCAGAATAATTTTAGCTGGTTTATTTTGTCCGATTTTGAAGTAACCATTTGTTTTGAGTGTTTATTGTTTTAATTACTGCTCAAGTCATCAGCAATTATCAGACATTCTGTGTTACTGATCAATTTATTACTATTAGAAATATTTAGATGGGAGTGACCTCTTTAACTTGCTTTTGTCGTCTTTCTTTACATAATTATCGACGCATATTAAAGTCACGACAATATACCGATATGGAAACAACTAAACTTTTCTCTAGACAGAGATATACTTAACACTCTCTCATTCTTGATGCAAACACGAGATGCAAACGCTGTATCTGTTTGACTGAGGTGGTCTATGTCTTTGCAGACAGCTAATATTTCTAGATATTGTAACCGTGTAGACGTATTGGGATTAAACTTATGGCGAATCTTTCGCTTGTACGTAGGTTACTACCGACCCATATTCACGAGTAAGCAGCATGGCGACGACCATGAATGACAAAAAACTTACAAGAAGACGAAGACGACAAAAACCTACTAAGCCACGTGATTGTTTTATCTTGATTTTCACTATGGAGATATTATGATAAAGATGTAGTCAATACGTACCGACTATAACGTCCAATGTGCAGCTTGCTGTATTGCCAGCTCCATCAGTGGCTGTACACGTGACCGGTGTGACGCCAACTGTGAAGATCGATCCCGGAGCAGGTACACAGTCATAATCTACCACACCAGAATCGTCAGTGACGGTTGGTAGTTTGTACCAAACACGTTGTGACCCTGTACATCCATCATCATCCACGGTCTTGTCACTTGCACAACTAATGTCAGGTGGTGTAACTGAAATGATTCAAACGAATGTTACTTGCACAAAAGTGCCAATAAAAACTTCTTATCTGCCTTTTAATCCAGTTACCTTATTTATTTCAACGAATTGAAAAGGATTTGACACGTAAACTTCGCTTGTGTATTAAACAATGAAGATAAATGTGAATTCAATCACAAGTGTAAAACTTTTCAAATAATAAGAGTATTCATTTTAAATGAAAGGAAGTAAGTTTTTGAGAAAGCTTTTACTTACGGTCACATTCCTCTGTAGGCAGAAGAATTGTACAGAACGAGATGGCATTAAATAAAATATGTGATTATGTATTAAAACAAAGAAGCGCATGTCATTACGTCTAAGCATTGAGACACACGAAGAGATCCGCAATTCAAGGGCAACGATGGTGGAGATGGTATGAAGCTAGAGTTTTGTATACAATTTCTGCATAAATTTAATCTTCAAACATACAATTTGAACTACGAAATTTCTTGACTTAATCCTTTTACATCCAGTTTTATCATTTTATTTTAATATAATGCTGCGTCAATTTATGTCTTAATAGCGAAAATACAATGCACAACACGTCTTCAACTAATTTAATAAGCAGTGTAACGTGTAACAATATTTTTAGGCAACAAAGTTTGCAAACTAGACGATAAATAAGCTACCATTCAACAAAATACGTCATTAGGATAAATAAGGCAGTGGCGAACTATTTGAATAATAACGATAAAAATGTAGTCAACTTTATACCCTTGTAATAAGCAGCTTCTGTGTACTTGTCGTCTAGCAAAGACAAGCTAAGTACTACTAAGCTAAGTACTACAAAGTTTTACTCTCAATCCTTTACATGGGATATTTTTGCATTTATTTTTCAATCTTACACAGTCATAAGGTTTTTCAATAGAGAAATCAAAAACATATTATTCTATCAGGAGTTTGGTGACAAAGGTTTATCGGATCGTACCGACTATAACGTCCAATGTGCAGCTTGCTGTATTGCCAGCTCCATCAGTGGCTGTACACGTGACCGGTGTGACGCCAACTGTGAAGATCGATCCCGGAGCAGGTACACAGTCATAATCTACCACACCAGAATCGTCAGTGACGGTTGGTAGTTTGTACCAAACACGTTGTGACCCTGTACATCCATCATCATCCACGGTCTTGTCACTTGCACAACTAATGTCAGGTGGTGTAACTGAAATGATTCAAACGAATGTTACTTGCACAAAAGTGCCAATAAAAACTTCTTATCTGCCTTTTAATCCAGTTACCTTATTTATTTAAACGAATTGAAAAGGATTTGACACGTAAACTTCGCTTATGTATTATACAATGAAGATAAATGTGAATTCAATCACATGTGTAAAACTTCTCAAATAATAAGAGTATTCATTTTGAATGAAAGGAAGTAAGTTTTTGAGAAAGCTTTTACTTACGGTCACATTCCTCTGTAGGCAGAAGAATTGTACAGAACGAGATAGCATTAAATAAAATATGTGATTATGTATTAAAACAAAGAAGCGCATGTCATTACGTCTAAGCATTGAGACTCACGAAGAGATCGGTAGTTCAAGGGCAACGATGATGGAAGTGGTAGAAAACTAGAGTTTTGTATATAATGTCTGCACAAATTTCATCTTCATAAATACAATTTTAGCTACGAAATTTGTATCCTCATTCCTTTTAAATCCAGTTTTATCATTACATTGTATAACAATACTGGTGAATATGCATCGCACAACACGCCGTCCGTCAATTAATTTAAGGGGGCGCTGCACCCAACACACCATATTTTGCTCAAAATCACGTTTTCGCAAATACTTATTCAATTTTAATTAATATGTTAACCCGAGATTAAAATTTTGGTGGGGTTCACCTTTTAGGTTGTCAAGCAGTCGTAAGTTTCGTGTTAAAGAAGTGTTAATTTATGCAAATGAATGCAAATCAGCCGATTTCCTGGCTTCTTTTTCCTCCAAATTTCAAAATTTCCAAGAATTTAACTCCAGTCTGGCTGAGTCGAATTTGCTGAAATTTTCACATTAAGTTCTTTAAATGCTCTTTAAAAAAACGACTTTTTTGTTTGGCAATCAAGTTCTTACATTTTAAATAACAGGCATTTGAATTTTACTGATCATGATTTTAATCACCTTTTTGACTGTCAGTTTTTTAAACCCTTGTCATTTTTTAATATGTACAGATGATGCAAAATAAAACTGTCGTTTTTTCCTACATATACTCTTCTTCCAAATTAAATATTACATTTCAGAAAATAGTGTCAATTTTTTAACTTAAATTAATTTTCATCATTAATACCAAAATTGAGTTTTTTACCACAAATATACACCCACTTTATATTCCGAGAAAACAACTGTTACCATACTACTTTTAGAGTCTCTGCTTTTCGAAAATATATAGTATAAGGTAGTTTTCTGGTCATCGTTGATGAGAAATATTGCTTTGAAAAAACTGTTTCGGCAACATGCAGCTCCACCTTAATAAGCAGTGTAATGTGTAACAACATCGTTATGCCTCAAAATTTGAAAACCAGACGGATTAAATAAAATAATGGCGAACTTTTTGAATAATTATGATAAAGATGTAGTCAATACGTACCGACTATAACGTCCAATGTGCAGCTTGCTGTATTGCCAGCTCCATCAGTGGCTGTACACGTGACCGGTGTGACGCCAACTGTGAAGATGGATCCCGGAGCAGGTACACAGTCATAATCTACCACACCAGAATCGTCAGTGACGGTTGGTAGTTTGTACCAAACACGTTGTGACCCTGTGCAACCGTCGTCGTCTACGGTCTTATCGTTTGCACATTTGATTGTGGGAGGCGTTGCTGTAACCGAGATCATTGAAACCTTTTAAATGCTACAATGCATTAACAAAAGCGGCTACTTAAAGAACAACTGGCGAATCGGTTGAAAAAAGTCAACTGCGTATAATTTGCAAAACTACTCATAAACACGATTGGAACTAATTTGGGATAATTGCATAGTATAGAAATGTCGGTTTAATGTGCAAACGTTAGCTCATCCTTCCTTTCATTCCTTTTTACGTTATGAGTAATTTGTAATATTGCAACATTCAGCTATAGAGCAACTAACACTTTTTAGACTTTTGAAAAATTTGACAATCAAATTATTTCAAAACATTAGTTCCAATCGTGTTCACAAATTAAGGAAATTACTGCCTGCCTTACCGGAGAGTTCAATTTTACTGTTACCATTACAGTGGCCAGTTACATAATGGCAGATGTTTCCATCAGTAGCTAGCTATATAGGGTACACAGAACATGTGACACAACTATAGAGGCAGGCTATGTTTTCCCTACAGAACATCTTATAAAAGTTACATGATAGAACTCATAATTTCAAAGGAAATATTAAAGAGGAGAAACCTCTTCAACGCTAATTTTTAACTTCACTATTACTTCTTACTTTTTCCGTTTACCTTCTGTAATCCCTTTGTTGTATAATAATACAATAATAATTCATTTCATCATTAAACGGATGATGGTAAGCACACACTAAATCAAACGTCTCATTATGTTATGAATAGCCGTTGAAAATTAGAGTCTGATTAAGTTTCGGTTTTCATATTATCATTTCCACTGTTAATATTGAGCTAATAAAGTGAAACATGCACAATGAAGATATATATTCAATTATATCAATGTAAATATCATTAACTTACCGTCAACTTGAAAGGGAGGAAATAAGAGGAATAAAAAAGACCAATTAACAAAAGGCACATAAAATATTTCTAGCTGTGAAATATCCCTTAAATGTGAAGAAGAAGTTCAAAAGAAATGTTTCCAATTGCTATCAAGGGGAACATCCCGACTCTCTCGTTTGTATTTACGAGTTCTCAAGAAAAAGTTTTATTTTCTTACCAATGGTAACGTCAAAGGAACACTCAGCTTGATTTCCTGCTGCATCAGTCGCTATGCATATCACAGGTGTTGTACCAACAGGGAAGGCAAACCCAGATGGTGGATTGCATTCAACTGTTGCATCCTCTGAGCTTGGAGTTTGGTATTTCACTATCTGTTCACCGTCACCATCAGTGTCATAATCAGTGATAGGGTCAGGGCACACGATTTCTGGTGCAGTCTCTGTGAAACGTGACATTTTAAAGACATTCTATGACATTCTAAACGTGTTCGGTTAGTTAGTCTGTAACATTCACAAAACTCAGACGTGAAATTTTTTCAAACTTATTTTACTGAATTAATATAATATGACACAATTCTGTTTATGAATAATAATTATACGAGGAAAAACACGCCAAAAAACAAAGTGATACTTACTATCAACTGACAAAAGAAAATGAGAAGAAAGAAAAACATTCAATATTTAAGAATGGAATGATTATCGAAAACACCTGCATACAAAAATCCAGTCTTTATTGAAATTGTCGTGTACGATACAAGTTTAAAAACTACTGTTAGAAAGGTAACACGTGCACAGCAGAGTAATCAGGCTGCCACAAACATTACTGCTTTCAAGTTTTGGTTCTCAGCTGAGGGTATCTCTTCGTCACCAGCCCACGTCGTTAAATGTTGGTCGGTATTTGCTTTATCCACTACCAATTCTTAACTTCATAACTTATGCTATTTAAAAATCCGAACACAATTTATGCTATTTAAAAACCCGAACACAATTTACATTTTGATTCTTCAATCATCTGCAAGTTTTCATGGTTGTGTATTTATCTACACTTCTAATGTTAAGAGCGATATAGCAGATCCAAAGGTAAGTTCCTTACCAATAGTAACTTCAAATGAACATTCGGCCTGATTTCCTGCTGCATCAGTCGCTATGCATATCACAGGTGTTGTACCAACAGGGAAGGCAAACCCAGATGGTGGATTGCATTCAACTGTTGCATCCTCTGAGCTGGGAGTTTGGTATTTCACTATATGTTCATCGTCACCATCAGTGTCATAATCAGTCATAGGGTCAGGGCACACAATTTCTGGTGCAGTCTCTGTGAAACGTGACATTTTAAAGACATTCTCTGATATGCTGAAAGAGACATTCTATGATATTCTGAAAGTGTTTGTTTAATTAGACTGTACCATTGACAGCATTAAGGCGACAAATGATTGATATTGTGCTTTCTCTTTTTGCATTCAAAATGACACTTTCCCTGTTGTGAATGCTCATTATATGAGATAAAAAGCAGAACAGAAAACAACAGTGATACTTACTATCCACTGATGAAGGATTAGCGGGAAACAAAGAAGGAAATATAATCCTTAATGTATGAAGTGATTTCTCAAAAAAGTTATGCTCTGAAAGATACTTTCTGTATTGAAATTATCGTGGAGGATAAATGTTTTAAAAGTACCAGTGAGAAAAGTAACATCCCCAAATAAAAATCGAGATGTATGTATATCAGTGTCTTCTACTGGTTTAATCTACTTCCGATTCATATGTTTTACGCTAATTTCAAACCCAAACACATTTTTACATTTCCATACTTTCACCACATGCAAATTTTTCAAAAATGTGTATTACAGTACAAAAGTTATATTAATAGTGAGAAACCATTCTTCCCATTTCTACAGTATTAAAACGGCAACAGACAAAGATATAAAAAGATAAGTTCCTTACCAATGGTAACTTCAAAGGAACATTCGGCCTGATTTCCTGCTGCATCAGTTGCTATGCATATCACAGGTGTTGTACCAACAGGGAAGGCAAACCCAGATGGTGGATTGCATTCAACTGTTGCATCCTCTGAGCTTGGAGTTTGGTATTTCACTATCTGTTCACCGTCACCATCAGTGTCATAATCAGTCATAGGGTCAGGACATTCAATTTCTGGTGGTGTCTCTGTGAACGGTGATTTATTTATTACATATTGTGACATTCTGGACGTGTTGGTTTAGTTAGTCTGTAACTATCACAACATTTATGCGAGAAACGTAATGTGTTTTGATCTTTTTCACTCTTATTTCATCAATAAAACGGCACTTTGTTCAATATTAATGCTAATTCTACAGGCCAAAAACATAAGAAAAAAGTAAGAAATAAGCAAGATGATACTTACTATCCACTGATGACATATAAACGGAAAATAAATAAATGTGATGTTTAAAGAATGAAATGATTTATCGTCAAGACGTGCGCTGAAAGTTCCGTTGTTGTGGACATTATTGTGTAAGATACAAGATATATAACTACTTGCTGGAAAGGTAACACTACCACTATCGAATTACAAGGATGATACACACATCTGTGGTTTCACATTGAAAGCACTTAACTGTTGAAAGCTGACAGTGTCTCTTCGTCACTGGCCTACATCGTTACAAAATTAGTCGATATTGCATTTTATCTGCTGCTCATTCTTACGTTTTACGCTTATACTATTTTAAAAACTGAAGCACATTATCACACTTTGTTCCTTTATTCATGTGGAAAGTGTTAAATATTTGTTAAACATAAAAGACTCATTGTGATAGTGATGAAACACCCTTCTTAAGGTTTTTCATTCGAGAATTACAGCAAAGCTACAAAATAATAGGTTTAAAGTTAAGTTACTTACCAATAGTAACTTCAAATGAACATTCGGCCTGATTTCCTGCTGCATCAGTTGCTATGCATATCACAGGTGTTGTACCAACAGGGAAGGCAAACCCAGATGGTGGATTGCATTCAACTGTTGCATCCTCTGAGCTGGGAGTTTGGTATTTCACTATCTGTTCACCGTCACCATCAGTGTCATAATCAGTCATAGGGTCAGGACAAGTAATTTCCGGTGGTGTCTCTGTGAAAAGTGATATTAAGAAGCCATGAAGTGACTTTCACATAAATATGTTGAGTTTAAGGTATAATCATTTGGTCACAAAATTGATCCTGTATACTCTGTGTCTTCAACAGTTTCGTCCTTTCTACAATCGATAACCGGTTGAGTGTCTGGAAATCATATATCTTGCCCGATATTGGTACAACTACTCCAACTCCTTCCTCCAATCAAGATATTTTACTAAAAATATTTTTATAATGTGTTTACTTACGATCACATTCTTCTGCAGGCATCAAATGTAGAAAGTAAAAGAAAGATGATAAAAATAAAATAATTTTGTAAATGTACTTTGCAAAGACTGTACGCAGGAATGGATAGACAATAACGGCGACACAGTAACGGAAACAAGAGGGCTCTACTGACCCGACCATTTCAGTGATATACACTATATCAGGTAGCGAGTCCGATGACAAGCGCTCTATTGTGTCATTTAATGTTAGTTATTGCATATGTACATTATGTTGATTTATAAGTGTATTGTTATCTTCCAGCTCGTCTACACACGACATAACCACCAGAAACTCCAAATAACGGTAAGCGAAGGCACAATAAATCCTTGCGAATTTATGTTAAGTATACCTACCAACGGTGACTTCCAGCGAGCAGTTTGCTTTATTACCAGCTCCATCAGTGGCTGTACACGTGACCGTTGTCGTGCCTACATCGAAGTAGTCTCCCCGATCAGGTACACACTCATAATCTACATCACCTGAATCGTCACTAACAGTGGGCACGGCGTACCAAACTCGCCTTGATCCGGTACACCCTGTGTCGTTAACCTTTTTATCCCTTCCACATTTTATGGTGGGAGGTGTCCCTATAAAAATCAGACGAAAGAGAGAGAGAGAGAGAGAGAGAGAGAGAGAGAGAGAGAGAGAGAGAGAGAGAGAAATTCGTTCAGTATTGAAAACCTATGTACAACTGGAAGAAATTGCGTAACAGGGAAATAATAAAGTGTTTCAAACGAATAACTATGAACTAAAACTTTACAGTATTAAAGAGAAATACACTTTAAGAACTCGAGAGATATATTGTCTTTTCACTTACCATCCTCTGGTGACAAAGAAACAAGGAAGGAAAGGAAAAGAACAATTAACACTGAAAACGTCTGTACAAATTTCATAAAATAAGTGGAGTGAACGTTTAGTAACACATTTAGCTATTAAACGTTTCCTTTTCCAAAATATTTCTGATTACCTAAGTATTTTTGAGGTTTCTTGTATTTTACGGTGTCGCTAATACCTTTCATATAACTTACTCGTCTACCCCCGAAAACGTTGTTTACCTATCAGTTGTACTATTGACGAAACAACGGCCCTTATTGCCTGCTGATTCTGTTGCTGCGCCTCGCACAGATGTTTTAAATGCCATAGTTTGCTTTAAAATTTGCTTGTTCCACTCTAACATTGTCAAGGATTCCCTTAGTTTTGCTCTAGTTATCAACATCTGGCACTATACAATTTTGTCAAATATTTACAGAACCGACAAAGATAATGAATGGCAAGTTCCTTACCAATAGTAACTACAAATGAGCAGTTGGCCTGATTTCCTGCTGCATCAGTCGCTATGCATATCACAGGTGTTGTACCAACAGGGAAGGCTGACCCTGATGGTGGAGTGCATTCAACTGTTGCATCCATTGAGCTTGGGGTTTGGTAAGTCACTATCTGTTCACCGTCACCATCAGTGTCATAATCAGTCATGGGTTCAGGACATTCAATATCTGGTGCAGTTTCTGTGAATGGTGACATTTTAAAGACATATTTTGACATTGTGAATGTGTTGGTTTAGTTGGTCTGTACAATTCGCATCATTAAAACGAGGTACTTGTTATTTTGTCTTGTGTTCTCCCTTATTTCATCAATAAATATGACACTTTCCTTCTTATCAATGCTTACCATACGAGCACAAAAGTACATAAAAATAAGCAAGGTCATACTTACTATCAACTGGTTAAGAAAAAACAGAAAAGAAAGACATAAATGTGATATTTAAAGTGTGAAATGATTTATAGGCAAGACGGTAGCTGAAAGAGCACGTTTGTATTGACATTATCGTGTAAGACACAAGTTTATAACTACTTGCAGAAAAGGTAACTCTTATACAATCGAATTACAAGGGTCTTTCAAATATCAGTGGTTTAAAGTTTCGGTTGAAAGCTGACACAGTGTTCTTCGTCAATAGCCTACATCGTTACAAAATTGATCGATATTGGGTTTTTTATCTGCTTCTAAAATCTGACCTTTTACGCTTATACTATGTCACAACCCAAGCACATAATTACATTTTGATCCTTTAATCATCTAAAAAATTTCAAATATTTGTTTAACGTACGAGACTGATAATTTCAATGGCGATAAACCACCATTTCTAAGGTATTTCGTCGGAGAAATACAGAAAAGTGACACATTGAAAGGTATAAGGTAAGTTCCTTACCAATGGTAACTACAAATGAGCAGTTGGCCTGATTTCCTGCTGCATCAGTCGCTATGCATATCACAGGTGTTGTACCAACAGGGAAAGCAAACCCAGATGGTGGATTGCATTCAACTGTTGCATCCTCTGTGCTGGGAGTTTGGTATTTCACTATCTGTTCACCGTCACCATCAGTGTCATAATCAGTGATGGGTTCAGGACATTCTATTTCTGGTGGTGTCTCTGTGAAAAGTAATATTTTAAAAACACTGTGACTTTCTGAAATTATTGGTTTGGTTTGTTTGGTCTGTGCAATGCGCATCATTAATACGAGAAACGTATGTTTTTGATATCGTGTTTCCCTCTATTCCATCTATGAATATGACAATTTTGTCAGTATCATTGCTTAATCATGAGCAAAAAACATAGAAATAAGCAAGGTCATACTTACTATCCACTGATGAAGTGTAAATGGAAAAAAAAAATAAATATCATATCTAAAGTGTGGAATGAATTATCGTCAAGATGTGCGCTGCGCTAATTCTCGGTTTTACGGAACATATCATGTATGATACATGTTTCAAACTGCTGGTGCGAAAGATAACACTTGTTTAATAGGATTTCCAGGATGTCAAAAATATCCATGGTTTCAAATTCGGTTGAAAGCTGACAGAATTTTGTCGTCACAAGCTGACATTATTACAAAATTAGCCATATTGTCTTTATCAGCTTCTAATCCATACGTTTTACGCTTCCACTATTTCTAAACCTCAGCGCATTTTTACAATTTTATCCATTAGCTGCAACCCTACGAAATTTTCCAAACCTTCAATTTCCTCAGATATTGCAATCTGAAATTGAACGATATAGTTGGTAACTCCGTCTCAATAACGTATTGATCTGGTAGACTAGGCAAAAAATTGAACAGATATTTGTTCATTTAAATGTCCTGCTTTTTTCAAAATCTTACCACGTTATCTGAAAAATGGAGAGTTTTTTGTCAACGTGGAGTGAATCCCTTTCCCGTTCTCTTATTGGGTTGCATCATGTTGTATTTGTTAAGATAAAAATGTGTACATGTACCATTTACGCTGTTTATCATGTAGTTTTATGGAGGCTGCCATATTTGGGTGCGAGTTTATTACTATTCGCCTTACTGACACCTCAAATGCAGTCCTTTTGAGTGGATGATTATATTTGAGTAAGCATCTCTGAGTGAGAATATTTCTATGAACTAATTTTAATCTAAATATAAAATCATGAAATTAATGCCAAACGTTGCAGCTCATGTGCCGTTAATCATATGCAAATGTTTCGAATGTGTTCATTTATGTACAAGACTTATGTTAATAAAGATGAACCGACCTTCATATTGTTATTCATTCGATAATTACGAAAAAACCCGACACACTAACAGGTATAAAGGTAAGTTCCTTACCAATGGTAACTACAAATGAGCAGTTTGCCTGATTTCCCGCTGCATCAGTCGCTATGCAAATCACAGGTGTTACACCAACAGGGAAGGCTGACCCTGATGGTGGAATGCATTCAACTGTTGCATCCTCTGAGCTTGGAGTTTGGTAAGTCACTATCTGTTCACCGTCACCATCAGTGTCATAATCAGTCATAGGGTCAGGGCATTTAATTTCTGGTGGTGTCTCTGTGAAATACGATTTCACAATAGCATTTGCTCTTTTAAAATTTTGTGCGTTGGTTCAAATCATGGGAAAAATGACACATATCCGTGTTCGTTGCTTGTAACGGTGTAATTAGTAAAACGCCATATATTATTATTATTATTCTTCGTGAATTTCTTATCAGATAGTGCTTTTCTATATATTACTGGTATTTCTCATTTCTTTCTCTTTAATCATGCGATTGACACAAAAAATAAAAACTATCACCTGACCTTACACGGTCAATATCACTTTTGTTCTCCCAATCAAAGTAGAATAAATGATAATACTCACTGTCCACTGTAAAGAGAAAATTGGAAGAAAATATGGTAAAAATGTGATATGATATTTCTCGGTGGGTTATGAACAACTAATTTGATTGAAACTTTTCAAATTATTCCTGTTATTATCATTGACTTAGGCAATAGGAAACATAGGATTTATAAATCTGAAAACAATCTCCCCCTTAACTAAACCTTACAGTACAGCTGTGTGATTATTTGGGGGATTTATCTTAACGAAATTCAAGTCATAGTCATATAAACATGTCGACCCTTTATTTCAATTCATTGCAATTTAATATCTGCATCTCATTTTAAGTATTCGCTAGTTCCATGTACAAGCTTTTGTTTGCGATAATCGGTTACTTAACTTGATAGATACTACGGGATAAAAGGGCAAATTATGAATTCATGTTCATTGAGATATGTTTTGAGATTAATATGGAAAAATTAAACCTCGAAAAAGATAGTTTTCGTACCGATGGTAACTTCAAATGAACATTCGGCCTGATTTCCTGCTGCATCAGTTGCTGTGCATATCACAGGTGTTACACCGACAGGGAAGGCAAACCCAGATGGTGGATTGCATTCAACTGTTGCATCCTCTGAGCTTGGAGTTTGGTAAGTCACTATCTGTTCACCGTCACCATCAGTGTCATAATCAGTCATAGGGTCAGGACAAGTAATATTGGGTGGTGTTACTGTAAATGAAGGCATTTGACATGGCATGATATTATTATATTCTGAAACCCACATGCATTGAGGAGTCAATAGCTGTTTCTATATATACGGAAATAAAATTACTCTTGGAATAAACTTAATAACTTTTCTGAGAAGCCGTAGCATGTTTTAAATCAGAGCCCCTGTATTAGGTCATTGACACTCAGTGAACAACAGTCTTTAGTTGATATGGCCTTTTTTGTTAGCATATTGGACTTTTTCCCCCGATTAAGATGCTGTTAATTATTTTTTTTAACATTAACTTTTTTCTACTGACAAAAGGCTACGCTCTGCCAGCTATATTATGGCTATTTACGAAAGTGTGTTGAGTTGTTGAGTAATTTGTAGGAAATAGAAAGCGCTTCGAAATACAACACGTGTTAATAGGCGAAGATTTTGTTGATCCACAGCACACTGAATTAAGCCTCTAGTAGGAAATGTCACGTTTGCAAAAGCATAGTTGTGTCAGTGCTTTGCTATCATTCACAGAGGATGACGGCTACTTCATTGTGATCGAGAATACCTCACCAAACTATGTAAGATATCTTAGCCACGCCTAAGGCACAAGTTAGTAATTTATGAAGCTAAACCTCCGATAGCTCACATGAATAGACGATCGGAAGTTATGACCAGACATTATTGTTCAGCAATGCATTTTGTTCAACTTGAACATTTCCCAGTAGTGCAATATTTGAATCAATTATCTCGTCAACTGTAAGTAATGTCAGGTTGTGTATGTAAAAATGATGAATATGTAGGGAGAGACAGACGGAGAGAGCTACCATAACTTATCGTTCCTCTGAAGAGAATATCATAGATATAATATTTTCTATATTTACATAAAGTTTGAAGTTAATGCATATTGAAATATCAATAAGTTTAGGAGTAAAATACACCCTTGTTTGATGTATAAGTCTGTGTCTGCCATGAATCTGATATATTAACATGATAAATATAAATAGTAAAGTACTTTTATCGCTAACTAAGTTCTTGATAGAATTACTTAAGTTGTAAAGCTCGATTCCAAGACGAAAAAATTCTGTAGATAAAAGTAAAATTTTGTATGTACTTACAATCACATTCTTCTACAGGCAGCAGAAGTACAAGAGTAATCATCAGTTAGAATTCAAAAATGATGCAAATATAATTCTAGACAATGAGACAAATAGAATTGAGAATATTTACTCATATTTTTCTCCTCTGGTAGCCTATGGTGATGTAATGCGGGAGCCAAGATAAAACTAATAAAAAACCGCTCTTTTGGGGACTGTCACATGCAACTATATGATTGCTAGTAGTATGGACTACTCACCAACGGTAACGTCCAGCGTGCAATTAGCCTTATTACCAGCTCCATCAGTGGCTGTACACGTGACCGTTGTCGTGCCTACATTGAAGTAGTCTCCCCGATCAGGTACACACTCATAATCTACATCACCTGAATCGTCACTAACAGTGGGCACGGCGTACCAAACTCGCCTTGATCCGGTACACCCTGTGTCGTTAACCTTTTTATCCCTTCCGCATTTGATGGTGGGAGGTGTCCCTATAACAAATCATACGATATATATATATATATATATATATATATATATATATATATATATATATATATATATATATATATATATATATATATATATATATATATTATATTCAGTGTAGATCAACTTGGTTAAATTGAAAGAAATTGCATGTGGAGAAAACAATAAAGAGTTTCGCAGCAATGAACTAAAGCGTTATAGTATTAAAGAACAATAAAGTTGTAAGAACTCAAGAGATATGGTGTCTTCTTCACTTACCATCCTCTGGTGACAAAGCAGCGAGGGGATAGAGAAAAAGAACAATTAACACTGAAAACACTAGTAACATATCATAAAATAAGTACGGTGAATGTTAAGTAGGATATTTCAGCCGTTAAACGTTTGCTTTTCAAAAACATTTCTGACTTCTCGATGCAAAACCAAATATTCTTAAAGGTTTCTGGTATTTAGGGTGTCACTTTTACTTTTGATATTACTTATTCGTCTACCGGACTGCACACTTCATTTACCTGTAATAGTATTGAATAAACAATTGGCCATATTGCCAGCTGGTTTTGTTGATGTGCATCGTACAGTTCTTTAAAGTGGAAAAACTTACTATTATTAATACTTTAAAAGTTGTTTGTTCCGCTCCAAAATTGTCACTGATACTATTAGTTTAGCTTTAGTGATCACACCTTAGCGATACACAACTTTGATCGATATCTAATGAACAGACAAAGACACAGAAAGGTGAGTTCCTTACCAATGGTAACTACAAATGAGCAGTTTGCCTGATTTCCTGCTGCATCAGTCGCTATGCATATCACAGGTGTTACACCAACAGGGAAAGCAAACCCAGATGGTGGATTGCATTCAACTGTTGCATCCTCTGAGCTGGGAGTTTGGTATTTCACTATATGTTCACCGTCACCATCAGTGTCATAATCAGTGATAGGGTCAGGACATTCAATTTCTGGTGGTGTCTCTGCGAATGATGACATTAATAAAACTTATTTTGTTGTAAAGGATGACATTTGATTAAAGTGTCGTAAAGAGACTATTCCTTGCGTGTATATCACTCAAAGTGTGTACTAAAATGCAATAACAATATACAGAATTTTGAAACGTAATAAAAGAAAAGTGATCCGGTGCTACTGATATCTCTTTAAAGACTGTCGCAATGGCAACATAAATAGGTCCAAATATGAAAGACAGCCTATCAGGATGGACATGACGTTTGATAAAGAAAGAACAAATACTCATACTTACTATCAACTGTTCAAGAAATGATTATAGAGAAAAGAGAAAGAAAAGTAAAAATTGATTTCCTGAAATTCTA
The DNA here is from genome assembly GCF_041260155.1 of Ptychodera flava. Taxonomy (NCBI): domain Eukaryota; kingdom Metazoa; phylum Hemichordata; class Enteropneusta; family Ptychoderidae; genus Ptychodera; species Ptychodera flava. The sequence goes on from NC_091928.1 coordinate 59,281,724, forward strand.
GGGATACTGTTTGATTCCTTGTAAATCCAAGGAATGGTTTGTGACAATTAACTCTGAGCCAACTGATCAGTTGATTAGTTGTACATGATTGCCATAGTAACGGCTTCAAAACATAGATCTTTTATAGTTTAACATGCTCTCAAGAGCTGGTTAAGAGTTGTAATTTCTGATATTTTCCAATGAAAGGCATAAAATGCAGATTATTTCAAGTATTCTAAATGTCTGAATGTTGAGAATTGTGATATTTCTACCCGGTAAACATGAAGCAGTTTAAACCCTATTTCGTACAGTATTTGTTTCTATATTAACAGTAAGCTAAAACTCTGAGACGTTGATATAGGTAAGTTCCTTACCAATGGTAACTACAAATGAGCAGTTGACCTGATTTCCCGCTGCATCAGTCGCTATGCATATCACAGGTGTTGAACCAACAGGGAAAGCAAACCCAGATGGTGGATTGCATTCAACTGTTGCATCCTCTGAGCTGGGAGTTTGGTATTTCACTATATGTTCACCGTCACCATCAGTGTCATAATCAGTGATGGGGTCAGGACATTCAATTTCTGGTGGTGTCTCTGCGAAATGATGACATTAATAAAACTTATTTTGTTGTAAAGGATGACATTTGATTAAAGTGTCGTAAAGAGACTTTTCCTTGCGTGTATATCACTCAAAGTGTGTACTAAAATGCAATAACAATATAAAGAATTTTGAAACGTAATAAAAGAAAAGTGATCCGGTGCTACTGATATCTCTTTAAAGACTGTCGCAATGGCAACATAAATCGGTCCAAATATGAAAGACAGCCTATCAGGATGGACATGACGTTTGATAAAGAAAGAACAAATACTCATACTTACTATCAACTGTTCAAGAAATGATTATAGACAAAAGAGAAAGAAAAGTAAAAATTGATTTCCTGAAATTCTAGGGATACTGTTTGATTCCTTGTAAATCCAAGGAATTGTTTTTGATACACCTAACTCTGAGCCAACTGATCAGTTTTTTAGTTGTACATGATTGCCATAGTAACGGCTTCAAAACATACATCTTTTATAGTTTAACATGCTCTCAGAGCTGTTTAAGAGTTTAAATTTCTGATACTTTCCAATGAAAGGCATAAAATGCAGATTATTTCAAGTATTCTAAATGTCTGAATGTTAAGGATTGTGATATTTCTACCCGGTAAACATAAAGCAGTACACACCCTTCTTCGTACAGTATTTTTTTCCATATTTACAGTAAACTAAAACTCTGAGACGTTGATATAGGTAAGTTCCTTACCAATGGTAACTACAAATGAGCAGTTGACCTGATTTCCCGCTGCATCAGTCGCTATGCATATCACAGGTGTTGAACCAACAGGGAAAGCAAACCCAGATGGTGGATTGCATTCAACTGTTGCATCCTCTGAGCTGGGAGTTTGGTATTTCACTATATGTTCACCGTCACCATCAGTGTCATAATCAGTGATGGGGTCAGGACATTCAATTTCTGGTGGTGTCTCTGCGAATGATGACATTAATAAAACTTATTTTGTTGTAAAGGATGACATTTGATTAAAGTGTCGTAAAGAGACTATTCCTTGCGTGTATATCACTCAAAGTGTGTACTAAAATGCAATAACAATATAAAGAATTTTGACAGGTAATAAAAGAAAAGTGATCCGGTACTACTGATATCACTTTAAAGACTGTCGCAATGGCAACATAAATCGGCCCAAGTATGAAAGACAGCCTATCAGGATGACGTTTGATAAAGAAAGAACAAATACTCATACTTACTATCAACTGTTAAAAAAATATTATAGAGAAAAGAGAAAGAAAAGTAAAAATTTGATTTCCTATAACTCTAGGGATACTGTTTGATTCCTTGTAAATCCAAGGAATGGTTTTTGTATACCTAACTCTGAGCCAACTGATCAGTTGGTTAGTTGTACATGATTGTCATAGTAACGGCTTCCAAACATACATCTTTTGTAGTTTAACATGCCCTCAAGAGTTGGTTAAGAGTTTAAATTTCTGATACTTTCCGATGAAAGGCATAAAATGCAGATTATTTCAAGTATTCCAAATGTCTGAATGTTAAGGATTGTGATATTTCTACCCGGTAAACATAAAGCAGTATACACCCTTCTTCGTACAGTATTTGTGTCCATATTTACAGTAAACTAAAACTCTGAGACGTTGATATAGGTAAGTTCCTTACCAATGGTAACTACAAATGAGCAGTTGGCCTGATTTCCTGCTGCATCAGTCACTATGCATATCACAGGAGTTGAACCAACAGGGAAAGCAAACCCAGATGGTGGATTGCATTCAACTGTTGCATCCTCTGAGCTGGGAGTTTGGTATTTCACTATCTGTTCACCGTCACCATCAGTGTCATAATCAGTGATGGGGTCAGGACATTCAATTTCTGGTGGTGTCTCTGCGAATGATGACATTAATAAAACTTATTTTGTTGTAAAGGATGACATTTGATTAAAGTGTCTCAAAGAGACTATTCCTTGCGTGTATATCACTCAAAGTGTGTACTAAAATGCGATAACAATATAAAGAATTTTAAAACGTACTAAAGAAAAGTGATCCGGTGCTACTGATATGTCTTTAAAGACTGTCGCACTGGCAACATAATCGGTCCAAATATGAAAGACAGCCTATCAGGATGGACATGACGTTTGATAAGAAAGAACAAATACTCATACTTACTATCAACTGTTAAGAAATGATATAGACAAAGAGAAAGAAAAGTAAAAATTGATTTCCTCAAATTCTAGTATACTGTTTGATTCCTTGTAAATCCAAGGAATGGCTTGTGACATTAACTCTGAGCCAACTGATCAGTTGGTTAGTTGTACATGATTGCCACAGTAACGATTTCAAAATTTCTGATATTTTCCAATGAAAGGCATAAAATGCAGATTATTTCAAGTATTCTAAATGTCTGAATGTTGAGAATTGTGATATTTCTACCCGGTAAACATGAAGCAGTTTAAACCCTATTTCGTACAGTATTTGTTTCTATATTAACAGTAAGCTAAAACTCTGAGACGTTGATATAGGTAAGTTCCTTACCAATGGTAACTACAAATGAGCAGTTGACCTGATTTCCCGCTGCATCAGTCGCTATGCATATCACAGGTGTTGAACCAACAGGGAAAGCAAACCCAGATGGTGGATTGCATTCAACTGTTGCATCCTCTGAGCTGGGAGTTTGGTATTTCACTATATGTTCATCGTCACCATCAGTGTCATAATCAGTGATGGGGTCAGGACATTCAATTTCTGGTGGTGTCTCTGCGAAATGACATTAATAAAACTTATTTTGTTGTAAAGGATGACATTTGATTAAAGTGTCTCAAAGAGACTATTCCTTGCGTGTACATCACTCAAAGTGTGTACTAAAATGCAATAACAATATAAAGAATTTTGACACGTAATAAAAGAAAAGTGATCCGGTGCTACTGATATCTCTTCAAAGACTGTCGCAATGGCAACATAAATAGGTCCAAATATGAAAGACAGCCAATCAGGATGGACATGACGTTTGATAAAGAAAGAACAAATACTCATACTTACTATCAACTGTTAAAGAAATGATTATAGACAAAAGAGAAAGAAAAGTAAAAATTGATTTCCTGAAATTCTAGGGATACTGTTTGATTCCTTGTAAATCCAAGGAAGGTTTTTGATACACCTAACTCTGAGCCAACTGATCAGTTGATTAGTTGAACATGATTGCCATAGTAATGGCTTCAAAAAATACATCTTTTATAGTTTAACATGCTCTCAAGAGCTGGTTAAAAGTTGTAATTTCTGATACTTTCCAATGAAAGGCATAAAATGCAGATTATTTCAAGTATTCTAAATATCTGAATGTTAAGGATTGTGATATTTCTACCCGGTAAACATAAAGCAGTACACACCCTTCTTCGTACAGTATTTTTGTCCATATTTACAGTAAACTAAAACTCTGAGACGATGATATAGGTAAGTTCCTTACCAATGGTAACTACAAATGAGCAGTTGGCCTGATTTCCTGCTGCATCAGTCGCTATGCATATCACAGGTGTTGAACCAACAGGGAAAGCAAACCCAGATGGTGGATTGCATTCAACTGTTGCATCCTCTGAGCTGGGAGTTTGGTATTTCACTATCTGTTCACCGTCACCATCAGTGTCATAATCAGTGATGGGGTCAGGACATTCAATTTCTGGTGGTGTCTCTGTGAATGATGACATTAATAAAACTTATTTTGTTGTAAAGGATGACATTTGATTAAAGTGTCGTAAAGAGACTAGTCCATGCGCGTATATCACTCAAAGTGTGTACTAAAATGCAATAACAATATAAAGAATTTTGACACGTAATAAAAGAAAAGTGATCCGGTGCTACTGATATCTCTTCAAAGACTGTCGCAATGGCAACATAAATAGGTCCAAATATGAAAGACAGCCAATCAGGATGGACATTTCGTTTGATAAGGAAAGAACAAATACACATACTCACTATCAACTGTTCAAGAAATGATTATAGAGAAAAGAGAAAGAAAAGTAAAATTTGATTTCCTGAAATTCTACGGATACTGTTTGATTCCTTGTAAATCCAAGGAATGGTTTTTGATACACCTAACTCTGAGCCAACTGATCAGTTGATTAGTTGTACATGATTACCTTAGTAACGGCTTAAAAACATACATCTTTTATAGTTTCACATGCTCTCAAGAGCTGGTTAAGAGTTGTAATTTCTGATATTTTCCAATGAAAGGCATAAATGTAGATTATTTCAAGTATTCCAAATGTCTGAATGTTAAGGATTGTGATATTTCTACCCGGTAAACATAAAGCAGTATACACCCTATTTCGTACGGTATTTGTTTCCATATTTACAGTGAGCTAAAACTCTGAGACGTTGATATAGGTAAGTTCCTTACCAATGGTAACTACAAATGAGCAGTTAACCTGATTTCCCGCTGCATCAGTCGCTATGCATATCACAGGTGTTACACCAACAGGGAAGGCAAACCCAGATGGTGGATTGCATTCAACTGTTGCATCCTCTGAGCTGGGAGTTTGGTATTTCACTATCTGTTCACCGTCACCATCAGTGTCATAATCAGTGATGGGGTCAGGGCATTCAATTTCTGGTGGTGTCTCTGTGAATGATGACATTAATAAAACTTATTTTGTTGTAAAGGGTGATATTTGATCAAAGTGTCGTAAAGAGACTATTCCTTGCGTGTATATCACTCAAAGTGTGTACTAAAATTCAATAACAATATAAAGAATTTTAAAACGTAATAAAAGAAAAGTGATCCGGTGCTACTGATATCACTTTAAACACTGTCGCAATGGCAACATAAATCGGCCCAAATATGAAAGACAGCCTATCAGGATGGACATGACGTCTGATAAAGAAAGAACAAATACTCATACTTACTATCAACTGTTTACGAAAAGATGGCAGAGAAAAGAGAAAGAAAAGTAAAATTTGATTTCCTATAATTTTAGGGATACTGTTTAAATCCTTGCAAATCCAAGGAATTGTTTATGACACACCTTACTCTGAGCCAACTGATCAGTTCGCTAGTTGTGCATGATTGTCATAGTAACAGCTTCCAAACATACATCTTTTATAGTTTAAAATGCCCTCAAGTGCTGTATTTACAGATGTAATTTCTGATACTTTCCAATGAAAGGCATAAAATGCAGATTATTTCAAGTATTCTAAATGTCTGAATGTTAAGGCTTGTGATATTTCTACCCGGTAAACATAAAGAAGTACACACCCTTCTTTGTAACGTATTTGTTTCCATATTTACAGTAAACTAAAACTCTGAGACGTTGATATAGGTAAGTTCCTTACCAATGGTAACTACAAATGAGCAGTTGGCCTGATTTCCTGCTGCATCAGTCGCTATGCATATCACAGGTGTTACACCAACAGGGAAGGCAAACCCAGATGGTGGATTGCATTCAACTGTTGCATCCTCTGAGCTTGGAGTTTGGTATTTCACTATATGTTCATCGTCACCATCAGTGTCATAATCAGTGATGGGGTCAGGACAAATAATATCTGGCGGTGTCTCTATGTATGGAAGTAATTAAAAGGTATATTGCTACATTCTTAAAGTTTGATTTGTGATTTTTCGATTTATACATGTATAACGACACGTCGAAGTTTCTGTAAATGTACAGTTGCATTAAAATTTAATCTGTTTTCGGTAGATATGAAGAAAGCTTTAAAATATGCTACTTTTATTAAGCGAGCATTGTGTTATAGTGTTCATCACTTTAGCAATAAGGGTGTTTGTTGCTATTGCGAACACCGTTCATCGCCACTTATAGTAAATTTAGTAAATTGTCGGCTCCGCACATTGTTTATTGCCGTTAAGGATATTGGGTAAGTAATTTTGCTGTATCGCATTCAAATGATTTGCCGTAAATAAACTTTTGTTAATGTAACCGTGTGCCAATATTATTTGGGAATAATATTTCTTTGTTTTTTTCTTTTCTTACAGAAGGAGTGAAGCTGATTACGATAACATATCACTAGGTTTTCGGTCTTGGTTAAAGGAATTGCTGCAAGGAGTTCTTATCATATGCAGGTAAATTCCTTGCTGTAATATAAATATGAGTACGATGTAAATAGGTTAAGAGGTTCTACCACTTTAGCAATAAACCACATCCAGTGACTGTGTACCACGAGATTTTGACTAGTTCATGATATATATACACGAGTGATAGCGAGTGCATATATGGTCGAAACTGAGTATTTTATCATAAAAGTATTTTGAAATTCCAGCATGGGATGACAAAAAAGGATTTTGACTCTTGCCGAGAGCTCGCGCGTGTGCCAGCGTACCATAGTACGGTTCCTTTCATGTATCAACCAATCAGATCGATGTATTTGCGCCATTATCAAATACCTACATTCACGTGCCTGTGCAAAGCTATGGGAGAAAGCGCCCTCAGATCCGTGCATTTTTTTTACGTATCACGCCCCGGCCCGGTGCCCAAATACGGCAATCGCGTGCATTTCTGAACTATCTCGATTCTGGTTACTACGCGCGTTGCTATCCGCAAACGTTCCATTCGTACACAAAGCCAGCGCGAGATTTGGAAAACGTCTGCTCGCTCAGATCGTAGTTGCGCGTGGCGACAGTGGAGCCGCGCCGGTAACATCAGCTTTTGTTTCTAAATTCTAGTGAAATCCAGTGTAAACTAACTGCGTGCCTGTTCAGTATTAACTACAAGAAACTGACATCACGCTTTTGTCTTTCTTACACCTCGATTTCAGCCTTGATCTCTGTTGGTCACGTAATATACGCATATTGCTTTGCGCGTTCTAGAATTCTGCAGGTAAACAAATGACGTCATTAAGTATGTCAATCCGCGACGGGAAGCGGCCATCGTATTTATGAAAAACTGACACAAATGGCGATGCATTTTTGATATCGCACGCATTTTTATGTCCTAAACAATGTTGAATGTTATGTAAACTACATATTTATCATTCCATAAGGTATATGATAAAACCTTTAAGGCCCTGATACGGCTTTTGCGGCCCTTGGTCGTATGGCGTACGGGCCCTCGCACGCTCGGGCCCTTCCGCCATACGACCTCGGGTCGCAAAAGCCTATCAGGGCCGTAAAGATTATTAATATACTAGTACAATAAAATGTATAACAACGCCTAGTATTCCTACAATAGTAACTTAGTTGTACTTACGGTCCACTGAAAATGCATCGATAGAAAAGGCGACAGAGAAAAAAATAAATTGTGAAAATATACCACCATAGCATTCAGAGAAATGAGGAATAAGATGTCTTAGATTGAAGCTGTTACGCGTTTGATGCGTTATTTAGTTAATGAAGTCATTGTCAATTTTACGTCAATAAAAACAAAATAATACATTTAACTGCTTCTACGACATCATTACAGGAAAGAAAATTTTATGTTTATCTTTGTCTGACATTCACAGTTGCTCAGGTGCAGCCAACGAACAATGCACTTTTAAAAAGGTCCTTACTATGATAAGATATATTGTGCATGACAAATAATGTGAATTGACTAATTTTAAGTCAAGAGGGTAATTAACTAGCTGTTCATAATTTGCCCTCCCACAGAACATTTTTCGACTTACCCTCCCACACCCAAACTTCATTTTACCCACTCCCCACTTATTTTTGCCTGTTTCCCCCCCCCACTGTGATTTTGAAGCTCCCTCGCCCTGTGGCGAAAAAAACTTGCCGATTTCCCTGCCCTGGAAACAATTCCCCTCAAAAAGTGTTCCGCCAAGCCTGGCCCCAGGACAATAAACCAATATCTGCTCTGCCCTACAAAAAAACCCCAAAATTTGCTCCCCTACCACCTAACAACATGTCCTCTGCCCCTAGCAAAATTAAAATATCCCCTGCCCTCAAAAATTGCTCCTGGAATAGCTTTTTCGATAAATAGCTCCGTTGGCTGCACCTGTTGCTTACCATGTGTAAATTGGTATACTCATCTGTTGTGCATGAAAATCGATAACAACATTGAAATAAAACATCTATGCAAACTTGAATCTCATCTCATTACCAACTGTAACGTTAAAGGAACACTCAGCCTGATTTCCTGCTGCATCAGTTGCTGTGCATGTCACAGTTATTGTACCGACATCAAAATGTGAATTGGATGGAGGAGTGCACTGAACCACCACAAAGCCCGAATCATCGCTTGCCAAAATATCGCCATAATCTACTATCTGCCCGTCACCATTCCTATCGTATTCCGTCATGTCTTCTGGACACACTATCTCTGGTGGTGTTTCTATGCAGAAAGGAAAGGTTTGCAAGATTTTGAGCCAAGGCACGTCTGTGCAGTGATGATGATTTATTGCCCATCGATAAAGTTTGTATGACTGGGCATAGTTATTATTGGAAATTGGAAATGTGTGCATGTATATACGGAATATATATATATATATATATATATATATATATATATATATATATATATATATATATATATATATATATATATATATATATATATGAAATGGTTAAACAGATCACTAAACGATAGCTCACGAAATCAACTTACCATCAGGAGGGCATGGATCTGTAATTTATAAAGGAGATTACGTCAAGATAAAAACACGATATGACAAATTTCCGAGCTGACTATAAATATTGAAAATAATAGTTATATGTATATATGTATATATTAGTTGATAGCATGTTTATCTCAAACAGCGTGATTTTCGTGATATTAATCTAGACATTAATTGTATATAGTTTTCGTTGATTTGCCTTGTACGCGTGATCTTTATGTAAATTGATGCAAAGTACTAAAAGGTCGTTTATGACCGAATATCGCAAAAATCTCAAATCTACCTTTACAGTTGCCATGATCGTCTTCACCAGCGGTGCAATGACATCCTCTGATGCCGTCGACAACAGTACAAACTTCAGTTTCATCACACTCATTGTCGTCACATACCACGACATTGTTACCGTTACATATGCACACCGTACCGCAAGTTTGATTGACCCAGGTTTCCCCTTTCTGTAATGGATATCGGTGTCAAAAGAATTAAAGATTTACAATTGAAAATTGTAATGATTTTGTAAGCAGTTACATTTCACTCGAACAGACTGTGTAATGAGTTTCATTAGTATATTAAGAATCGTTCCCTAAAGCATAACAATGATGTATCTATATTATATTCTTTTCTTTCGACAACGTACAGACGTACTGATAATGTAGTAACGAACAACAGCATACAGTTAACTGATTATTAAGAGTCGGTAATTTCAAACAAGCTACGACTAGAATACGAAGGAAAATGCAAGGTTAGTGACGACTCTGAAACATTCTAAAATACGGTACTCTGACACTTACACTGTAATAGATTCCATCGACCAAACAGCCACACTCACTGATCGGTACACAGTCCAACCCATCTAATATGTAACCTTCATCACACACACAGTCCTCGACGCAAGGGTCATCGCAGTCGTCTTGGCCGGCACAGTTTTCAGGGCATGGTGATGTACAGTCAGAGTAATGGGAATTGTCAGGGCACTCAACACCTGTTGTAAAAATGTCAATAATAAAGGCACTCGATGTCTGTGATAAAAATTGGTTTTATTGATTTCACTCGCGCATGCACAGAAATTGTTTGGACTGATTATCAGCGTTTTTCTTCCGGTTTCAGCAATGTAGCGTAAAACTGATGGTTATGAGGTTTTGACTTCTACATTACAATGTGATTTCTACGTGTAACTCTGAGGGCACTGCTCTGTGGTTTTGCTAACCCCGCCCCCTACATTCTCCTTATAGTGTTCACTTCCATGTAACTAATTTTCGTTTAATCAATCTCTACTTCAAAATTTTTTCTCGTTTGCAACTGCGGAGATGAATTCTAATATTCAATAATGCATCACATTCTATTTGACTTCAAGCTAAAAACGGCTACTTACTGCAGTTGGTTCCTTGTCTGTAATCGTCAAGGTTGACCCCCTCGTCTTTGCAATCGGAGAAGTAGGCGTCATACTGCAGACACAACATTGCACCAGTGAGGCATAAATCATAAACACAGTCATCAAAATAGGGAACGGGATCGATCACACTATGGCATTCAGAAAATGGACCAGAGGGATCGGTCAATCGTCCACACAGATCAGCAGCTTGGTGAGGCTTTTCGTCTTCACATACTGGATCTTCTGGAGCGTCTGGACAGCTGTTATGATCAGCAAAATACAAAAAGTAATTTCAATTTGATCAGTCGCCAGTGAGAACAACAGAAAATAAATTTAGAATAATTAGGCTGAGTAAGACCTGCTTAAAAGATAGTCTTAATGCAAGGTTTATGATGTGTTAACTTTCATCATACTCTAATCTGTTAACAAATAGACTTGTTAGCTGCTATTTAGAAAACTGACAGCTATTGTCGGATCAATTTTTCTCATAAACAGCTGTTTCAACAATAAACCTTCTTCCTTTACAAGACTATAATGTCTACCGATCAATTTACAAAATAGATAGATAGATAGATAGATAGATAGATAGATAGATAGATAGATAGATAGATGGATGGAAAGATAGATAGATAGATAGATAGATAGATAGATAGATAGATAGATAGATAGATAGATAGATAGATAGATAGATAGACAGATAGATAGATAGATAGGTAGGTAGGTAGGTAGGTAGGTAGGTAGGTAGGTAGGAAGGTAGGTAGGTAGGTAGGTAGGTAGGTAGGTAGGTAGGTAGGTAGATAGATAGATAGATAGATAGATAAATAGATAGATCGGTCGGTCGGTCGGTCGGTCGGTCGGTCGGTAGGTAGGTAGGTAGGTAGGTAGGTAGGTAGGTAGATAGATAGATAGATAGATAGATAGATAGATAGATAGATAGATAGATAGATAGATAGATAGATGGATAGATGATGAAAATGCAAGGTTCACTATATTTCTCTGCCTTAAATACTCGATTGCTTTCTATAGACATGTGTCACACATTCACACTCAATGCAAAAAGAGGACATCTTTATACCTTTCAGATACTTTCCAGCTGTTCCCGAAATGTCGACGCCATGGTGTGATATTTCCGTCGGGTTTGGTGAAGTCATTGCTTTGATCATCATCACATGGGCCACACAGTCCAAGTGTCTGGCCAGCATAGTCGTCATCCAAGACGATTCTAACCTTGTGCGTACCATTCCACTTGATTCGGAACCTTCCAGGATAGTTGAATATTACATGGCGACCTCGCTTTCGGATCGTGTAATATGGAGTAACGTAAGGTAGATTTACTTCCTCGCTGTTTACCTGAAAAACAAAGTAGCTTTTAGATGCTCTTGGGATTGCCATTGAAATAAAGATTTATTTTTAGAGTTAGAAAATATCAATGAAAGAAACACATGAACATAATGTATTTAACACTTTATTATGCATTGACATACTTGATGATTCCATGTACTGACGAAATAATTAAGCAAAGTGAAAAGTGCGTGTTTCCTGTAAATCTTTCCAGGTCTGAAATCTTTTTCGGTATTTTTATAAATCAGATGATTGGCAAAATGTGGCAAGTTTTTCAAGGGTAACCTTTAAGTTTCATGAATTAATGATGATAAGGCTGCTTTGAATGGTAATTTAATTCGACAAGTTTCAATGTCATTTCTGAGAATGAATTTAAATCTAAAATAAATATATAATATATCACTGTAACCATCCATCTGCTTAAAATTTTAGAGACATAACTTACAATTGGTATATACAATAATGTTTTTCCCCCTATTTTTCTGTTTATGTATGAACTGTGTTTTTCCTGGCACTTTTATTAACCCTCTAGGGTTCTCATTTAGTATTGCATATTAACTTCATCTTTTACTGATACACTTTGTGACATACCGTAGCACCAGGATTCTTAAGACGTTATTGACAACACAAGACCTGAAAATAACTTTTCAAAAAGTCATATCATTGGATTACCCTGACGATTCTTCTTCTCAGGAGTTCAATCTTTGTGTCCTGCAAGTAAATGGTCACGTTGCGTGTGACCGTCGTTGACGGTCGACGGGGAGACGGTTCATTCGTAGCATCGACGCGGAACTCTGGGAAAGGCCCGCTTTTGTCGACGACAAGGGTATACGTGCATTTTCCCTGGAAATTGAATCTTTTTCTATCAAAGGTCGCATAATGTGGGTCGCCAGATGCATCACAAACACATTCTGTTAGAAGAATGGAGAAGTAAGTTACATTACAGAACAGTAAAACATGTGTGTTGAAGCTGAATTAGTACCGGTTTAAAGGGACAACACCTGTAAGTTTTTACGATTTAATACAACAGGTCTCTTAAAGCAAAATATTTTGATCCATATATGTTAAAATGAATAATCGAGATGCAATTTTTCTTTGAATGCAATGATGATAAAGACGACAGAGAATTCATCATAGGTCAGTGACCTTGACGAAACGACTTTCCTGAGATTTCTGCATAGTGAAAGCTTAATAAGCAGTGACATTTGGCATATTTTAGGTCTGCTTCCTGATTGCAAATTAACATCGTTTCATCAGTGCTCTGCTGTAAGCACCATGTAAAATGCCCTCTTTAATAATCACAGCAGTCCATACACCTGTAATATCTGATTTTTATGTTGACATGTACACGATGTGATGTGTTGAAAGGAACAATACAGTGTATTTCAGCATAGGTAGGGGAAAACATCGGAAAATACCTCCGTAATTTTGACAGCGGTTTCGATGTGATTAACTTCAGAGAGTTGAAGCAATCTACATCTGATAATCAGCATTTCAAAATGTTTGCAACTGGATATTTGACCGTAAAATGTGTATCGATCGAAAACTTACCACATTCTATAAAGACACCAAACGTGCAAGAAACGCTGTTGCCTGCTGCATCAGTAGCTGTACATGTCACCTCCGTTAGCCCGCACGGAAATACGTCACCAGAGTTATGTGTGCACGTCACTTCCGCTGAGCATTCACTGTCACTAGTTGTGGGAGCTATGAATTCAATGGCTTTACCTCGCAGGCCATTCACCCTCTCGTGGATATCAGTTGGACAACCGATGATTGTAGGGGGATTGTAATCTATCAAATGTACAATTACAAGAGTCACAGCTAAAACCCCGAGAACTTAAAATGGTAAGAAGAACTTGAATGAATCGAAACTCCTAGAGGATTCAATATCTGTAGCAACTTAAGAATTGTTTGTCAGCAAATGAGCTCAAGTGTATAAGAAATATGCTTGGCCTTTCGGCTCAAGGAGTATTACTAAATAATTCACAATTCAAGACAATGGTTTCTTTTCTGCAAAAGGAAACAGTGAAATATATTCAGCCTATGTTAGACAAGGCGTCAAAGGCATTTTCAAATGATTTTATATCTGTGAGGTAATAAGTTTCGGGATCTCCTTGGCAAATATGCAAATATGAACATCATATCATTTGCATTACACATGTCCATTCCATCGGTAGGATAACAATTGTTTATTGTGATTACCTTTCGGTTTAAAATAAAACTCCCTAACTTACCACATAAAACAGTTATTGTGAAAGTGTTTGACACGGAGTTACCAGAATCATCAGTTGCTGTGCATGTCACGTCTGTTTGTGTACCACACTGCACTACAATGCCTGAGTCCTCTGTGCATATGACGTCAACATGACCACAGTTATCTGAAGCCGTAGGCGTGGGCCATGTTGCTATTTCTCCGTCATTTTCACAGTCAAGTAAGATTTGGTCTGGAAGGCATTCCAGTTTTGGCGGTTCTGCATCGCCTGAAAAAAAGCACAAAAATATTTCTTGTTTTGGTGGTTCTACATCTCCTGAAAAAAACATATTTCTTTCTTTTCTGTCCAAACAGAGCGCTATCGTTGTTTCTGTAAAATAGATTACGGTGTCATTTGTACTGCTAGATTCATAAATCGATCAGTCAGTCAATTGATTAATTTACCGATTTTATAATTCTACGTTTGTTTGGTCGTTTCTTATTTTCTGATTTTCAAATGATATTGACAACTTACTGCACTGAACGTTGACGAAAATTGAACACTGAGCAGTTAGACCCGCTGCATCCGTAGCAGTAAAGATGACTTCAGTGGAACCAGGAGGAAATTGAAAGGACTCGTCGTGACTTGCAGTGACATGGACGAGACCACAGTTATCCGAAGCCGTTGGCGGTACCCAGCATGCATCAGCACCAGAGCATCCACATCCCAGTGACAGGAATACGTCATCACCGCACTGGATTGTGGGAGGTTCAACATCTGCCAGTAGTAAACATAAATCACTGCCAGTAAATGCATGTGATTCTATCTGCACAGTACCTCATTTATGTTTTTAATAACCTATATTTCTTATTTCCGAAATATGTCTATAATTAAACAGTTTCTATGCACTGATGTTTGACTCATCTGTATCTTTTATAAATGTTCATATTTTGCTTGCCGGTAATTGGATTCTGTCTTACTTTACCTCCCTTACGCGTCATAATCTCTCTGGATCGAATTATATTCTCAGTCTCTTTAAATTCACCAGCGTTTTGGGGTAGTAATTGGTCGGATATTATGTCATATCCTATGCAGCTCTCCATTTTCTTTTTCTGTTAACCATCTTTAAATGTTTTATACCTCTTTCCATCGAACACGATGCGACTTCAATGTGCTGCAAGTTCGTAGAATCTATATGACAACAGAAGAGCCTTACCGATACAGGAGACGCCGTCAGCAGCCAGTTCAAGACATCCAGAACACTCGCATTCACTTGAGCCAGGTCCGGTCTGTGTACAGATGTCGTCACACCCACCATTGTCAACCAAACAAGGGTTAGTACCTGTCGTAATTGAAGCATTTTCTTATCTCATCTTAAAATGACGTCTTCCGTATAACTTTTATTGTGAGACACAAATGTTTACATTTTAATGTTATATGGAAGAATTCACAAGGTACTTCCGTTTTCAACAAACACTCAAAGGCATCATTTTAGAAGTGGTATAGCCACAAACTGATGACGTCAAATCGCCATACTCAATACACAGTGCCATAATTACAAGGCGTTTGTGTGTTTTGTGTACGGCGATTTGACGTCATCAGTTTTGTGGCTATACAGCTTTTAAAATGATGCTCACTCAAATTAAAATTTCGAAGTTAAAGCCCTGTACCATACAATGTTAATGTTACTTACTGCTGCAGGTAACGCCATCTGGATTTAACTGATAACCTGCGCCACATGAACACGAAAATGAGCCGTCGTTGTTGATACACACCTGTTCACAATCATCAGTATCTTGTTCACACTCGTCGATATCTAGCGATAAAGAAGAAAATGCCTTTAACAACTTACAGTTGAGATTTTCGTATATTTTTGTTTGTTTGTCGTTTCAGTATTGTAGTTTACTCGTATCTTCCTGCTGCAACTTTTTAGCACGTAAACGCGGAAACGTGATATTCATAATTATTGATTATGTCTTTTCATTATTTGTGGACATTGTTTACATGTTATAATCGTAAATACCCTAGTTTACTATTCGAAGCGTGGCCAGTAGATTTTGCCCTGCATGATAAAGAACATATTGTTAAGAGGAAGCATGCTAGCGCTATTTTGCAACACATTCCAAAGCTATTAACCCTTTGAGCGCCAAAGTCAACTTTTGTCCCCTTTATAAAATGTACCCCAGTCAAAATTTCTCAGATTTTTGCCAAAATTTTGATGAAAGACTGTAGCCAATGAAATATGATGTCCATTTGGTCCAAAATTATCAAAAAATTACAGAAAAGTTCATAAAAATTGCTAAAATGTTGCAATAAATTTTGGTGAGAAAAAGGGTTAACGCTTTAATAAGGGTTTTGCAAGGTGAGTAATTGCTACACAACAAATGTCTCGTATTGTGATGTTAATGCTTGGCCTCTATCATTGACCAACGAAAGTTCACCGGAAGTTGTTCTCAAGCATTTCACAAATTTTACTGAGAGCTTCAATGCAACAGAGATCATTTAATGACGTGTCTTGATTTGATTGGTCACATTCACCTGTGCATGTCACCTGATCGGTATCTAAGGTGTATCCAGGGCTACACAGACAACGAAAGGTGCCTTCTTCATTAATACACTGATCGCTGCATCCACCATTGTTTGTGTCACATTCATTTATATCTGAAACAAATAAAAATTCGATCGGAGAAGAACGAACATCATTCAAGTGTCTGATATGAGTGAAATAGTTAAGTCACAAGAAAAGGAAATCTCGATTCAGTTTTCTTCGCCAGTACTTTTTGTATGGTATGTTACAGGTAAAATAGTACGTTATCAAGAGAGAAAGACGATCAATTATTTGTAAGTGAATATTTTTACAACTTGTTGCTTTTGTACATAATCATTATATCGATATATAAAAATGCACCTTTTCTGCTAGTCTGTGGCGAGACCTTTTCTGGTAGTATGTGGGCGACACAACAGAGGACATAGATACCATCACTTCGACAAGCAAAGGACTGTACAATGTTTGTCGCTAAACAATTAAGTAGAAATGTAGAAATAATGCCGTTTAATCTCCTAACACTTTTAATCATACAGTGGTTTTGTCGAAATAACTGTGCACATCTTGTCAGAGGTCGTCTGCAGAGGAGGAAACTTTTAACGTACCATCACACGTGTTGCCATCTGTATTCAATGTGTAGCCATCTTGACATTCACAGTGAAAAGTGCCAGGGTCATTAACACAGACCTGCTCACACGAATGAAGTCCAAGGATGCATTCGTCAATGTCTGTTCAGAAAAATGAGAAGGACATATTCAGATACTTTAAAAATGAGAACTAAAAATGTCCCTTTCACCTTTCAGTGTTTTCTTTGCGGATATCTAATGTTTTGGACAGTCTGGACAAAAGAATTTTATGTTTGTTTGCAGGCAAGTATTGTATTCTCCCATGAGAATGATCATACATTACAACAACGCTGTAAAACGTAGTCAACGATACATTTAGGTAGATTTCTTAATTTGGAGAAGTGGATTTGATGATACCGTCGAAATTATAACAAAACTATTATTTTGAACATGTGGAATTGAAACAGCTTACATATAAAACCATGTCCGATTCTGAAGAAAGATTATGATCTATGTATCACGAAATTTGAAATCTGTAGCCTTACCATTGCAAGAGTTTCCACTGCGCATGTACCCTGGATTGCAGAAACATTCATATGATCCAATTGTATTCCTGCATTCCTGATCGCAGTCATGATTTCCAGTCAAACATTCGTTCTCATCTGAAAGACAATCAATGATGATAATCTTCTCTTGAAAGGATTAGATTGACCCTAATGGTCAAGATGCCTCTTTCTTTACGTCATCGATTACATCATTGTTTGAGGACAAGATAATCGGATGTATGTGTGCCTGTATACTTTCAGATATACCAACGCTTTGTATACACTTACACATACATAAATATACACACCCATCCATCCATCCATCCGTACTTACGTACGTACACACACATATCCATCCATCCATCAATCCATCCAAATATACATATGCAAATTTATTTTAAAATTTACATTTTACGGCAATTCTTACCTTTGCAATTTTTACCATCAGCTCTGAGCACAAAACCGGGTGAGCAGGCGCAGTGGAATGATCCATCGTCATTTATGCAAATATCTTCACATCCGCCATTGTTGTTATTGCACTCATTTATGTCTGTGGGAAACATAGCGATATAAAATTTTAGAGAACTAGACAAAAGAAATTTCAATCAGGTATAGCAATAAATCAATAATATATGAATTCGACATTCCCCATTTAGGATATTTCTTTAAGTCCTTAAATATTCAGGCTTTATTGTTACATCTACCGACAACTCAAATAAGCTCGCCAAACATCAACAACGAACTATTAATCTTTCTTGTTATTGTGTTCTATCAAACTTATACTGTTATTTGACAAAAAAATAGTCAACATTGACGAAATAAAATTTGCAAAACAACAACAAAATATTTACCGTCACATGTAACATTATCGAACGCAAGAGAGTATCCCTCACGACAGGAACAAATGACGTCATTTCCGTGAGTAGTACAGATCTGAGAACATCCGCCATTCCCGGAACTACATGAATCAACTGATGAATAGAAAATACTTCGTTTAAAAATAATGTTACTGTAAATCTATAACTAACTGTGCAAAATGAATACTGTTTGTGGTTAATGAATTTTCATATTAAGTCTAATTTGAAGCGATACACTACATAACTTCATAAAGTAACGAGAAAACATGTTTAAGCCTATTATTTATCATATGTTTCAACGTGGAATCTTGGTCTATTTTCAAAGTTTGAAAGAAGTCCGTGAAAATTTCACTTAAAACCTCTTGCCTTTATGTTAAACCTGTCCTTTCCGATGGCATTATCATCTGATCAATAATGTATGTCTGAAATAATGTGTCTCATTAACAGCCTGTAATAGTTTACATCTGAAATACTGTATCACGGCAATAATATGTCTCTGAAATAAGAAGAGTTTTGAAACAGTACTTTATCGATATTGTGTTTGCTGCTTTAGTTCGTTCCATTCATGCCACTTCACTTACAGTTTCCACAAGTCCTGAAAATCCAACGTCCAGTCCTTTCGATGTTTGTAGTCTCATCGATGTCTATAAGACTGTTAGTGTTTGAGCCAGGTATTGAAAAGTACCGAACATCGTCTCCAGCATCGAATCCGGCTTGAGGCTTTACATGAGAACAATCATACCGAAATCATTCAAATCAGACCAGGAAATGCGATCAGTAACATAAGATGATGACAAGAAAAAAATACTGCGTGGTTTCTAAAGGCCTGTGAATGTCACAGGAAAATGAGATCCAATCACGGAAAATAATATAAAACAAAATGACATGTCTCTGCATAACGCGAGATTAGACGAGAAGTGTAATTATACTCACAGGAGGACCAACCCACGTGATTTTGGGATAGTTAAATATGACGTAACTGCAGACATCTCCTTCAACCATCACAGCTTGGAAGGTGTTCCTCTGCAATGGAAATTCAACAATTCTTTCAAATTGACAATCTTCAGACGACGTACTAGTCTACTTCCATTAATATTCCGGCGTCAATATGTTGTACATTCACACATAATTTCAGCTTCATATTCAGGTTGTTAAAAAGTCGAATCAAACGAAAGATGGTGCAACAGAGACTTGTTACTATATAGCATCGTTCAGTACCGTACAGGTCAATGTGAAAACAATTCTCTTCTGCCTTTTGTTTGAAATGAACGGCGACGAGTTTTTATACCTTCTCCATTTTCCATGAAGTAGTCTTCTTCATATAGGTAAGCTGTTGTACAGTTGTTCGATAATTTTACACGCAATCTTGACCTCCGTTGGAAACATGGCATGTTATGCAAATATCGCGGCCTTCTATTTTTAGTAAATACTTGTACTCGCATGGAGTGTATTCTACTACATGTTTTAGTTTCTTGGCGTTTTGTACACCACCGTAGATGAAGGAAAATATTACTGGCAGACCAGACCATTAATTGGCATTCCGCTGGCCTAACGTTGTGTAATTATTCTCATTTTGAGGTGAGAACTACAAATCAATTTCGCAAACTAACATTCTGAAGTAAAAAAAAACTTACGTTGTTGTAGCTGACGTTGTCAGTGGAATATATTCCAACTTCATAGTACGTTACTATGACAACATATGAAGCGTTGAAATCAGGAAGACCAAATGAATTTGCAATGGCCATGGATGCATGGTCTAAGTCTATAGGATCGGTAGAGTCTCTGAAGTAAATCTCTCCACCGTTGACGATGTCTGCGTCTGCCCAGAATACAGCTAACATGGGTTTCAGAGAGTTCGGGAAGGGCTGTGGAGTGGCGCTTGTGATTGGTCCAAGGAAGGTAATAATGCCATTGTCTGCCACCTGAAATGAAATTGTAAGAGACACAGGTATCAGATACCTTTAGTCACTGTGTTGTCCGAGGATAAGATAGGGTTAAGCTGGATACAAAATGCCATTTATTTCCTCGTCTTGCAGCTGGTAATTTCGGTTTTGCTATTTTACAATTTGTCTATATTATGTTATGTCATGCGTAGTTGTTTACAGTGAAGTATGTTCAATCAGCAAAATTTGTAGAATTGCCACTTTATCTTGTCCTTGAAATTGCATGTTGTGTACACGATGCCGACTACAATCGGAAGAGAAAGAAAAGGAAACAGCAAAAAAACCTGAAAATTTCAAACCACTATTAGCAAAATGTTTGACTCACATAGATATGGCTCTGAATGGCCCCAAAGAATGTAAACGTGTTGCTTAATTCTTTACGCTCAGCTCTGTCGTCCAGTTTCTGTTGTTTGGTGTCGAGCTGCTCGCCGAAACGGAAGAGTAAAGGATCTGGAGAAACGAAAACCGAACAAACTGACAGTTAAAAAGTTTTAAAATAAGAAAGCGGACATCAAGAAAATCTCCCTCGTTAGATAAACTGAGATGAATACATAAAAGTCAGTCTTTTGTCTCACAGAGATTTAAATGTCGATGACAGTACCTGAGATAACAACAACCCTGGCAACTACAAACACTATGGTATGTGAGAATGTCAAGTACCATGTTTTGATCTAGACCAATGACTTTATTAATATCACAATACAGCCAATTGTACCTAAGTGAAATCAAATCAAGAATCTCGTGCCGTGGTTAGCTTATTAATGTTACCCACAATGCAAGCAGAAATCTTCATTTTGTCAAATCTTTGTATCAGTAAACTAGAAATGTATCGATAACGTCTGATTGTTTCAGAATGCTTGTAACTTTTTACTTAACACGATAACCATCTCACTTTTCATGTAAATTCACAGCCATTTAAATACAAATGTGTTGAATGACTGTCTCTCCACTGCCGTACACCAAAGTGGTTCTTGCAATCTAAAATGGTTAATTAGTGAAACATTACCTTCTGGGACCTCAACGACAGTATATGTGGCTTCAAACCCGGCCCCACTGTTGGCCTCGTTGCTATGGAAATCCAGGTAAACAGAGTTTTGCGTTGATTCCCAATAGGGTGATGTCTGACCGCAGAGAGTGACGTCAGCTACGTCACCATCACGAATCTTGAGGTGAGTAAAGAAAGATTTGTAAAATTAATTCAGTTATGCTTCGAAGAAAATTTCATCAGGGAGGCATAATCAACGTTTTTCGCTAACCCATCAGGAAAGATTGGACGAAACTTTCTACAGAATACAATACAATGTTAAGAACGATGTCATCACTCTTTGGCCTTGTCATCCATGGTTGTTCCTAAATTTGTTCAAATCAATTTTACTACAAGATAAAATACAGATTCTATAACATCATGTGGAAGTAGGGATGGTATTAATGGTGTTGGTGGTAGTCATGGAGATGGTTGTGGTAGCCATGGAGATGGTGGTGGTAGTCATGGAGATGGTGGTGGTCTTGGAGGGAAATGGTGATGATGGTGTTTTTATCATTGTTGCTACGAAATATTTGGACAAGGACACTAGGGAGTAATATCTCCAGAGTGGAAAATAATTTCTCACCGTAAGGGAGTCGAATGCGCATCTAGCCCCAACACCAGAGTTGAATTCCAAGTCGAAGGATGAGAACTGCAAGCGAATAGCCTGACCTGGCTGTGCCAACATTTCAATTGTGCAGTCACAGTCGTGTGGGTAAGAGGAAGGCCATCCTGGTGACGTCACCATACCAGTGTCTCCGTTGTCAAGGTTTAGAGTGTTATCGCAGTCTATTGACAAACAAGATGTATCCCATAATTTGAGGTTATTTCATTCAGTTAATCTTCGGCGTTGAATTCCATTACTTTTGTACTTTAGTAGCAAGCTAGACTCTATACACATTGTGACTTTACTAGGTTGCTTACTCTTACGAAAATTCTAAATTCTATCAAAACACCGTCAATACTTTTAATTTGTTGTCTTGTCATTCATTTGTTTTGACAAAACAATAAAATAAGCAGAAACACTCACCACAGGATCCTGTTCTTTTCTGTACATGATGTCTATCAACTGATGTGATGTCAAGATCAATACTGGGTCCACTGAAAACCTGTACACAACAACGTAGAAAATAAATACCATATTCTTCAAACATACATCTTAATATCCTATATTTCTATCTGTCTGTTGGTCTGTCGGTGGGTGTGTGATGACTGTGTGCGGGTGTGTGTGCGAAAAGAAAGAAAGAAAGAACTTGAAAGATTAACAAGTTACAACTTACGCCGAGATCTGCAATAGGTTCGGAACTCTGAACTATCTGGAAAAGCAATATGGCGGCAAAGAAGCCCGCCAAAATGGCGTGGTGAACGGTCATTATTCTGTAAGAAACACATGTACAGAGTGAATGTTAGTCCCAATTATTCTTCTTTCTTTACGATGTTTAATGCATCCTGAATATATTGTCGTTTCCTTACATTGCATATTTTCAATTCATTACATTGAATTGGAAACTTTCCTGCGATTTCACCATTACATTTATCATGTGACACTAACAGAAAAATCGTGATATATAGTGTGTAGTCCTATCACATCTCGTGGTCCTATCACATCTTACCCATTTCAAAGACAGAGGAATCGACGTCCGATTCAAGCATTGCTTACTTCGAAAATCTTTTGCGGAAAATTGTTTTTCTCAAAAGTTAATCACTTGTCGTTTGCTTCAGTCATTATTTCTGAAAAAGGTCTGAACATGATGTTGATGAAACCATTAAAGCAAAAATAGTCTTGACGAGAAAAATCCGCTACCTTTGAAAAATTATTTTATCATGTCATTTTGTAATGGCGGCATATATTTTGAGTATAAAAAGCTGGAATGATCAATCGTAAAAATTTGCGACAAGTTGAAATTCAGTGACTAACACGATTGGAACTAATTTGGTATAATTTGATCTTCATATTCTTCAAATTTCTCAAAAGTGTTGGTGCCCTACAGCTGAATGTTGCAACAATACAAATTACTCATACAAACAAGTGTATAACTTAAAAAGAAAAGCAGATGAGCCTACATTTGTAGACTAAACCGACATTACTTCACTGTCCAATTATCCAAAATTAATTCCAATCCTGTTGACTTTAAAAATTAAACAATGTCGTGTGCTAAATTACATTTTCAAAGGAAGCACGACACTTACTCAAGTAGAGATGCTTATTTCAGCTTCCATCTAACTTTGTTGGATTACAACAAAGTAAACGATACTCACCAACGACCGTATCAGTTGTTGCCGTTCGCGAAATCTAATTTCCCTCTCTTCATAGAGAGTGGACGATCTGCTTGCCTAATTATGCACGACGATAAGGTCTATGGCGATTCACCGTACTCATCAGATCTTGGGTGCTTCCGCCGGGGAAAAAAGTTCGTTGATTGATGACAATTCAATTTGTAGGTTTATATTTATTGACATATTGTTTTGTTTATTAGACTAATAACAGGTTTCGGACTTTTTGTCTGTAATTCTCCAGACGGTGTTTGTGAAAATTGCTGATGCAAGTGCCACGTTGGAAGGTGCGGCGTCACAAATGAAACTTTTCATCGTTTACTTCAACATTTAGAAGATTTTCGTTGCACTTAGAATTAATTCTCTCAAAATACCAAAAGTTGTGCCGTCACGGAGGATGACGGGTACAACCACGGTCCCTCCACAAACCGTGGTACAACCAACGGACATGCGCAGTGCTGATACCTTAGTTTTTCGCTCTCATGTCCACATCTCTTCAATTTGGTTTCTCGTCGTACTACCAATCTCACCAAGTTAGATGTAAATTTAAATTAATTTTTTATGCATCCAAAACAGAATTGCCTTATTTTAGGTAAAAGGTTGTTCGTTGTCACAATTTTTTACCAATAGTAATAGTATGTATATTGAAATATGTAGAGTATTTTATTTATGACGTGCAATACATGTCGATAACGTTCGTATAATGTGAAAACCGAAAATGTTGTCTCATTTATTTTTTCATCATTTTCTTTGAAAAGACAGTCCTTCGTTCAGGTGTTTTTATTCTGGACTTGTTCTGCAGAGAAGCATAATGAGTCATTTAATGTTTCCTTGGTGATTATATGGCAAGTCACGTGATAAATAAGGCCATAGAAAGAACTGACTTTATTTCTCATCTCCGTAGGCCTACAGTGGATCTAGAAAAGTTGAAACAAACTTTTGTGTTCCCATGAACAATCAAAACATCAAAATTGACTGTATGCTAAGCATGGCGGAAAACATATCTCTATAATCACGTGATCACACATGCGCACTGCACAGTTCTGAAAGAGGGTGTCATCATCTTGCTGCGTGTCCGATGAGCAGAGCAAATTCAACAGTGACAGAATTAGATTAACTGTGAGTACAGAGTCATAAAAACACTTTCTTTATTGTTATCGTAGAATCAGTTCTTCGGCATACATGCACTTTGCTTGATTTCAAATAAAGACGTAAATAAAGGCTATGCCTTTTCGACACTGATGAACGATAGAATTAATGTCTGTCAACATTTTCAGGTTTGGGACCAACAACACATCTATTGATTTAAAATGTTAGTATCGAGCAACACTTCATAGTAGTGACGTCGCAAAATTCTCTAGTACGACATTCAGTTTGTGTTGCTATCAGAACAGGCATGAGGTGATAATGTTGACGATTTTATTAACTAATGTCATCTCCAAGTCATGATATTTGAATGACTTAGCTTGTAGTGCATGCATTGCGACAGAGGATGGATAAAAATCTAGCCAGACCGTACAGGGATGTTCAACCATACTAATTATTCTGTAATCCCGCGTCAGTAATCTTTGAATCGACATCTGTAGATAGTTTTCTGAAACCTGCAAAAGATTCCGGCTGTATGACTCAATTAACTAAAACCCAATATTATATCAAGATCTGATTTTTTTTTCAAATTTACATTTAATGGCAAATCAAAAAGCAAATGGTAAGAAAAAACTTCAACATTTTTTTCCCTCACATTATAACATCATTTGCTCGGTCACCTGACAGAATGATAAATACGCACTCAACCGAACCAGACGTTGTACACAAACATGTATCAATCATACCATCGAAATTCGATAATTGTTACTTTCATAATTTCCAACTACATTTGTGGCTGATAACGAGATCTTTTCCGAGTCCTACTTGTGCCTGTATTACAGTAGGCGCTTGCATCCCACATCCATTGATAACTTCGAACTTTGCAATGATTCCAAATGCACAGTCATGACTTTAATCTGTTACCTCCAAGCCTACAGAAACCCATACTATGGCCAAGCCCTAGAGCATTCACCCACAAAGCTGTATTGCTAACCCTGATCCACAGTCTGTAAGATTTAGTATTAAAATGCAAGTTGAGAACGTATGTCGTCATAGAAACTGATCAGAAAGACACTTCTCACTGTAAATTCTCGATCGGATTCGAACCAACAACATAGGACACCTTGTCACCCAGCGAAAACAGAAAGGGGGACAAAGAAAGACAAGACAGACACAGACAGACCAGACAGACAGACAGACAGACAGACAGACGTAGACAGAGAGATAGAGACACAACAAAAAGTGACAAAGACACAGTGAAAGGGAGAGAGTTCACAGGTAAACTGTTACAACAGTAAACAGTGTAAATTTTACAGTGTAGCGAGAAATTTGATGATTGAGAGATCCACCCTAACGTCGAAATGATAAAATCATGCAAATTTTAAACTGTTTCAAAAGTAAACCAGGAGAAGATTGTGATAAGAATCTTAGTGTGTCAGGAGATGTGTGACTACACACATAAACTTAGAATGCAAGATTATACGCTATGTTACGCTAGGCTTGCATTACTTCAGAAACGGTATGCCACGTCACATGTATTGTGTTGGATGTTTACAAGCTTTGAAATGAAATTATACGACACCATATGTCACCATATTAATTTAAAACACACATTGATCTGACGATGCACGAAATTAGAATGTGTGCGTGCCAATCAAATTGTTTAATCAAACAGAAACTCTGATCACGGTTTTGATTCTACCGACCATATGGAAACTCTTAGTTGAAATAAACCAATTAATTTTGGCAAATGCAATGCGCTCTCTCTCTCTCTCTCTCTCTCTCTCTCTCTCTCTCTCTCTCTCTCAATCGACATTGCGACATAATGTTTACGCATACATTTTATTTCTAAAAACTGCCATCAATTGACAACAGTCATATTATTACAGCGACAAAGAAAAGATAAATTTCATTCTCCACAGACAAGACAATTCCTTTGCAGTATTCCTATGTTTCTACATGACAGTGTCGTACATTCAAGATCCTTTTTGCTTCAAAAGTGCCATGGATGAAGACAGAGCTTAAGACAATTGTAGCCACTATTTTTAGTATTTTGAATGTACATACTTTAGTGTTTTCAGAACCATCAACCAAACATTTTCGTCGCTGCAAAAATACCACATCGAGGTATTTCTATCGTCCGTTTGTTTATACACAAAGCTATCACGTGTAGATGAATTTGTCATGTTCTTTTCTCTCAAGTAATGTCTTGATCATAACCAAGGTTATTTTTTAGCATAACATAATGAGTGGGCATGGCCATTTGTAAATTATCGTCTGTGTAAGAGGCCTTGACGACAGCATGTCAAATACATTTTTACTTGAACAACATTAACTGAGGGACATTATTGGAGGCAGCTAACAAACTGTTCGTTAAAATAGGTGTATGGCGATTGCTTAGCAGGTAGGCAGGTAGTTTTTCGTCACTAGCTAGCTGGGAAATATCTTGCTTGCCAGGCAATTTGAACTTGAAAAAGCTCCAATGGGCGTGCCAGGAGTATGATTCGCTTGTTGTCAAGAGTTTCACAATTGCTTATTAGGAGGGGATAATCATAAAGAAAGATACCCAGAGAAGGGGGGAAGACGGGCAGCGGTGAGATTTCTCAAAGGGGAGTGTGGGAAGGAAAGAGTGTAGACGGGAAGGAAAAATTTCAAATCGTAGTTGCAAGGCAGAAGACGAACAGTATTTATTTTTTGCACCAAATATTCATCTAACATCAGAATAGTTCGTGTACATTAAAAACCCATTTGGTTACAACTTTCAGAATAGACGGGTTGGCTGCCCCTAATTATTTTCCACCATGCTGTTCCTTTTGAAGTGTTGAACAGATTTTGTTGTGTAGATTAGAACACTAAATGCATTGACCACAACAATGTAAGCGAAAGAGGGTTTCTTGATTCTGAGAATAATTTAGCATTTTAAATTTTGTTATATTTTCTCACAATATTATCTGTGACTAATTCAAAAAGGTTCACACAATGTGCCTGATGACATATCGAAGACAAGTCGTACTAATCGGTACATTGCGTCTTGAAGAACACGGTGTCTGCCAATTCCGGAGAGTTCACTTGCACTTCATGCACTGATATCTATGACTGAGGATTAAACAGAAAAGGAGAGATTACTTAGTAAACATGTTACGCCACCAACGTTAGCCGATTGCCAGGATAAAGTAACTTGCATTGAATTTAAATTCCAATAATTAGGAACAACTTGAACTACAAAACTAATCCACAGGAAATTTTGCGAGACGGATCGTAGGCTACGGCCGTAAATGCAATTTATTGTGGCGCATCAACAATAATTTATGAATTAACGTTATTTGTCCATGTTTTTGTGAACTTTCCAATCAATGATAAGCGATGGCGATATATGTATTTCACGCGGTATTTATTAAATAAAAGCCGACGTCAAGATTGTAATCCTTTCCCTGCTGTTTCCCGTCAGGACTTTTTAATAAAAGTGTGGAACTTGCAAAACAGACAAACCTTCTTCGTATTGACAGATAAATCCTTTTCTGTCAGAGCAATCGGCTGCCTTCCAGAACGATCGACGGTGTGACCTAAAAATCAAAACATAAAACCGTAAGATTAGAGGGCGCTATTTAACATAATGGCAAAAGTGACAATTTTCTCCGCCAGAAGAAGAAGATATTGAGTTTCTGAAGGTGATTTGCACTGAGAAAAGACAATATATGTGAAGTTACCAAAATTGGCCACATTTTCTGTCCCTATTGGAAGAGTCTTCCTCAGACATACTACTGTGGTTTTGTCCCCAGATGAAGTTTCTAAAGCAGCTTTTTCGTATGCTCCTTTTTCCATTGAACCAAAAGCTGTCACATCGTAGAATGCCGGCATCGTCTCGCTCTTCAAGATTGCTGACCAAAAGGTTGTTCACCGCTGGATTTGTTACGGTTGCCAGAGCGCCATCGAGTTTCTCCTCGCAGTATTTGCGGGCCTTGCGGTATTTTTTACATTTGTCAACGATTTTGTACTTCTTGCAGTACGTGATCTGAAGGATGATGTCGTCAGGAATTTCTGTAAAGAATATAAGTAGCGAATGGAAATTACAACACGGAGTCCTTAAAATGAGAGCAGCTGGGAAATATAACCACCCTGAATGTCTGTTATTAAAACTTTTTATGATTCACAAATACTATAGGTTCACTTAATTCATCTGATTAAGCAAGAATGAAAGCGAACGGTTCTGTCTTCCATTAAAATGATTAGAATCGAATTTGAAGGACCGCCACAATATGATCCAAAGTGTAATATGTTTAGTATGTCATATTAACTTGTACTATGCGTGATAAATATTCTTCTTTATCAAAGTGAAGGCAGCTTCGGAAAAATAAAGAAAGTAAAATTTTAAAGATCAGAGCAAGATTGCCTTGGAGATATTTTCATGTCATGTGCAACTTTCTATTTTTAAATGTTAAATTTAAGACTGCAGTAAGTAAGCTTACAAGTATGAATGTAAGTATATATTTGCCTGACAGGCTTATATTTTTATTTTGGGATCTGATATCTTGCCTCTATAATGTTTCCTTTAAGGCTTTCCTAGTTTGCCTTTATTCTTTATATGTTACTTTTTGGGAAATGGAAATAGACGTGATTTTTTATGACCGAACGAGATTTTGGCGTATTCCGATGATGGTATCAGCAAACCCATAGATCGCCATTGAGGGCGCTTATCCTTCTGGCACACTCTCTTAAAAATCATATAATAATTATAGAATATGTTCATTCCTCATATAATAACTTTGGATGTATGCGGTATTTGTAAATATGCTAAGAACTTTGCCATTTTGAAGGGAATTGGGGATCAGAAATAATAAACACTAAAATGTTTCACACTGAAGTTGTCATGTTTCTATCTGTAATATCACTGAACACTAAATTTAGGTACAGAACGATATGACCTTGATTCATTTTCATGGTCACATGATGTGAAATGTACTAGCCCTGTGCGCTGCGCAAACTCACTGAGCACGGCCTATTTATTCTGAGTTCTATATTCGTCAAGCACGATTGCCGAACACTAAACTTGTGCAAATTATGACACATTTTACTTTATTCAATGATATTCAATATAAACACATACGTCGTGATAAATAAAGTTAAAATGTCGAATAAATGTCATATCAGGTCATTAAATATAGAACAATCGATGGGATATACAATGATCGTGCCTATGCTACTGTCACGTGACCACGGTGAATTTGAATAGATTTATTTAGCCATTTTAAAAAAATACAATACAAACAAGAATAAGACAAACACGAAAGTGCTGGGATAACACAGAAAAGTTAAAAAGTTATTTTCACTTTGGTCCTGCAATGAAGTCTAATATGCGAACGTTAGTCTTCCACTAAGATATTATGCGCCTCGAAATTTCTTCAATGAAGCTTTCAACTATACTTATTAGTATTTCTAAGTGAACGAAGACTGCCTTCAATGTTACCTATGATTCATTTAAGTTTATTTATCAAAACCTACCTTGACAACTTACGCCGTCAGGTTGCAATTCATATCCCGGGTTACAGTCACAGTTGAACGACCCTTCATTGTTGTTACAAATTTGATCACAGCCGCCATTTGCAGTGGCACATTCGTCAATATCTGAAAAACAAATGCAGTAATAGACTCGTCACGAGGACTTCTTGATTTGTGAGTGTGTGTGTGTGTGTGTGTGTGTGTGTGTGTGTGTGTGTATGTGTGTGTGTCTGCGAGAGAGACAGAGAGAGAGAGAGAGAGAGACAGACAGACAGACAGACAGACAGACAGACAGAGACATAGACAGAGAGTGTGTGTGTATGTGTGTGTTTAGGAAATTATAAGGAGGCAGGGGAGAATGATTTTCGCTATGTCTCAAAACAGTAATTTGAGGTTATAAACGGCAAGCGAGGGTATTTGGTTGCGGACATAAGACCTCTGGGTGAAATTAGCATATTTGGCGGGAAATAATCACCGAGCGCGAGATGATTATTTCACCCAAATATTGCCGGATTCCAGCTAAGCATATTATAATTTGCATTATTTTCCAGGGCTCGAAATTAGCGGTAGTCCCGCGTCCACAGACTACCAACTTTTCCCTGGGGCTACCAAAACCCATGAAATGGTAGCCCACACGGACTACCAAAGCCTGGGACATGAAATTACTTAGTGGGCGACAGGATGTTGATTGCTGTGAGATGACCGACGCTCATACAGTCAACCCAGCTGGACACAGAGAGGCAAGACAAATGCAAATTAAAAGGTGACAGTGCAGTCGAATTTGTTGCGACAAACTTTCAATAAAATATTATTATCTGAACTGATGTACTTAGATGACAGGCTCAGGAAATGATGGGCAACGAAAATTCATTTTCATAGTTCTTTTTAATCACAATGTATCAATCATAATTAAACACAAAATTATTCAAACTGCAATCCATCCACAAATTACGCTTTCCTAAGTATACTAGATTATCCAGTGATAGTGTACTATGGTGTAGAAATATAGCCAAAATTGCCACGAAAGTATTAGGAACATGACTGTACCAAGTTGTCATCCTGAAACTAATAGCCAACCTATTTTTAACCATGTTATGTTTACACGTGCTGAGTGAAAAGTTGTCATGGCGAACATCAAAACTTGCATATAAACTCTGCGTATGTGTGAATACGTCGTCAAACTTTGAGGCGTCACGTTGTCCACTACACATGCTGTTATACCATTCTCCAAAGGTTGCAGATATTGATGTCAAATGACTAGAAAATTCACTTCATAGATAGAATCATGAAAAATAAATCTTTCATTGTCATATCCTTTACAAAAAACCCTCTTCATTCATGCATGGGCTACCAGATCTTGTCACTGGGCTACCAACTTCAGAAAATGGTAGCCCAATGGGATTACCAGGGAAAAAAGTTAATTTCGAGCCCTGTTTTCTGTATGTATGTATGTATGTATGTATGTATGTATGTATGTATGTATGTATGTATGTACAAGATGTATGTATGTATGTATGTATGTATGTATGTATGTATGTATGTACAAGATGTTGGTCTCTGTATTATGTTCATCAGGTTGTTATTTATCATAACCTACCTTGACAACTTACGCCGTCAGGTTGCAATTCATATCCCGGGTTACAGTCACAGCTGAACGACCCTTCATTGTTGTTACAAATTTGATCACAGCCGCCGTTTGCTGTGGCACATTCGTCAATATCTGAAAAACAAATGCAGGAACAGACTAGTTAATATAAGACTACTTGATATGAGAGAGAGAGAGAGAGAGAGAGAGAGAGAGAGAGAGAGAGAGAGAGAGAGAGAGAGAGAGAGAGAGAGAGACTCCGTGTGTCCGTGTGTCTGTGTTTTGGAGAAAGAATACGGAGGGAGGGGAGAGATTTTCGCCATGTCTCGGAGCAGTAATTTGCATTATTTTAAGTACATTTCAAGTATTAACGATTTTAACCCTACTGCAATGTGACAGGGACGTCGCATAGTATCCGTTTCTACCGTTAAGCAGGGACTGTTAATAAAATTCTTGTTCTTCAGGAAAACAGGAATCTTTTCCTGAGTTACAGTGACAGGTGAACGACCCTTCCATGTTGTTACATATTTGATCACAGCCGCCATTTGCAGTGGCGGTTTCTGGACGATTGGGCCAAAAACCAACTGGACCCCAGTCAACTGGACCCAAAGTCAACTCAACCCTAAACCCCGAACACGGTTACTCTACCCGAACCGTACCCTCAACAACCCTACCTTCTGAATCTGTTCAAATCATTTTTGATCATTAATATCCACCTGTGTTGAGAGTTATTCCGTTTCTTCTTATAATTTGTGTAAGGACCTAGTACCTACATTCATCGTTAATTGGTCCCTATTACATGTTAGCCTAAAACACAATGGTCTGTGACTGCGCTTGTAGGTTGCTAAATCAGAAACCTATTATACTATCACGCTAGTTTGGGTATAAAGCGAAAGTTAGCCTTACTTTAAGATCTACTTACACAAGTTTCACCGAATTTTCATGTTTACGTGTATTAATATTCGCCTTTGCGATGAAATCAAGAGTTCTAGGGGTTTGTTTTTGATTTGCGTTCATCACATCCCAGAATATTACTAGGGAGTTGTCGATCATAAGTATCGTAAATTGCATATTTGGATGTCAAGGAGAAACAAACAGTTCCTATAAAGTAGATAGTTGGTGTGCAAGCCTTGCTCGACTGATTAGTGGACGTGGTAATTGCGACAGCAAATTTATGATCACTTACCAACACAGAGAAAAGGCAAGGCCGGTGTCGGAATTTGATATCCAGGGAAGCAAAAACACTCAAAACCAGGCACACTGTTGGTACAACCTTGAGAACATCCACTGGTACCAGTTGCACACTCATCGATATCTGATTAGAAAGATTAGATTAGTGTGACAGTTAATGAATTCTAGAACAACAGGAAAACTTTATATTTTTGTACTGGCCTGAAATATCAATATTTTGCCGTTACAATTATGCGGACAAAGTAAAGTTAAATGAACGCGTGTCCGAGTATCATGGTTATGTCTCTGTCCGTCAACGACATATCGGGCAGTTCCCTTCCAATGTCTGCTTTCTTGATTTGCTGAGTTTACTTTCTACTGTATTGTGTCAGCAAGTTTTAGAGATCGTCTCTGACAATATGTATGTATGTATGTATGTATGTATGTATGTATGTATGTATGTATGTATGTATGTATGTATGTATGTATGTATGTATGTATGTATGTATGTATGTATGTATGTATGTATGTATGTATGTATGTATGTATGTATGTATGTATGTATGTATGTATGTATGTATGTATGTAAGTATGTATGTATGCATGCATGCATGCATGCATGCATGATTGTATGTATGTATGTATGTATGTATGTATGTATGTATGATTATGTATGGTATGTATGTATGTATGTGTATGTATGTATGTATGTATGTATGTATGTATGTATGTATGTATGTATGTATGTATGCATGCATGCATGCATGCATGCATGCATGCATGTATGTATGTATGTATGTATGTATGTATGTATAAAATGTTGGTCTCTGTATTATGTTCATCAGGTTGTTATTTATCATAACCTACCTAAGCAACTTACGCCGTCAGGTTGCAATTCATATCCCGGGTTACAGTCACAGCTGAACGACCCTTCATTGTTGTTACAAATTTGATCACAGCCGCCGTTTGCTGTGGCACATTCGTCAATATCTGAAAAACAAATACAGGAACAGACTCATTAATATAAGACTACTTGACAGAGAGAGAGAGAGAGAGAGAGAGAGAGAGAGAGAGAGAGAGAGAGAGAGAGAGAGAGAGAGAGAGAGAGAGAGAGTGTGAGAGAGAGTGTGTGTCCGTGTAACGTCGTCAGGAATTTCTGTCAGAATACTAAGTAGCGAATGGAAATTACAACACGGAGTCCTTAAAATGAGAGCAGCTGGTAAATATAAGCACCCTGAATGTCTGTTATTAAAACTTTTTTATGATTCACAAATACTATAGGTTCACTTAATTCATCTGATTAAGCAAGAATGAAAGCGAACGGTTCTGTCTTCCATTAAAATGATTAGAATCGAATTTGAAGGACCGCCACAATAAGATCCAAAGTGTAATATGTTTAGTATGTCATATTAACTTGTACTATGCGTGATAAATATTCTTCTTTATCAAAGTGAAGGCAGCTTCGGGAAAATAAAGAAAGTAAAATTTTAAAGTTCAGAGCAAGAATGCCTTGGAGACATTTTCATGTCGTGTGCAACTTTCCATTTTTAAATGTTTAATTTACGACTGCAGAAAGTAAACTTATAAGTATCAATGTAAGCATATATGTACCTGACAGGCTTATATTTTTTTTGGGATCTGATATCTCTGCCTCTATAATGTCGCCTTTCCCTAGTTTGCCTTCCTTCTTTATATGTAACTTTTTTGGGCAATGGAAATAGACGTGATTTTTTATGACCGAACGTGATTTTTGCGTATTCCGACGTTGGTATCAGCAAACCCATAGATCGCCATTGAGGGCGCTTATCCTTCTAGCACACCCTCTTAAAGGCATGGTTCAGGCGACAGATTGTCTTGCCAGGAAATTTACTTACTAGATTACAATTTCAATGGAAAACAAAAGGTTATGACACCTAGAACAAACTCGATCCGTGGGATCGATTCCCCTACCTTTAAAAATC
The DNA here is from genome assembly GCF_041260155.1 of Ptychodera flava. NCBI lineage: Eukaryota > Metazoa > Hemichordata > Enteropneusta > Ptychoderidae > Ptychodera > Ptychodera flava. The sequence goes on from NC_091928.1 coordinate 59,316,779, forward strand.
ATATGATAATTATAGAATATGTTCATTCCTCATATAATAACTTTGGATGTATGCGGTATTTGTAAATATGCTAAGAACTTTGCCATTTTGAAGGGAATTGGGGATCAAAAATAACAAACACTAAAATGTTTCACACTGAATTTGTCATGTTTCTATCTGTAATATCACTGAACACTAAATTGAGGTACAGAGCGCTATGACCTTGATTCATTTTCATGGTCACATGATGTGAAATATACTAGCCCTGTGCGCTGCGCAAACTCACTGAGCACGACCTATTTATTCTGAGTTCTATATTCGTCAAGCACGATTGCCGAACACTAAACTTGTGCAAATTATAACACATTTTACTTTATTCAATAATATTCATATATAAACACATACGTCGTGATAGATAAAGTTAAAATGTCGAATAAATGTCATATCAGGTCATTAAATATAAAATGATCGATGGGATATACAATTCACAAAGAAGTTAGCAAATCACATACTTCATACTAAATCGTGTGATTGTCATGATTAGTGCTACTTATTGAGTAGACATGATTGAGTAACAGTTGCGTTCACCGATGAAAGAAAGATAGTAAGATTTCTAAGATAATTTAATCGATACGTCTCCTCAGCTAGACATCAGTTATCTATTCTATTTCACGTTTGTTTATTCTATAGCTGCTTTCTTTACGGGATTCTTGCTATATATTCATGATACATGTTTGTTTGTTCGTTTTTATTCGTATATCAGTTCCTTATAAAAAGCGAGTCTCTGACTACTCATATTTTACTCCAATGTATTCTTGTTCCACGTAAAGTTCGTGAGTTGTTCAAATCTATCGTTTCCTGTCACACAGCGGAGGGTTATATTGGAGACACAGACCGGTTCCTGCAGCTGAGGGAAAACGAAATGGGTAGAAAAATAAACTTCAGAAAAAAATAAGATAGGTAAGATGGCAATTACACATCTACAGAGACAGCAGAACCGTCATGGAAAGTACGGTTATTTACAAGAAACAATAACGGGATTGACTCGGGTTTAAACAGTGAACCTTTCTACCAGAAAACAAAAGAACTGGTAAGATGAACCATCGTTATTATGGGAGTCAAGCACGGTCAAAGGTCAAGGTTGCAATAGCATATGGGAGGATTGTGAATAATAATATATAAAATACCAAGCTTTGCTGGGCCGTGTGGTACGAGGTAGATGGTGAAAGATGTAAGAAGTGTGAACAGATACAGATCAGCCTTTGCAGCCAAATGTTGAAGTTTAAAATTATTTTAATCATGATCGTTTTACAACGACGCTTGTACTGACAATTCGCTTGCAATTTTATTCTCAGCAACCGAAACCCAGGTAAAAAATTTGGTTAGTGTGATGCTTTATGGACATATACGACGATATAAAATCATGTGATCATGTTTCTCTTCTTTCCTCTAGTGTTCGTCCTTTTCATTTTCTAAACTTAGACAAAGAGAAAGTCCCCCTGGGCTTTTTCACTGCTACGCTTTGTCTGCTTTCGTTTTAGTCATTAGCAAAAAATAATAGTTTACAATCCTCACGGGTGTCGAACGAGACTGTCACTTTTGCTTCTGAAAAACATTATTCTGTATAATGAGAAAGCGCGCCACACGCTGCAGCCAGTGCCATTATACATGCTATTAATTCACTCCGACACTCTGCTCTCTGTCAGCAGAATGTTTGAATACTTGCATACGTCTAGTTCTAGGGAGTTGTCGATCATAAGTTGCGTATATTGCGTACTTGCATGTCAAGGAACAACAAATAGTTCAACAAAGCAGTGTGAAGCAGCTTCTGTTTAAGTACTATGCGCCTCGAAAGAGAAAGTCTTCAACGTTTGCTCAAAATTTCATCAATGAAGCTTTCAACTATACTTATTAGTATTTCTAAGTGAACGAAGACTGCCTTCAATGTTACCTATGATTCATTTAAGTTTATTTATCAAAACCTACCTTGACAACTAAAGCCGTCAGGTTGCAATTCATATCCCGGGTTACAGTCACAGCTGAACGACCCTTCATTGTTGTTACAAATTTGATCACAGCCGCCATTTGCAGTGGCACATTCGTCAATATCTGAAAAACAAATGCAGTAATAGACTCGTCACGAGGACTTCTTGATTTGTGAGTGTGTGTGTGTGTGTGTGTGCGAGAGAGAGAGAGACAGAGACAGACAGACAAACAGACAGACAGACAGAGACATAGACAGAGAGTGTGTGTGTGTGTATGTGTGCGAGAGAAAGAGAGAGAGAGTATGTGTCTGTGTGTGTGTCTGTGTGTGTGTCTGTGTTTTTGATAAAAATATGGAGGGAGGGGAGAAAGATTTTCGCCTTGTCTCGGAGCAGTAATTTGCATTCAAGTATTAACGATTTTAACCCTACTGCAATGTGACAGGGACGTCGCATAGTATCAGTTTCTACCGTTAAGCAGGCACTGTTAATAAAGTTCTTATTCTTCAAGAAAATAGGAATCTTTTAAGACATACCATCGCATGTTAGACCGTCTGGTGCGAGCTCAAAGCCTCCCCCACACTCACAAGTGAAACTGCCGTCATTGTTCACACATGTATCTTCACAACCACCATTATTGGTGGCGCACTCGTCAATGTCTGAAGGAACAAATCGTTTGTATTGGATGAATATTTTTATTTATTTACCAATTTAACAGATATTTATATTCGGTTATAAAATAAAATAATTAAATGAAGTAAAATAAATTATGCATAAGACTCCTTACCTTATCAGATCTCGATACATTCAAAGTGTCAGCCAAGTTTTCCATCATACACACATTAAACGGAAAACTAGATTCTGCCTAAGACTATTCCTGTCTCCGTTTATAAATTTCGTAATCGTATCTACTGCAGCCAGTGCCATTATACATGTAGCTCCGACACTTTGTTCTCTGTCAGCAGAATGTTTGAATACTTCACGTCTAGTTCTAGGGAGTTGTCGATCATAAGTATCGTAAATTGCATATTTGGATGTCAAGGAGAAACAAACAGTTCCTATAAAGCAGATAGTTGGTGTGCAAGCCTTGCTCGACTGATTAGTGGACATGGTAATTGCGACAGCAAATGTATGATCACTTACCAACACAGAGAAAAGGCAAGGCCGGTGTCGGAATTTGATATCCAGGGAAGCAAAAACACTCAAAACCAGGCACACTGTTGGTACAACCTTGAGAACATCCACTGGTACCAGTTGCACACTCATCGATATCTGTTTAGAAAGATTAGATTAGTGTGACAGTTAATGAATTCTAGAACAACAGGAAAACTTTATATTTTTGTACTGGCCTGAAATATCAATATTTTGCCGTTACAATTATGCGGACAAAGTAAAGTTAAATGAACGCGTGTCCGAGTATCATGGTTATGTCTCTGTCCGTCAACGACATATCGGGCAGTTCCCTTCCAATGTCTGCTTTCTTGATTTGCTGAGTTTACTTTCTACTGTATTGTGTCAGCAAGTTTTAGAGATCGTCTCTGACAATATGTATGTATGTATGTATGTATGTATGTATGTATGTATGTATGTATGTATGTATGTATGTATGTATGTATGTATGTATGTATGTATGTATGTATGTATGTATGTATGTACTTGTGTGTGTGTACAAAAGGTCGGTCTCTGTAAGTAGGTTCATCAGTTTGTTAGCAATTCATTAGCTTTGTTTATACATTTATTTAATTATTTATTTATTTATTTATTTATTCGTCACATTTCAAGTAAAAACCCATTGTCTTAAAATTTACTTCATTGTTGTTGATGTAATTATTCATCTTATGAAACAATGGTACAATTCTTGATTTACATTTTTGAATAAAACTTGGACAGAAAACACTGTCACTCAACAAACATACCTTCACAGCTGAACATGTCAGGTTGGAGTTCGAAACCTTGTGAACAGCTACATACAGGCTGACCAGCTCCATCAAGATTACAGAGTTGTTCACACATACCTGGACATTGTCCCTGTTAATCATATAAAAACTTGCTTTTGTTGAATTTAATGTGTGTACCTTTATATCGAAAGCACGATTTTGCTCATGTTTTCTTCTCAAATAAACTTTAAACTGTGCATCATTCATGATTAATGATACAAATCACACGCTACAGAGAAATGTTTTAAAAGAGTGCATATTATCTAAAAAGTTGTCGATATACGAAATGTGAAATTACCAACATGCATTTACTCCGGGAGATACGATTGTAAGGTCTAAGAGTGCGACAAAGACAGGTTCCAACTTAAACAGTATCAAATTACAACATACCTGTGTGTGTTGTAGAAGTGCATACAGAATACAACATACCTGTGTGTGTTGTAGAAGTGCATACAGAATACAACATACCTGTGTGTAGTGTAGATGTGCATACAGAATACAACATACCTGTGTGTAGTGTAGAAGTGCATACAGAATACAACATACCTGTGTGTAGTGTAGATGTGCATACAGAATACAACATACCTGTGTGTTGTAGAAGTGCATACAGAATACAACATACCTGTGTGTGTTGTAGAAGTGCATACGGAATACAACATACCTGTGTGTTGTAGAAGTGCATACAGAGTACAACATACCTGTGAGTGTTGTAGAAGTGCATACAGAATACAACATACCTGTGTGTGTTCTAGAAGTGCATATATAATACAACATACCTGTGTGTAGTGTAGAAGTGCATATATAATACAACATAACAGACACACACGCATCTGTCCCATCATTGCCATGGCAGTCGTATACTCCTGTGAGAACAATGTCATGGATATGATCCATAAAAATGTGTAACTTGAAAATTGATATTCTGTGTTGCTTCGTTTCGGAACTTTTTTTCATTAATGTCATATATGTTTTGCAAAAGGGTAACTTTTGCGTAGAGATTTTCTAGAATATAATAGATAGTTTAAATTTTCACTGAATGTCATGAATATAGCTATCGACATTTTAAAAAGGCTTGGCATATATTTGAAGTCGTCGATAGTAAACCCCAAATTGAATGAAAACGACGGTTGTCAAGATTTGTTCTGTTCAGTGTTGAGACTTGATACCGTGCTTTTCAAACCAATGAACTGTTGAAGTCTTGTCGGAGAGCAAAGAAGACCCTATTCTGCATCAATTAGACAACAGTTCATGCATGATTGTAATTGTGGTCCTTCGACGAGCAAAGGCTCTCTTTGGACTCGTAACATATCCAACTCATATCCCTTAAACTGACATGAACGTCAACTAGGCATTTGAACTCACCTTTGCGATGTGCTGGAGAAAGTTCAGAGAATTCTGCGGTCCTCTGAAGTCTGAATAAATGATGTTTAGTGTAAATGGTTAGCAAAGTGGCCGTCTCCATTTTATACAAAATCCAGGTATCGCTCTTGAATACCTAGCTTTACGAAAAGCAAATAGCTTGACATGCCGTATGGTGTGACAACCATTCATTGTTTGATTAAACTTATTACAAAAATGGAATCAATTCTGTTAAAGCAATTGATCATCACATTTCTTTGTTAATCATTCCATTAAGATGTGAAAGTCAACCTTCCACACCTTGGCAAAAGTCATTTCACTTTGCATGGATAACCATTTATCACAAAAACTGTTCGAAAATATGTTTGAGTAATTGGAAATGATTGATTCCTATTTTCACAACGAAGTAAGACGTCAGTAAGCTGGAAGATGTTGGATCCTGGAATAATGGAATGTTTGTCTGTAATTTCCTGCACGGATGGTGTCCGTATGGGCAGCTTTACAATTCAGGGATTTACGCAATTCTAACGCTTCATGCAATGTTGTTTTATAGGTGCAAATCATAATGGCATTAATTTCCTTTTTAATTTACGGTGTTTAAATTTTAAATAGATGATTTTAGAGTTTTAAGTGATGTTGAAGAAATTTATTGACAATTAAAGGTCGTGATATCATTTTGACGTGTATGAATGATGTTGTGACGTTTATGATTGTTGTTGTGACATGAATGATTGTTGTTGTGACGTGTATGATTGTTGTTGTGAAGACTTAAAACTTCAAAGAAGTACTGCTTAGAATTCCTAACAAAATTTCGTCCAATCTAGCTAACCCAATATGATAATTCATGTCATCAGCCAAATTGATTCAACAGCCAAATTGATTTACAAATATAATAGGCCATGCTAAAATTCAATTTCTCTGTCGACAAATGAATTCAATCAGAGCTAAAATTGAGATATTAACGATAACATTGGACAGTAGTCACATATGGGCTGTGTTAACACATTGAACGCTAGATATTTCGACACGATTTTGTGTAAGTAATTTACTGTTTCACTTAGAGTGATGTAATCCTGGGACGATCCGCCGTCACTTTTTGACCAATTGAAGTCAGTATTTTGTGCCATGTGACTTTACAGGCGATACCTCGAGCTCGTTTCGCATGTGCTCAGGAAACAGTGGAGATCATGTGCTGAAGTCAATGATGTTGGGCGTTTTATCGACCTCTGTTCAGCAATAAGCTCACAACCGACTTTTCATATAATGCTATTATGTGTCCTATGTTATATTGTTTTATTTTTCGTTCTTTATTTTTGAAATCAATTCTTCAAGGTTTGGCTGAATTTAACCATTGACTCAGTGATATCAATAGAGTTAGGAATAATGAGAAGCCACTGTCAGTCTGATCTACGTGGATACGGATCGAATCGAGCGGTTGTTGCGGATCCGGCCGGCCAGGGTGACTGTGTAAAAAGAGATGAAATCAGCGACGACATCTTACAGCAACATTTGCGTAGCAATTGTCTATCAATCTTGCAATTCCGTTTTACCTACAGGGTATTAAAGCTGAGTCAATACATTATGCCGCTCTGATGAATTTTGAATGGTGCTAAAGCTTCGATGAAAAATGTAAACTATAGGGCGTTTGTTGGTAAAGAACCACAGGCAGTGTAGATTTGTACTTGAAATTGCAAAAATAGAGTTTCGATATCCCTTGCACTCACTGCTTATCGACAGAAATGATAACATTTACGCATGTTATTCCTCGTATACGTATACGACGAATTCATCGGAAAATTGAATTAAAACCAACACGCCATCGTTTTGGTTAAATGGCAGAAACTCTAATGTCTACACCCAAATGCTGTATCATCGTAACAGTTACCTGAAAGAAGTCAGTTCTCTATGTCGTCCATACATATGGCCATTTCAGCAATTTCTAAGACTGTGTATCGTTTTCCCCGCTACAGATCTAGAGCATTATTGATACGTATTCTTCCACGCTATTTCCAGTCTGCGTTATACTGACACCAATCAACTACAACCAACTATAACAGTGGTTTTAGTGACGCCAGTGTCTTGACTATTTCCTACCTTTGCAGAGATAGGAATAAAGTAAAATAGAGAAATGAACGATTCGTTTGTGCCTGCATAGTTTAAGTACACGTCGGAAATTTGCAGGTAGCACTATTAACTGAAATCGTAGTTTTTTTCCACCGTACCCATTTTACTGGCAAGTTACGAAGTGATCTGAAATACATTTTACAGTTTCTGTCTTCCAGAAAATTGTAACATTTAACGTATTTTATCACGTGATAAAATAAGAAATGGAGTTTACAAGTTCATTTCTGCCAGCGCTTGCATCTCAACGGTCCGGAATATCGAAAGTCAGTAACTGAAATGAGTTGACTCACGGTGACACTTTCCTTTTAAAGTGATTTCAGACGAAGCGTTCATCTTCAGTTCCTTTCAGAACGATTTTGTCAGCAATAAACGCTTGCACGTAGACAGACATGTATGTGAAAGAATTACTTTTGAAAAGTAAAATTCTAAAGTTAGAAGTTGCTTCAAAAACGCAGATCACTGTCAACATTGTCAATTGTTTCCCTTAAATACTCATGATGACCTCGAACCGTTCCCATGGGAATTCGCGACTGATATTGTCATTGATAAATAAAATTGAAGATGTTTGTTGCTGCTTCTACTGCCTTCCCTACATTTCTATTGTACGTACAGGCTCACCCATCTATACAAAGGATCCGCCCATACTAGAAAATTTTCAGACAGAGCACAAAAACAAGCAACAAAACACAATATTCAGCACTTTGGAGTGACATGGGGTCACTCAGGGTCATTGACCCGACAAATGCACTGGATTAAAGGAGTTTTCGGCATGGAATTATTTGCCTTTTTTGGCCCCATTAATTAGGTGAAGATTCCCAACTGTATCGTAGATAAGTGTCTTGAATGCAACACTCTAATTTTTGACAGCATTATATTAAAGCTTCCCTACCTGTGGAGGCTGGCTATTCCTCCAAGTATTCACCTTGTAGCGTTGTTATGTCGGAAAAGGGTCAAATATATGCTTGAATATAGGATTGACATACAAAGAAAGTTTACTTATTTGAAATCCGAGAGAAAAAAAATGGCAAATTTCGGCCATTTAGGGACTGTTTACCCTCTCCGGCGGAGCCTTATTTTTGCCTTGGCTACCCTAGAACGCCCTCATACGGCCGAATACTCGCCCCTGCTTTCTTGAAAGCAGCCACAATTTTTGACATTAACTCCTCACCTCTCTTAACACATTCATAGAAGATGAAGCAGCTTTTTTATCACTTGTCTTTCACATGTTAATATCAAGTTAAACAAGAATTACTGCACGTCGAAAAACTAGAACTCGGGTACAATTTACCCTGCCGACTATGGATAACCAAAGTACTCCGCATGACAGTGAAATGATTAATCTCCACAAAGTTTCGGACTATCTTCGTGGGTAAAGAAAGCCCTCCGCCTGACAGTCAACTCACTCATCTATACATGTACAAAGGATCCACCAACACTGGAAAATGTTCAGACAGGGCACAAAAATAAGCAACAAATCAGACAATTTTCTGCACTTTGGATTGACAAGAGGTAAGTCAGAGTCATTGACCCTACAAGTACACTGGAGTAAAGGAGTTTTTGGCATGCAATTCTTTGCCCTTTTGGTCCCCATTAATTAGGTGAAGATTCCCGATTGTTTTGTAGCTAAATGTCTTCTAAAAGGAATGAAACACTCTAACTTAAGCTTTTGACTACATTAAAGCTTACCTACCTGTGGAGGCCTATTATCCAAGTATTGACCTACTAAGTTGTTTTATGTCTGAAAAAGGTTGAATATATGCTCGAATATAAGTTTGACATGCAAAGAAAGTTTACTTATTTGAATTTCGAGAGATAAAACGGGAAAATTCGGCCATTCGAGGAATATTTACCCCCTCCGGCGAAGCCTTATTTTCTGCTCGAGCCAAAACAAAACATCCTCACAGGGCCGACTACTCGCCTCTGCTTTCTTGAGAGGGACATCAATTTTTGATACTAACTCCTCACCTTACTTTACAAATCCGTAGAAGCATGAAGCGGCTTTTTATTACGAGTCTTTCACACGTTAATCTCAAGTTAAAGTCGGAAAACTAGAACTCAGGTATAACGAATCTCCACAAAAGTTTCCACCAACATTGAGTATGATTTTGGGAGATAAAACTGATTTCTCGCCAAGCCTTCAAATCTGAAGCTCAAGTTAGTCAAATTAGTCAAGAGTAATAAAGACACCTCAAAACCAGGCACTACTTTCAGACAGGGCACATGTGTATTATGACTTTCTCTAGCCACTTCACTCTTCATCATGTTTATAGACACCCTCTGCACACGGCTCTTTCCTTGCACAGCGCCCTCATATCCACGCAGTATGTTTCCTTCTTCAGGTCTACTTTTATATTGTTTCATAGTGTTTATTTGTAAACAACCCATTGTAACACACAACGTACTGATTGCACGTGACGTTTTATGTCTCCCATTTCACGCAAAGGAAAGGTTGCCGTCAGGCCCCTCGGTTGTCGTTTGTTGTACGGTGACACTCCAATTTAATTGCTTCGTCAATGCTAACGTCTGGTGCATCCACGTTGCACAGAAACCGAGGAGAATATAATGTATTATGTGTCGATCGAATTAACAAACATGTATGACGCCGTGTATATTCCCATTGCGTGTTTTCTCCGCCAAGTTGACTTTGGCAGATGATGGTGTTAATGTGAAAAGAAGGGTCGTGTCGTCTTGATAAGCAAATGAGGGTTGCCCGAAAAATATCATAAATGTATCCGTTTCAGATTTGTCTGTCGTAAGCTATTGGTCATTGCACAATGTTCAACCATTTAGATGTTCTGAAATCAAAGATATTTTATGATTGGACAGCCATGTGCCCTAATATTTCGTTGTTTTTGTAGAAAATCAAGTGTATTGAAGTAAATCGAAACCATGAAAATGAGCGTACACACGACAAATTAGAATGTCGAGTGACAATCGAGCGTCACAAAATATCCCGATGATAATTTCTTGGTTGAAAATCAAAGAGAAAAGGCTCCGGCACACATTTTGAAATGCTAGGCACGAGGACAAGAAAGAAACCTATTACATGTCCTGTTGAACAATAAGACCACAATGAGGGCTTCATGTGTAAGTAGCCAGTAGTTTAAAATACCTACCTACCTACCTACCCACCTACCTAACTACCTACCTACCTATCAACATACATATATACATACATACATGCATACATGCATACACACACACACATACATACATACATACATACATACATACATACATACATACATACATACATACATACATACATACATAAACACAAACAAATATCGCTACATAACGTTTTCTTTAGATAAACTTTAATACTAATTGCCCCACATCATTAATAAAGATAAGTTAGAAGATCAATTAAGATAAACTGCAGTTGTGACTGCTAAATACCATTTTGATTTCTTCGCAGTCAGAGGGATCGAACATCGCAATGATTGTCCTTCGTTGGTCACCATGGAAACCCGTGATATCTGCGATTCAAAAGAGAGGAGATTAAGTAAATATAGATGTACATGTTACATGTGTGACGTCATTATGAAGCTTTCGTAAAGAATCGTGAGATCGAACGATATGTGAGCAAGTACGGTGACAATCTATAGGACGATACCATATAGACACTCCACCGTACAATCTATAGGACGATACCATAGAGACACTGAGTCTCCTAAACACCGTTTTTGAGGGTCTATGAACGATACATGTATACATATCGAACGGCCTCCATTCTCTACCATAATTTTTGTCCATCACAGTATTAATTTTTATCAACTTTGTGAATACATTGATCATTGTACAGCGTCTTTTGTAAGGTTATGCGAAGGCATTCAAGCTGCGACAACTTTCTGTACTCTGTTGTCGCTGGTTATTTGAATAGTAACAAATGCTAGCGAGAAGAATTATACGATCACAACTTGTTGCCTCCCCAGTGGATAGTGCTCATGATGGTACAATATTGATTATATCCTATCAAAGGCCAGGATATCATTAATTTGCCATCAACCAAATGGCAGGCAACAAATTGCGATTCGAGCAATCACGTATCAACCGAAAATTGTCGTCTTCAAACCTTTGCCTAGAATGTGGTCAAAGCTAGGTATAAGTCGCCGCCTCGCCATGAACCGCTCTGTTTCTCAATCGCCGCGTCTAAATTCCATATAATTTACACATACAAGTACATACAAATGCAGTGTTGTCTATCCCTAGTCGTGTACACCAACTGTAAAAGTGTACGGTTAACTCTGAACATCTTGTTGGAGACAAGGCTACACTCTGTATCAGCCAATACACGACGTTTTCTGGTGTGCAGAAACGATGCGCGGCATGCTAAAACGCATTAGTTGGTATGTAACTGCACGTGACATGTTATGCCCTTTTTCTTCTAGTCACGTGAATGGGTCGCAGCCAATAAGGATGACTGGATATGTATATGAGGTGTAATGAACTGCCATTAAGACGGAACATATAAACCGCTTAAAATCCACTCTACACCACTTTGCACTTTTTAACCAACGATCTCTGGTAAGATTTTGTAACAAAGTACTTTGTTTGAGTCTTGCCTAGATAATTAAATCACTTACCTAGTTTGTCAATCACACAATGACAGCTTGTTCACATATGTATCCATTCAATTCATTGGAGTCGTCACTTGATTGACCCGTATCGCCATTTGGAGGGCATTCAGCTATCGTCAAAAACTTGTCTAAAGTAAACGATGCATCAATACCTTGCAGGTAAGAGCTAAGACTATTGGATGTCCTTTGGTTTGATATTCTGGCCACAGACGAGTCCCTAGCCCTACAACCTCTCTTTGCAACGGTGAATGTGACGTCATCCATCAAGATTAATCGAAATTGCCTACACACAGTAATTGGACCGAACGCTATCTCTGTAGAAAAAAGAAAACGTATATATGTGGAAGAAAAACAGAGTTACAAATGAAAAATTGTTGAAAATAAAGAAATGAAATTTAAGTTTTACTTGTCATTTCCTTTCCAAAGCATACCGGGATCTGCATGTTTCAATCAAACTATCTGTAGTGTTATACATGGTTGTTTAGATATATGGATATATCACAATATCTATAGTCCATATATCTAAAACACTATATATATATATATATATATATATATATATATTATATATATATATATATATATATATATATCGTTAACATTTTAGATAGTTGTCATATATATCCTCGGGTCTATGGTTTTGGGGGTATTGTTGCGGCTGGTTTCTTAACTACAGCTGTTACAAGTAAAACAAATGATGAAAATTTCGTCCACAACAGAACACACAAAGCCACAACGACAAAGGGTATTACCAATGTTCCATAATTTCATAATAAAGTAAACAATCAACATTAATAGTGAAAGGCAAATTTTGATGTGTACTCGTTGCCGTTCCATATCACTCTGCTGTGTGTTACTAGAAAACAAAACACGGAACCTTGTATTCTATTTCTTTCGACGAGTCTCAGTAACAACATCTGGTATCGATCAGACTGACCTTGGCATGTTTTGCCATCGGCTTGAAGTTGATATCCCTCAAAACAGTCACAACTGAAGGTTCCAGGCTCGTTATCACACAACTGCTCGCAACCTCCATTGTTATCAGTACATTCATTGATATCTGAAAGTCACGTGATGCAAGAAAATTAATGCAGACGTGCATTTCTAATCAATCAATGTTGAGAGAAAATCATCACAATATCTTTGACTTGCCATCCAAAGATGCGAGCTTACGCCATAACAAAATGAAAGGGTGGATTGCAGTTCGTATCATTAGGCCGTTGTGAGTTAACACTATTGTGTTGCACAGCCAACTAACTTAGTATCATTTCGCCTGATTACATAAATAAGACAAGATAAATAATGGCATATTCTAATTTAATTGCAGGGACCTTGACAAGTTGTTCCATCGACTAGAAGTTCATATCCATTGTTACAGCTACAACTGAAACTTCCAGGCACGTTATCGCACAACTGATCGCATCCACCGTTGTTATCGGTACATTCGTTGATATCTGAAGAAAAGTTTGCAAGTTACTATCAAATGTAACATGTAGATACAACAAACAGTTTAGATGTGCTTTGCTAGAATTTTGTAATGTTCTGTATCATATTGCTTAAAAACAAGCATGTTAAATTCATTTAAACGATAGCCAGGAACCAGTTAAATCGACAGAATCGTTACAAGACTTTTGTTTGCTATTAGATTGATCTGAAAATGCTGGAATTAATGACGCCGTTGCTTAGTAACAGGAAAGTACGGAGTCAGTTACCATAAGATTGTTTTCACTTTCAGAATTGACTCATTGACCACATTCAGAATTCAAAATGCGCCAATCTATAAAGATTGTGTTGACATATGGGTGCTAAGAGTGAAACAATTTACTAAACCAGATATCAAATGAGAATATCTTTCGACATCGAGTTAAAAAATAAAATTTTGACAGGACTTTTATCTTCAGCCAAGTTTTAGGAGTAGGGGGTTTAAGCTCATCTCAACTTGAAGCCTTACTGCACAATCTAATAAAATAATAAAAAAGCCATACATTTCTAATTGAAATGGATACCGAAAGACTTAGAAGCCATGTCATGTGATAAAATACTGAAGCGCTCAAATAGATATCCATCACTTCAGATACCTTGATTAAATCTAACCAAAACAAATGAACATCTTGTATTCAGCTACATACGTTACACGTTGCTATGTGCTGTGACGTTTGAAAGATTAACAATTACTAGCTCTTTGAGCGGTGTTTAAATCGCGCTATCTCAGATGGTCATATGACCACTTGCAACCAATCAGCTTTGTTCTCAACACCACCCAAGGCTTGCCGCCTTTCTTTCAAACTTCTGAAACTTTTCTGTCATAGCTGAGGCTGCTGTGTGTTTATCACCCTTCCACCCACCCTCTGTAATAATGACGTTTTGAGCTACTTTCAGCTCTCTTTGTACTTGTTCTCTGTCTTTACCTGCTATTCCTGTATTGCTTTTAAAAGGGGGCAGTAGATTGTTAGTTTAGTAGAGTAGATTGTTAATAAAGCCTCCTTTGCACCAAACTTGCATATGTCTGTGACTGTGTGATTTAAAAATTATTAAATCTTATTATATCACCTGAGCAGGAGAATCCGTCATTGTCAAGTGTATATCCTGGATTGCAGTCGCACACAACTGACCCGCTTTGGTCGTCACAGATATGTTCACATCCTCCATTGTTTGTCTCACATCCTACTGCCTCTAAACGAAGACGAAAACACAGACAATCAGATATGTAGTGTTCAATGAAAATGTGTTGAAATCAAAATGTGTTAAACTAATTCTCTAGAGACTGCCTAACTGAAGACTGTCTTTGTGTAAAATAATTACGATTCTGACATGCTACAAAGCACATGAATTTCATTCAGCTCAAATGCATTGGTCTAGACTCTAAGTCGTACAGGTGAGGTGATAGTTATTGAAATACAAGCCAAGTGGTTTTTATTGTTCGTGAAGTTTCCCCTTACAACGGTGTAAGTCCGCCATCCACGACTTAATTGATTACAAATAAATTAAAGGGCAGATGTCAATAACCGATTGGACTTAATAATTTTGTTTCAACGAACCTGGTTCACAAGAAACACCGTCCGGTTGAAGTACAAACCCAGGATCGCAAGCACAGGAACGGGAACCACCAATATTATTGCAAATCTGCTCACAACCACCATTTCCAGTCGCACATTCATCGATATCTGACAATAAAGGGAAATCAGTGCCAACCATTGATGAATGGATAAAAGCTGACAGGGTAAGTCGCATTTACATTGTTTAAAGCAGACGACGGTGATGACGATGTGAAATGGTGAAATTTGTCAACAGTTAATAACAATCGTCAAACCTGTCTTTATTGTCTTAACTTCCTACATTCAAACGGTTGTAACATTTAGTAAACTCTCTCTCTCTCTCTCTCTCTCTCTCTCTCTCTCTCTCTCTCTCTCTCTCAGGGACTTCTCTCTCTTCTCACTCCCAGATTTAACTCTCGACTTTGTTATTCCTATCAGCAGCGAAGTTGGAGAACAATAATGAGTGTCTAATTTTTAATTAATTAACACTTACCGATGCATATGTTAGGTTCTGAGGGAGAGAGGGCAGTGTATCCGGTTGGACAAGTACATCCTAAATAACCAGCACCAGGGATAAAGACACAGCCGTCAGCATCTATACACTCCAACAAGTCACATGGACCTGGGGGTTCCGTGGCTTTGGAATAAAGAAGCGAGTTTAAGTCATAAAAACAATGCAAATTTTAATAGAGTATTTCCCGAATAGAGCTGGTGTAGTATGGTTTATTGATTTTTTCTGGACCATGTGTCACAGGTAAGTAGATATCGTTTTCCTTTCCAAAGAATGTTAAAAGTTTCAAATTATGTTATGAAATCACGTATGCTGATATGGAATTATTCGCTCATCAACGCCTCGGAGTACACAATGCGAGTTGACATATTAACTATCTTGCCTATTATTAAATGATAGGAGATTAAAGACAAGATTCTTGTTAATATTACTTACGTGGTTGTTCAAACTGTCTCTCTACCATAGTCCTACCCTGTCACGTGACAAGAAGAGCAGAACAATGATGTTTGTAATGTACAGATGGTTAACATTGCCAATGATTTCATTGGATCATTGGAACGACCAATCCCTTTTAAAGATTCTGACAGGTATCATTTCATCGCCATCAGTCTAATTTTGTTATGGTGCCAATATTTTGTAAACTATAGGAAGTAAATTTATTCATTACGCTTTATTTTCAGAATCACGATAAATATTTCCAGCACAGGAGATTCAGTGATTCGCAGATTTTTCATTCTACTAAAATACGTATGTGCCACTTCAAAGTTATCTAAAATGCATATTTTTCCTTTAACAGATAATATCAATGCATTCCTTAAATGTAGTGTTTAAATAATGAAATTTTAAAGATATTGGCTACTTTACAAAAACAGTGTATTTTCGATTAATATTAAAATCTGTGCCATAATTGCGAGGTGTTAGATCCACAATGAGACATAAAGCTAGATATGTGTTGACGTAAAGGAATCAATAGTACTCGATATCATTGGTAAGAGATAAACTCCGCTGAGAGGTCTGCGTGTTTTTTTCGACTGAAGTAGGTGTATCTCAAATACAACAGTGTGTTCATAATTTACAAATGTCCCTATGCTTCGGTATCTTACATGTAATGTGCTTTGCAAAAGTCATGTGTGACAATGACCTAACGTTCTACTGGGGAAAATGATCGATGTCTCTGAATGAACTGTAATTTTACAAAGTGAAAATGTTGAATATATACCTGTACATTGATTGCATTGAAAGTTACTGCAAGTACCAATGGTAGAACCAATGAACGCATGGTCGTTTCTCTTCGTTCACCTTAAAGATAGAAGTAGAAAAAACAAAACAAAAACAAAACACGAAAATGAATGTATTCATTCTTTTGAGGACAGTTGTGACTTTACACGATTTATTTTGCTACTGATAAGAACATTAAAATATGAAATCCACCCAGCTTACAAAATGCAGTTGGATAATACTTACACTAACACTTGCCTGCACAGAGTATGAACAGATTAAAAAAGCATGACAAGACTTCCATATCTGTGATTTGCGATTCTTGGTAATTTTGTCAATGTTACAGACAGGGTACCACTTCAAATTCTGCGTGAAGGGTAGAAGAGAGTGATAGGTGTACCGGTACTTACGTAAGTCAGGACAAAGCCCAGGATTTGAAGTGAAGCTTCGATGCCGCCCAGTTCAGCAGACTAGAGTGTTAAGTTTATTTTGCCACCTACTTATATACATATTTGGTTTGAAGCACGTTAAACAAAACCGCACGACTTCTAAACTATCCCTTTTTGAAGTTTGTAAAGATAAATGCCATCAAAATTGACTTTTCAGGAAACCATACGTTACCAGTGCTCCGCATGGAAAAGATAATTTACTTGCTTAACATGAGCACTATACATGTAATCTCAATTATCGTTTTTCCACAGGATGTTGAAGGAGTTGTTTCTTGAAGCGAATAAATCGAAATTTAATACTAGATGTACGTTTTCTGTATTAAATTTTCACTTGACGTAATAAAGGGTAGTCAGTCTATTGAGCTGCCTGGCCATGCACACACTGACACAGACTGACGTGGTTTAGTCACAATATGGATCTGACTGATTTCACTTAGCGCATTGATTAACGTATGACAAGAATTTACTGCAAGTGAACATCCATGCATATGTTTAAAATTAACGACATTGTTTTCAATAATGGCCCATACACTCCGGAGTGAGAAAGGGGGAAAATTTGACATGTATACAGACAGTATGATAAGCATGCACGCAGACAGGCCACATAATTTACATGCAGACCTTAATAGACTGTACAACATAAAGGAATTTTCGGAGACGGTGACACGTAAGACACAGATAGACATAGCTGAAGAGATAGTGACAATGATGGTGACAATGAATATGTCATATGTGACTGGTGATTACTCGATGATAATGACTATGGCATCCCACAATGGTGAAGATCACTGTGACAACGATGGTGATATTGATCGTGGCAATAGTAGTGACAGTAACGGTGTCATTGATTGTGGCAATGGTTGTGATGGTAACATTGACATTTTGATGGCAATGGTTGTGATAGTAACGGGGACATTGATGGTGGCAATGGCATTGACAGTGATGGTGACATTGATGGTGGCAATGGTGTTGACAGTAACAGTGACATTGATGTTGGCAATGGTAGTGACAGTAACGGTGACATTGATTGTGGCAATGGTTGTGATAGTAACATTGACATTTTGATGACAGTGGTTGTGATAGTAACGGGGACATTGATGGTGGCATTGATGGTGGCAATGGTATCGACAGTAACAGTGACATTGGTGGTGGCAATGGTAGTGACAGTAACAGTGACATTGATGTTGGCAATGGTAGTGACAGTAATGGTGACATTGATGTTGGCAACACTAGTCATAGTAATGGTGACAATGGTAGTGACAGTGTTGGTGACAATAATGGTGGCGATGTAGTGACAGTAGCAGTGACATTGATTGTGGCTATTCTACCCTATTTTGGCCAAACTTGCTCAGATTTACAGACCACTGATATACAACATTTTCATCAATGATAGTAAACATGACACAGACTACCAGTGTAAAATGATAGAAAACATGACACAGACTACCAGTGTAAAATCTTGTTACTCCAATTTTTATTCAGATCAGTTCATCTCCATGACAACACTTCATCAGAAAGTGTCCGGGGCACACAAAAATAGTTCTCTGGTTTGAAGGATTGTGACACTGTTTTCACAGCAAAGTGATAGTTAAAGGTCTGCAGGGCAGTGTCAGCTCTCAGAAAAGTACAAAACTTTCAACAATTGATAAGAAAATAATAATAAATTAAGACAAGTTGAACAGAAATCATTGTCACTGACACAGAACACTGATGTGAAGACCTTGGAAATGACAAATTCATTAACTACCTTTCAATTACACTCTCTTAAAATAACTATGTTTTTGTATTTGCATGTGATATTTTTAAAATTTGTACATGAACAGTCTGAGCTTTGTTTTCACTAGTTGTCACGGGTACATTTCCAAGTAGCTGATACCAAAAGTTATACATTAGTAGAGGAATTGATTGTAGAATGACGTACATAGTTTTTGAAAAGTCTCTGAACAATCATGTGCCTCACAAAATACTTGGCAGCAATGCAGTGCCAACACTCCAACTGTTCACAAGTTTTTATGATTGGATAATTCACATTGTAATGGATTTGTACATCCATGAATGGAACACAAGAGATTATCAGCAGTCTTGATGACTTAAACTTGACATGAAGATGTGTCCTTGGATAAAAATGATATATTTCTCAAGGAAAAGGAAAGTGTTGACAGATGTTTTACTATTTTGGGATTAAAATGTAAAAGTTATGTTTTACTGGAGAACTTTTATACGATTTCTTTCATGGTTTCACTTATTGTGCTCCATCAGATGTTACACTTGTGCACCTCACAATAAGGGTCAAAGGTCAAATGATATGCTACCATAATAATACCTGATTGAATTCCAATCATGCACAACATGACAAAAAGGAAAGTTTAAATTACTGCGTCTGTTCCTCTGAAAGGATCAGTTTTGAGAACTGGTACAATAACTTCAACTAAACTGTGAATTCTATACTGGTACATATGGCACTTACCAAAATATGAGCAAAAAAAATATTGGAGACAAATTACAGAAAGATATGCAGAGCTTTAAAATGCAACTCGTGTTTGCAGCAAGCTTGTAGCAAGACCAGTAGCTGAATACTGTAACACTTTCTATGACATCTCAGAGACCAGTGATAGGAGGATTTTCATGATGCAAGATGCCAGGTACATGAATATTCAACATTGAGAACAAATCATTAGCATAAAATTTGAATACCAAAGTAATGGTAATTTATATAATTTGCATAAATGAATATTAATTCACCTTGCATCGTGCACCGAGGGGAATCTGACTGACTCTTTGCAGTGTGACAGGGAACATTACAAACTCAGCAGGATGTGAAATGTTGGAAGAATTCAATAATGATATGAAAATGAAACAGGGTCTGGGCTGATGTCCAACAATTGAGATTAAATAAAAGTTTAATATGGGCAGAAGTCTGAGAAAAAATGAGAGGGTACAACTCTTAAACCTGTTTTTAGACTTCAATCATGGAAGCTTATTTGCATATGAGTGATTCAAGGGTAGTAGAGTGCGTAGGATGGATGGTACTGATGTAACTTACAGTGAGTTACAGTGATAGTGTTGTTTATGAAGGGAATTGTATCAAAATAGTCAGTTAGTATTTAAGTAACATTTATAAAGTTCAATGAATTAACATAAATAAAATGGCCAGGGTGTCATTTTTGTAAGTACTGATATTAACTGTTTGTTGGCAACACTAATTCACATCCTAGTTAACTTTCCAACTTTCTGATCTGTTTGTCACCAAAGCCTCTTACAAGCCTACAAACAATACTCTGGAATATCTTAATGGGGTTGGGGGTAGTTATCTTCCATCATGTGACCTTTGAATTTAACTGTTAATCGCATTCATGGAGGGTTTTGAGTGTCATCCACAGCTTGATTATTCCTGACTCAATGTAGATACAACAGATACAACACCATTTTGTCAATAACACTAGGAAGACAAACTATCTGTATGAAACCTGTCAGTGTTAGACTGTCATCCCTGGATGCACATTGAAGCAGAAGATACTATTTGTTTTGTTTATGAAAATCACAGCTCTGATTACTGAACGTTTGTTGAATAACTTAATTATATCGACATGAAATTGGAAACAAATGTACATATACACTTGTCCCATTATCATTGTTTATTTGCTGTAACTTTCATGGTTGAAAGTCACTTCAAATGGAACAAATACAGAGAAATGCAGATATCTTCTATCAATCAATCAGACAAACTGATGTCTTCAGTTTGACCAATCAGAAATGCAGATGTCTTCAGTTCAATGAATCAGAAATTAAGATGTCTTACATTCAACCAATCAGAAATGTAGATATTAACAATTGCATCTATCAGCCATGCAGATGTTTACATTTCAACCAATCAGAAATGCAGATGCTTATGTTTCAGCCAATCAGAAATGCCAATAACTTCAATTCAACCAATCAGCAACAGTGGTCTGACTTCTGCTTAATACACAAATTTACCACCGAGGATAGTCAGCCAGTTAGAAAATTGTCACATTTCTGCAAAAATAATTGGTCGTCAGTGACAGAAATTTGGTATTGTCAATACATAAAGACATGAATTTGCATTAAGCTCTGGTGCCCTTTGATTGTCTTAACTTGATAGATAATTCTAGTCCACCTTGTTTTTCTCTAGGGTCTCCAAATTAATCAGAACAGATGCATCTGTAGAATAATATTGGCCTTGATTCACATTTGATGTAAAGTCATAATGGATACAGCTGATGCATACACTGGACCAGGTGTACAGTGTAAGATTGGTTGATGACCAGGTGTACAGCATATGATTGGTTGGATGACCAGGTGTACAGTGTATGATTGGTTGATATACTGTGGTCACAGCCAATCATCATTGACGTGGTCACTGCCACCCTACTGATGATTTTATCATTACATAAGAGACCATGGTTTTACTTCAAAGTGGACACATCACATGAGGGAAAATGGAAAACAAGTTGCCCTGACATGTAACAAATTGTGTCATATACCGTATCTTTGTGTGTACTTGATACTTGTTATCTGTTGATCTGCCAATACAGAGAGCTTGGTATCACAAACACATCTCTCAGCTCAGTTGTCAGTTGGAAATATGGGAACAATGTTTGCTAACAACGTTGGAGGAAATATATTAAGATCTGGAACTATGGATTTCACTGAAATTGCAGCCTTTTTAGTTCTGCTGATGTGCATCATCCTCAGAAGGTTGTATCTGATTGGTTGATTGTCACTATTCATGGTAACTTACGGAGTATATTTGTATTAATTAATTATAACGGTAAAATTCAGCCAACCAATTGGATAACAGCTTCCGAGACGCTGCACATCAGCCCTTTTAGTTTGAAAAACTGGCCTTGGTAATGATCACTGTATTGTGCTGTTTTTTACTTCAAGCAACACGGACGTACATTTTTAAACTTGTCAACTGTATCATCACTTAGCATAAGTGGAGATTAGTTAATTCAAGTTTCCCTACATGTGAAGACTGCAAACTAAACACTTTACTGGTATTCCTAGGTACGTATTCTAACCCTTATCTGAATGACCCCCTAAGTTACTAGTAATTTATACAAAACACAGCCTGGGCCTACCTAACTCACTCAGTCACTTCAAGTTCATTTATTTGGAATAAAATCATAGTTTTTGTGATTAATGCCAGCAAAAGTTCAAGTGTCCGTGACACTTAACAGGCCAACATTTCAAATTAAAACTTTCAGCGTTTTTTAGTCTATTGCACAAGATTTTGTGTTTGTTTACAAGTGAATTTAGAACTCACAACATAAAATAACTTATGGCAACTTTAACAAAATTAATACTATATGCAACTTTTTTGTGGATGCACGCAGGCTGACACTTGTTGTACTTCGTATATCTTTATTAACAATATTCTGAGAGATGTCATGATAAATGCTGGTATTGTCAACTCTTTGCTCTGATTGGGACCAGAATTATCAAAGTCACACAAATCTTTGCCTTACAATGCTTGTGGATTTCAGTGAATTGAACATATGAACATTGCAAGGATAGTGACAGGATAGTGATGGGGTCAGCTGGATTTTGAATGTCGCTGGCTTTACTCAATGTTGATGATGATACCTGATACGCATTGATTTTCTTGTATCACAATACTGAGTCCACTATCTTTAACTTCACTGGAAAACCACTACGTGGCTGATTCAAGTCAAAGAGTCGAGTATTTTAAGGAATGTTATATCTGCCTCAGAGGACAGAACAGAAAGTTTTGAACTTTTACTCAATTCTCAACAGGGAGAGTTTAAAGGATTCATCATCAAGAGTACAAATCACAGGTGACTTTGCAAAGTTTGGCATTAGGCAAACAATTCACTTGTCATGAGATTTACGGATACTTGAAATTCCAGTTGGCTGTTATAGCCAGTGTTAATATGATGGGTAAAAATTGGATTTCTGTTTTTGCACAAAAATAACACTGGAAAACTTCATCTACTCACCTAGCTTCAAAACAAGTGAATAAAAGCAGCAGATCATATAAATAATATTGTAATTTGAGATTGTGAAAGACCATCCTTAAGCTGCATTGTATCTCAACTGTTCTTAGATCCCATCTCCCAACTTTTTGACGATAAATAAAATATATTCTTAACTTAACAATGAACTACGGTGTATCATGGACCTGAAATGTTTTGATGAAGCAATATTGAACTGATGGCTATTCAACTAACAACTACCATCTAAATTTATTTGTTCCTGGTAAGACTTGGTTCTGATTCATGTGTAACTTCCTCAAAAAACTTACTTATATTTTATGAAATATGATGAATCTCAAACTTTCTATGCATGTTTTTAAAAACTATTACAACTTGCATATTTAGTGTCTGTCTGCACTTTTCCTTGAAATCATTGAATTGCTAGAAGCACGGATTATTTCATGAAGTTCAGTTGCAGCCAACATCAGGTAGACATCTCTAACCTATATCCCTGTCAAATTTACCTCATACAAAAATTTAACTGGTTAAAAAAAGATTTTTTGCTCCTATATACAATACTCCCCATGGTATGCATTGGCATGTTCTTGATTCTGTGTTGCCTTGCTGCATGCACAATGACCAATTGCCGGTTACATTCACTCAAAACCAGTTCGAACTGGTTTAAACCGGATCTCTGGACTTAAATTTGACGATTGTACTTCAACAAAAGAGTTTGTCAACTGATTTCTCTCTGAATATACAACTTTTCTCAATAAACTTCATAAATTATTCTGCTAAAACTTGACAAAATAAAGCACAATTTGGAAAAATACACTCTGATTGTAAATACACTATGCACAGGACTAAAAATGAAGTACTGGTTGCACAGTACAATATAAACACAGATCCAACATATACAGATACGCTGTAAAATAACAACTTATAAAGACATATCTCAACATAGTTGTAAAATGCTGACAACAATAAAATTAAATTCAAATTAGTAAAATTGAATAAGTTACATTTGATGTGATGTTGATGCCTACAACTTCATTTGGATTCATTTTTCATGTTGAAAACAATTCTCGCATATCTTACATTTCAAAGCCACCAACGGCTTGAACCACCTAGAGCTGATCTAAACCTGATAAAACCAGTTGAAACTGGTATTCTTATCGTGTCTACCATATTACTCTTTCATATGGGAATTTGAAATCACAAGAATTGTTGATAAAAAAACTGGCTGGTATGATTTTCAGTCTTAGCCACTCCCCTGCTTATTAAATTACTGGCAATCAATAGTTTGCTAAAATATGTAATTCTTTTATCTTGCTATTAAAGTGAACGTTTGAAGCTTGAAATTAACATCATAAATCTGTGCTGGTACCAACGTCTGTAGTCAGTTTATCAGCTTGATTGTCTAGCAAGCTTTGCTTTGGATTAATTTTACAATCCGTGAAGACATCATCGCCTTCACTGTTTGTTGATGGTATTGGTGGTGACACTCCACGCTCTGATCCTGCTGAACTAGTACTGTCGCTGAAACCATCGGTAGCGATACGCGGTGAGATCTCTGCTCCTCTAGCTGTGCTCATCTGTGACTGCAGCAACTCAATAACTCGCTTGAATCGTCTACCCTGACCTGTGAAACCAAGATCAACATTCAAATTAGAATTCAAAGTTAAATCTTAACAGCTTGGCACAGAATGGCAGATGCTATTAATATACACTCTATCATAGAAAGGCTGATCAATTCAATGCTTCAGATAAAAGATCAGATTGAAGACGACAGATCTAGCACACTTCATTACACATCACTTTCATGCTTTACTAAGGCAACATTTTTGTCATGGCTTGTTTTCTCAAACTTTCATCTGTATGTTCCTTCATCTAGATGTTGAATGAGTGTATGACCTAATGATATACACTGATCCTTGAATGTTGTCTCTACAGTCTAATAGTAACTACAGTTAGAACTGCTGTAAAGGAGAGTTTGTGTAGATTATGCAAATCTCAGCCCAGATGGAAGAAACCGACCATTGTGGAAATCTTAAAGTACACTTTCAGAAGTCCAAACATTGAAATGAAAAGCTGTCAGTGGTAATTTCTCTCGAACAATAGCTTCCATTTTTCACAAAACATTGTACATTCGAACCAAATTTTCAGTCAATTTTAAAAGGACATTTCACAGTGCGTGGTGTCTGTATTCTGAACTATGAATCCCTTTGCAACCAGACAGCCATGTTTTTTACCCTTTCACCACAATGGTTTGGTCCAAACCCATGATGAGAGTGGACCTGTTTATACAAGGAAGCAGGGGTGAACAGGTTACAATGGGTTGGTTGTACTTATTGCAAGAAATTAGGGGTGAGAGGATAAACATTTGACTATCAATGATACAAATACCTGCTATTCACTCACTACCAGTACATGGATACTTCTTTCGTTTTCAACTTACCTGATATGAGTAAGAAATTGACAATATGTGCAACATTGCCTTTGCTGGTTTCCCTTTCATGCGGTACAATTTCAATTTGAAATCGTATTGACTTTGTAAACATACTTCCACCAGGTCGTTTGTACTCGGCTTTGAATGCAGTTGGAGAATGCACACTGTGTGTCAAATCAGGTAACTGATAATAGAAAATACAATGGATACTGTGAGTTGTAAACCCTTCACAGGTAAAAACATTCAAATCAGCATCAAAATCAAGTCATTGTATACCCACAGCCAGATCAATTTAGGATTGTCATTTCGTTTTTGTACAGGGTCCAAAAAACTCACACAGAAAAAAAAAGAAAGTCACTTTACATTCAACACCTACTATTCAAGCATGTTAATACATGTATAGTGTCTATATGTTTAAAATATACTTTTATTGCTATCATTTGAATTCTAGCTTGACCAGAATTAACTTATCAACAATGCAATCTACACTTGTCCAGGCTGAGTTGATGTGACTGTGTATCTCAACATGCTTTGAGGAGTAGATCAAGAAATTAGAGTTGACATAATTAACAAAAATTGTGAAAAATTATCATCAAAAGTTATAACTAGTGGCCTTTTGATGTAACCACACGGATCATGCTGGATGACAACCACACGGATCATGCTGGATGACAACCACACGGATCATGCTGGATGACAACCACACGGATCATCAACCACACGGATCATGCTGGATGACAACCACACGGATCATGCTGGATGACAACCACACGGATGATGCTGGATGACAACCACACGGATGATGCTGGATGACAACCACACGGATGATGCTGGATGACAACCACACGGATCATGCTGGATGACAACCACATGGCTCATGCTGGATGACAACCACACGGATCATGCTGGATGACAACCACACGGATCATGCTGGATGACAACCACACGGATCATGCTGGATGACAACCACACGGATCATGCTGGATGACAACCACACGGATCATGCTGGATGACAACCACACGGATCATGCTGGATGACAACCACACGGATCATGCTGGATGACAACCACACGGATCATGCTGGATGACAACCACACGGATCATGCTGGATGACAACCACACGGATCATGCTGGATGACAACCACACGGATCATGCTGGATGACAACCACACGGATCATGCTGGATGACAACCACACGGATCATGCTGGATGACAACCACACGGATCATGCTGGATGACAACCACACGGATCATGCTGGATGACAACCACACGGATCATGCTGGATGACAACCACACGGATCATGCTGGATGACAACCACACGGATCATGCTGGATGACAACCACACGGATCATGCTGGATGACAACCACACGGATCATGTCATCCATGCTGGATGACAACCACACGGATCATGCTGGATGACAAATGTGAAAGTGTTGTTACGTTTTATTTCAAATAGATTTCATATTACTTACCGTTAAGAATGCATGTACTATATCTGCTTTGATAACATTTAATGATTTGTCACGTATTATCATACAGACGCTGTCTTCTCTGTCACCTCCTATAAGACTTCCAAACCAAGATTTCTTTGATAATCTGAAAATGAACACAAAAAGAAAATTGATAATACTATATAAACTTCTAAACACTAGGATTATTGCAAAAAGTGACACTGCTTTATTTAATAAAGTAAAACAAAATGACAACAACATTGAGGTTTAAGAAGACTACACAAACTCTGTGAAGTTTATATATTCAGACACCACTTAAGCGGCTTGCAAAGATTTCAATGAAACTGTGATCTTGCGCTGTTACGAATTTTACATACACTGTGAACAGTTCTTTTCTCATAAGATTTCTGAAAATATCACTGACAGAAAGTAATTTGAATAATGAAAAGGCCTCTTCCTGCAGTGCTACGGTTTTAATATTCTGACCAAGATAATTGTTTTCAGTTTGATCACTATGCTAAATCCCTGTAATAAAACATAATTTGAATAAAACATTTCACTGAAAGGATAAAATTCAAGAAGAACTAACTCAGGAGATGAATCTGGAGTAAGAGAGAGTTCCTCGGCCGGTGTCTGTAACTTCCTTCGATGAAATCTTGGTGATCCCAGAAATGAATTTTTGATTGTAGTGAGTCTAGTTTTCCACTGTGCTTGCTGTGGTCCTGGACTTCCTGGTGGAGTTGATACTGGACTTGAATTCCTGATAGCATGGCCAGCATCAATGGGTCTGGGTGAGTGCTTTGGACTACCAACAGGTGATGGTACTGGGCTATTGGTTAGACTTCGTGATCTGAAAATGAACCCAAACACAAACAAAATCACTTCTACTCTGATGGATGTAACATACCCGTATAAGCTACTTGATTCTAAAGATCTCAATAGATAAACAAGTATACTGGTACTGTGTTAAAGTATTTTTCAGCTTTGCTTTGTCTTCTATCTGGCAATAAACATGTACGATATGTGGCACTATACAAGAATAACACTGATATGAGAACTCACAAACAAATTACAACCTGGATTATTATTGCCATATAACCTCTATTCATGTTTGTTTGCAACATAGGTAACTGTCTCTGAAACCATTCTACCATTTGTCCCCCTCATATGACAGCATTACATGTCACCACATCTGCTCTATAGTGTGTCAGTATTTGGGACATAATATACAATATTTCTGTTAAGGTCTATGTCATGGGATCTGTCAGTGTACCTATCACCATGTCTGCTGTACCATGTATCACAGACACTTTCTTACCCTGATCGTCCCTGAGATATATCAATGGCTCTCCTTGCATGTACAGGTGATCCCTGTGCCGGCGTATAGCCTTGCATCACAGTGTCCAGTGATGACCTTGCTGGTCGTCTCTTGCCCTCAAATGAATCCACTCTCTTCCTTGGTGGGTCACCTACAAATAAAAATTCAGCTATTATTTTTGGTACGATTTTGGTACATAGATGAATTGTTTGGGAACCCTCTTATCATTTTTACTGTTTCCTAATAGGATTTCATAAGCATATCTCCGGGAACCAAAATCAACGATACTGGGAAACCCTGGTAAAATTTACCATGGGTACTGGCATTATCTGAAACACTGCAACAACACTCTCCTTGGAGTCATCAAATCATTTGCATGCTATGCCTCTACACACTTTGTGTTCAAATTCTTCAAATGTATGTGTTACACCCAAACACCTGATGATTTAGTTCTGGTTAGCAAAATTAATCCAATGAAAAAAGCACTGTTACATCAAAAGGAACACAAATAGATCTACCTGAATGACTTCTATGTCTAACTTCTATTTCATCTTCTTGGCTAGGTTTTCTGTGTTTTCGATCTAACAGCAGAAAGTAAACTACCTTTTCTGTGTTGTGTCTGTCAAGAGTAGAGATGTATAAAAATACCAGATGTCGAGGATTAAAATGGTTGTCATTGACATTACAGTATGTATCATCAATGAATTGCTTTATGAATCACCTTGGTTACTGTTTGATAGTGTGTCCTGTCATGAGAAGTATCATCAACTATTTCCACTTGAACATGTGATGTGAATCAGTGTCAGTTTTTCACAAAAGACATCAGAAACTAAAAGTTACAATGAACAACACCTAAATTAGGAACTAATGCTCTATTTATGATTCTGAAGGTAGACGCATTCTGTACACAGCTGCTGCTTTTTTATTAAAAAGGCTGCATACACATGAAAAAAAATGTGACTTTGTATCAAAGTTTGACAGGAAAATGGCAAATGACTAGAAAAACAAACGAATGCCAAGTTCAAAAATAATTATTCATGACAATGCACAACAACAACCGTGATGAAAAAGTGTACTTACTTTGGGTTAAGAAGCTCTGAAACCAATTTTTCTTTGTCTTTAAAACAACCTAGAGAGTTCATACTTGCAAGAACATCTCTGTCTAGCTCTGATTGAGTTGGAATTATATGTGTCTGTAAATTTACAAAATAATGGAGTATAAATTGATAGTGCTTATCTACTACTTGAAAGTATGTATCATCTGATACGTAAAAGAAGTTACAATGTCAGCTAGATGACATTTCGATGTTCTAGTAAAAACCATTGGACTTTTTGAAGAGCGCCCTCTTGCATATAATCTATACACTACTTTTGTTTTTCTATGATGACGAAGCTATCCACAATTAGTAGTTCAATTACATTTAGAGTTGGTGGTACTTTATGACACAGAAAGAGAAGGTAAAACTGCAACAACATTAAACCTACATGTATTGCTACATTGCAAAGGACATTTCCAGTGACTTCACTAAGGGCAAAGTGAATTCTTCTTGTCATACAGCTATTATTTGTAATATTATTAGCATATTACTCAAAAAATTGTTGTGTCAGTAAGGCTAGTAGTTTGCATTGGAACACTCTCTGAGAAGGAAAACAAGACAATGTATTTGTTTTATAGAACAAATAAAATTTTATACAAAGGAGCAGCCATTGTGTCTTTAAAATTGTCTCCCAATGAAAATTAGAAGCAGTGATGAAATCTTACCTGTACAACTTGTGTCATTGGTAACATCAACTCAATGTCACCCTTCACACCCCTACAATGACAATGAGATAAACCAACATGTCAGTGAAAACCTGTCTCTGACTTAAAAAACAGAGAACCACTCCCAGAATGCATAGGGTGGCCATCAATACACACCATACTTATGACACAAGATTGACAATGAAACAATGTACAAACAAAATGACTATTCCTTGACTTTGATATTCTCTCACTTATTTGCATTCCCACATATGGCAAATTCATGTTCTACAGATGATCTGCATTCCCACACATGGCAAATTCATGTTCTACAGATACTGATGTCCTTTTCAAGTTTCTACTTCATCACTATTAAGTCAATACTGAGTACTTACGCTACAAACCATGGATGCTTTGTAATTTGTTCAATCTGAAAAACACAAAGAAAAACAAAATCTTTTTAATGATTCAAATTAAACTACAATATTTCTTAGTTTCTGAACATACATAAAAGATACAGAATGAAATAAAAGTTTACATTCCAAAAGTTTTGATCAGATTCAAATGTCAAGTATATTCAGAAAACATAAATCAGCACAGATCTGTGTAATTCAATGTATCTTTAGACTCCACAATAAGAACTGATATACTCACTGTGAATCTCTTGCTTGGATTGATTTCAATCAAGCCTCGTAATAAATGCTGACACTCTGGTGGTACAAAATGAGGTATATGGAAAACTCCTCGCTTCACTTTCTCTAGTAAGTTACGTAAATTGTCATCGTCAAAAGGCAAGGCACCCTGGGAAATGAAATGAAATCAAAGTCATTTTTGTCAAATCTGACAACTTGGCATTATATATCTATGATGCTCCATCATCACCAATATATAGGTTTTGTTGTGGCTGCAAAATTATCTAAGATATAAGAAGACATAGCAAGTGAATACACAGACAAGTAACAGGGATTTCATCAAATATCATGGATAAAACTAATCACCCAAAATCCCCATCATTGATTCCTTATAATGATGTCATGCTTTGTATAGTATTTCTCTGGCATTGTTGATCATTTTTCACTATAGAATTATAACAACACTTTGATTTGCCTCTGATTTTCAATATACCGGTATTCCCAATACCTCAGTCTAAAACTGACCTTTTTCACAAAGTTCATTAAAACTGAACCAATCAGATAGTGCTACATTCATTCTCAGTTTGTTAAAATGCTGCAATTATTCCGAGTAAAAATCAAAGAATTATGGCACCTGATGGAATACAAGGGGAAAACTTTAACAAAAAAATGAAAGATGACAAGTATCTGACTGAAAACTGTCATCAAATTGGGAGAATAAAATCCAGTACTTATTTGCCTAACTGTTGGAACTGACCACAGCAGAAATGACCTTTGACCTCTTTCAAATACCAAGCACACTTACCACAAGTAATGCATATAAAATAACTCCTGATGACCAAATATCAGCTCTTCTTCCGTCGTACTTCTCACCCTGGAATGAAAAATGAAATCAATGAAAAAAAATGCAGAAAACTTGAATCAATATTGATATATTGTTGGAATATTGAACAGCCCAAAATCACTTGGCATAAGGTACTTGTACAAGATTGAGCTGACACTGAAATGTGACTACTTTGCTATTGTTTTGATCTCATGAAATATTTCAAATAATTATTTTTATCATGAAATTTAAAGCTTGAAGCAGTTACAGTACACAGTTTCCCTCTGTATATCATTCTTTGCTTGTTGTTGTTTCAGTGTTGGACCTATAGGTATACAGGAAAGTATAAAGTACCAGGGTTTAGATACACCAGTGGCTGCTGTGTTGGGCAGTGCAGTGTGGATGGTTCAGATTTATTTAACGGTACAGTAGTAGATTTGGAATGAATGAAAGCTTATGTTTAAAACAGTCTGATACTTGTTCACCATTTATCTGTATTCTAAATAGGAATTTCTTATTTGAAACAATTGTGAATATCTTGATTCCAAGGGTCATAGAATCCATTCCATACTTGATGAATCCCTGGTTCTGTATCAATGTAAATTTGTTAGAACTGTCTTCTATAGTTTAGTGTTCCTAAGGCCCATGGGATTAAGGTCTACTAAAGAGCTGTTTCCATCTCAAGACCCCTGGATACAGTACATTACCATATCATTAGAACACCAAACTACAGCAACGTTAGCAACCCTTAAATTCACTTGTTAGTACAGGAGTACCTCATTGAGACTGGGATTATGTACAGGACAATGAAACACTGTGTTACAGAATAGCTTGGTTACAATGCCCTGTGGCTATAGCAGTAATGAATGGAAAGTATTACAAAGATTATATGACATCTTGCCACTAGAGGGCCTGTGTTACACTGCATACATGTACCGGTATGGATACTGTGGCAAAAACTTTGTACTGTATCGTATTTTGGTAGAGTGGAAGAGTTTCAAAGAATAGTTTTTAGGGTACAGCAAGAAGATGGGTAGCTTTGGGACAGATTTCTTTGGGTTGTCCTCTGAAGAAATTCAACAGCAGGGCACGTGTACAGTTTGAAAAATAACCTCTTTTTAAACAAAAGTGTGTGTATACACTTCAACTCCACTATGATCAAATAAATCTGACCCTCACTATACTCTACTATGAAATACAAGTACATCACAAACATATTTTGATACAAATCCTGTGAAACGGAGAGCATATTACTACAGGGTAGTGAATATATGAAAAGTAAAAGTAGACTTTGATAGCAAAGTATGTCTTACCTTGATAACTTCAGGACATGCATAGTGGGGTGATCCACAGCTAGTTTCTAACATAGAGCCTTCCACTTGTAATGAAGCCATACCAAAGTCTGCTACTCGGATATTGTTCTTGTCATCTAGCAGTAAATTCTCAGGTTTTAAATCTCTGTGACTGTGTCGGGAAAAAATGTGACAATCCAGTGAAAAAATTATCAACATTTGCTTGCAAGAAAATATCGACGAAACACATTGTACACATACGCTGATACAAATAATGCTAGGATATTACATGTCTTTTCATAAAAGCAACTTTGGTTACCGTGTTTGGTACATATGATACCAGATATTTGAATACATTCCTAACAAAATACCTTTTTAAGCTTACATTACGTCTTCTTTGCAGTTTAAAAATGTCTTGGACTAACATATTTTACAACATTTTTACCACTCCCCATTCAGTGATTTAAGCATCACAATGTGTACATGTTAGCTATGGATTACTTTGATAATGAGAAGATTACGTCTAACAATTATAACATGAACGTGCACATTTTGTGTTTATCATTCCTTGTGAGAAATATTGTTGGAAACACATCCACAGTGAGTAAAATTATTGATATTTTGATCTGATGATTATCATGTCTCCAGATTATTTTCCTATACACGATTACCTTTCACTTTGGTCACACAGTACGGTTTTTCTCAGATTGTCATTTTTTTGAGGAAGAAGAATGAGTTTTGATGAACTATAAAAATTCTAAACACACATCACCAAATCACAAAGCACTGTAATCACTTTACACAATGGCAAAATGTGTTTTTGGGGCTTTCAGATCTATGGCATATCTGCTCTATGTAGTACTTGTATTCCCATAAAGGAAACATATCTGTGACACTGATTTATTTCCAAATGACAATCTGACCAAATTTTCACACTACTGGTGAACCTTAAAGACATTTCTGAAATCATGAATGGTTTCCAGGAAAAGACCCATTGCTGTAAGGCATGTATTCAATGACTTAATACATCACCATGAAATATAAGTACTAAATTACAAGTCATCCAAGCGCTGTGCTAGAATTCCAGCTTTCTGCAAACCAAACTGATGCTTGTCCTATTATGTTTCAACTGGTTTACCATTAAGGTTTAATCAGCAGTTTCCATGGTGATGCTCACATGGTAAGCGTGTACAAGGAATGGAAATACAGCTGCAGGTACCTAGAGGCTGTGATTAAAGCATTTTTGTGTCTGAGATATAGCTCCTTATTTTGTATGAAGACTTAAAAAGATAAACGTGGAATTCACAGAAACCTGTCTGTCACTGGATACGTTACACAACAACATTAATAAATGTATGAGTTGACTACTTTATGTCCAGTTTATAATCTGAAAATAACTGCATATTCCAGTATCTGCTGACATTTGTGTAGACAGCTGATACTGACAAAATGAAAGTAGGAATACACAGAGGTGTCTGTTATTAGATCGTTTCAACTCAAGTAATATGAAACACATCTCACAGCTTGTTATGCATCTTACACTTTCTCAGAAATGTTTTCCATATGGCTTCTCTGAAACAATCATGAATATTAAAACTCACTGTTTTCTCCAGATTTCCCTAACAAGGGGGTAATGTCCCCTTCTGCTTGAAAATTTTGGGGGGCTTTGCTTCTGATTGAAGGGGACTGTAATAAATTATGCAAATTTAAGTTATGCAAATGAGGTTTTTTGTGGTACTAGCAAATTAAGCTTTAAGCGTGAATCAAAAATTAGATTAAAAACAGTCTGTGAGGCTCCTATTTTTTGCTCTTATCCATGTGGCAAATGTTTAGTATATTAGAAGTTATATTCAAATCATTTGCACTTTATTCATGCGAGTTCAAAGAGTTTTGTAGTCTGGAGGTAAAGTTAAGATGATAGTTCTGCAGATTGTTTTTCAATTTTGTTACATTTCATAAATTATCTCGCCAGCAAATATAGAACAATAGAATTATCTGTTTCCTTTGAGAATACAAATGATTGGATGTATTTTCATCCACACATGTACGTATGAAATATGACACGTCTATATATTCCGAAGTACCGTATCACTTACGGAACACATTCTTTGGTAACCAATGGCAACAAAAGGAATCAAATGGTACTCCTGATTATCCCTTAGCAACAACAGCTAATACTTGCAAACTATTATTATACCATGGCAACGCTGATAAAATCCCTAGATGGGTGTGTTTGTTTGCCTAACAGTACACGATGAAGCCTTCACTTCCTGTCTTTACACACACAGATTACATGTACATGATAAGATAAGTATCCCCCTGGCTCTGGCAACCAATACCAATACTTATACTACCCATATACCAGTACGGTATATACCCAAAATGACCATAATTATTTTACAAAAAATTCCTAGTAATGTATTATATAATCGTTCTTGCAAGTGTGTATTTGGAATCTACAAACAACAATACCATTCCAATAAGAAATAACTTATCATCTCATAAGACAATAAATCTGATTGGATTTGGTGAATGTGCAACAAGAATCTGTGTCTATGCCTTCAAATGCACAGCATTTCTAAAATATTAATGTTGGTGATGTATCATGTTGTTATGCAATGTGACCGATTCATCGGACGATTGGTGTTACAAAACACACATTAACTGGCCATATGTTGGGTTACAGCATACATTGTTTTTCATCACGTTTGAGAGTTGCAAGAACACTGATTTGGGGAAACTCTAAGGCCTTCAAGCAACAAACGTACATTATTACCCTCATGGCCATATAACAGTTATACACAATACTGAATTGAACTTGAAAAGCAGGTACTTCTTAATCAGTGATGGGAGAAAGATATATTAGCATTTCATTTATGTAAAATTATTACAATAAGGACTATGGTTAAAATATGAAATTAGAGAGTATGACTCATTATAAATTTTGAATAATTCATAACCTTTTCATCAATATTCATAACCGTTGATCTTGCACTATATACACTATGATTTTTGAAGTAGAAAAATAAGATATATGTAACATACAAGAGAAAAATAATGGAAAATAAATCAACATACAGCGGACGGAGCTTTAAGAAGTAGACACCTCAAACTTGGGAGACAAATTTTTCTTCAAACTTTCCACGATGAAAATTTCAAACATTCTCATGTCAAAGCAAGAATAGGAATCAGGAGTTGGTCACTGAGCAAAATTTGGTACTTGAGACCGAACTAAACAAATATTTACTGATATTTGAAATACAAAGTGGTTGCTCTCTCTGTCCTAACTCAATTGAGAAAAAGTGATTATTTGATTTTCACAAAACTAAGATGGTGAAATCTTTCCTTTCTTCAAAAGTTTCTGGCAAAATGAGCCCCCACCCCCACCACCCCTGTAGACCAGAAAAAGAACATAAAAAATTGAGAGTCCGAATATCTACCCCCATGGTGCATTCTGCTTTAGTGTAATGTTTGAGATAGGGCAATTAATGCACTACTGTTTGAGATAGGGCAATTAATGCACTACTGTTTGAGATAGGGCAATTAATGCACTACTGTTTGAGATAGGGCAATTAATGCACTACTGTTTGAGATAGGGCAATTAATGCACTACTGTTTGAGATAGGGCAATTAATGCACTACTGTTTGAGATAGGGCAATTAATGCACTACTGTTTGAGATAGGGCAATTAATGCACTACTGTTTGAGATAGGGCAATTAATGCACTACTGTTTGAGATAGGGCAATTAATGCACTACTGTTTGAGATAGGGCAATTAATGCACTACTGTTTGAGATAGGGCAATTAATGCACTACTGTTTGAGATAGGGCAATTAATGCACTACTGTTTGAGATAGGGCAATTAATGCACTACTGTTTGAGATAGGGCAGTTGATGCACTACTGTTTGAGATAGGGCAATTAATGCACTACTGTTTGAGATAGGGCAATAATGCACTACTGTTTGAGATAGGGCAATTAATGCACTACTGTTTGAGATAGGGCAATTAATGCACTACTGTTTGAGATAGGGCAATTAATGCACTACTGTTTGAGATAGGGCAATTAATGCACTACTGTTTGAGATAGGGCAATTAATGCACTACTGTTTGGGATAGGGCAATTAATGCACTACTGTTTGAGATAGGCAATTAATGCACTACTGTTTGAGATAGGGCAATTAATGCACTACTGTTTGAGATAGGGCAATTGATGCACTATGTTTGAGATAGGGCAATTAATGCACTACTGTTTGAGATAGGGCAATTAATGCACTACTGTGACCATGTACAGATGAAAATCCTCATGTATTGGAGTCTCTAAAGCCGCCAGGCATTCTACAAGACACCAACGCAGTGAACTTTAACAAATCAATACTTGGTATTAAAAATTGAAAACATGCATTTTGTGAGAAATTTTCATCGTGACACCCCTAACTTCCAACTTATCAATAAGATTGTTTGTGTCTTTGACAAATATATCTCTCTGGTATTGACTGTAAAAGTGATCAATGAGGAAATGTGCTTCGTTTCCTGTACAAAATTTGATATCCGGTTGACTACTGAATATACCGGCAGAACTACTGTAACTCTTTGTATCATCATGTTGATGGTGTAATATGGTAGTTAGCAAACTTTCAGTGCTTCGTGTGTATGTTGAGGCTTAAAAAATGAATTTATTGTTGCACTATCAAACCATTCAGTTACTCTGCCAGCAGTTAGGTTTACAGTGTGGGATAGGGATAGATGTGGTGTTGGACAGATAGAAGGTTAGGGATAGATATACAGTGTGAGGTAGGGATAGGGTGTTGGATAGGGATACATGGTTTGGGACAGGGTCTGGGATAGGAATAGGGTATGGGATAGGGATAAGGAATAGGGTGTGGTGTGGGATAGAGATAGGGTGTAGGATAGAGAATGGGATAGGATAAGAATCTGATTGGTGAATGTCCACACTATATATCATCTACCGGTGTACCAGTACTGATGAAGACAAAGAGGAAAAATCAATGCCTAGATCAGAAAAGGTTGCAATGTATGTTTATCAGTGACTGAATAATAAATATTTACCAATGTCTGTCAGTGACTGTGCACACGTACCTTGACAGTCTGTTAATGATAGTCACCGTGTTCAATAAATGACAGTCTGTCATTGAGTGTGTACATGTACCATACATATATGACAGTCATTCAGAGACAGTGCACTTTCAAAGTACACATAGCATCCAATGTCAAAAAAGAGAGAATACAGCTACATACCATATAGAATGTTTGTGACAGAAGTCTATCGCTGATATGATCTGTCTGAAGAATTTTCTGGCTTCCTTTGGAGTGAGTCTACCTTTTTTCACTAAGTAATCAAAAAGTTCTCCTCCGGAGACGTGTTCTAATATAAGATATCTGAAAAGAAGTATGATTGTTACCATGGTAATGAAAATGCACTGCGAGCAGAAATTCTTAAGACTGTTGGAAAAATGATATTTTCTGAGAGCTGGTACAGGTGTACTTTCCTTCAGTGCGGAAAATCATTTGCAACTTCATGATTCAGTATGCAAATAATTATCCTAGCAAATTGAGGGTCAGTTGTCGTGCCCATCTGTCTCCTGCATACCAGTACACAATGTGATGCAGCTTTCTCGGGAAAGTGTCAATTATTTCACAAAAATCTAACAAAAATTTCATTTTCAGACAAATGTGAAAATTGCAGGGCTGAGTGCAAAATATGCTCATATATGGAAATTGACTCCGTCCACGGTGTATTGACTTGGCTATAATATGACATAACATGTCATGCATGACTGTATTTTGTGAATTACCAAATAATTGGCATTCCTTTGATAAAGCACGATAGTGCAAAACAAATTAATAGTGGTGAAAAAGTCGGTCAGTCATCATCTCAATTTGCAAAATACATCATTTCCAAGTGAAGCAGATTCACAAAGATTCATCCATGAAAAAGTTATTTTATCAACTGAAAGATATACTGGTACTGTATGCAACAACAGACAAATACTAAGATTAAACACTCAATAACTCTACTCTATTCCAAAATAAAATTGATGCAGGGTGTTCAACTGACTCAGTACGCTAAAGAGAATGCTAAACAAGGAATCTGAATGGACCACGGTACAAACCAACCCATGTGTGCCAACATGTAAAGGAAATACATTTATTTCTTGCTACATTTGCGCAATGTGGTTTTGTTGGTATCATAGTCTATTTGAATCCCAGGTTTAGTCCATTGAAGTGAATATGTGTAGAATAATGTATCATTATGTAAAAACCTGATGAAATTGGTGAAAACAAATAGACTCACAAATTTATTTTGTTTCATAAACATCATAATTGTATCAATATACACTATACAAGTGTGTACGTACAAAAACAACCTGTTATGAAAATATTATCATAAATGTTTTCTCTTTTTACACACCATATCAGTTTGTGTACATGCAAAAACAAACTATTGTTAAGAAAATATTATCACAAATATTTTCTCTTTTTATATAAACATAAACATCATAATATAATCAATATATATTTCAATATGTGTTGACATCAATAGTTGTATGTGTGATGAATTTTGTGAAAAATATACTCACAAATATTTTCTATTTTCATAAACATCAT
The DNA here is from genome assembly GCF_041260155.1 of Ptychodera flava. Taxonomy (NCBI): domain Eukaryota; kingdom Metazoa; phylum Hemichordata; class Enteropneusta; family Ptychoderidae; genus Ptychodera; species Ptychodera flava. The sequence goes on from NC_091928.1 coordinate 59,356,247, forward strand.
ACAATCCTAGTACATGGGGATGTTCTATCAATTTCATAATGGCTATTTCCCTTTCAACCTGTCAGCAGCAAAGAAGAGTAAATCAGTATATTATTTGCTGGATAGACACACATGCCCTGGACACTGTCCTACAACCACAGAGGATAAGATGATGGCTTGTGGAGCTCTAGAAATCACTTTCTCATCACTGCAACATCATACAGTGTCTGCTTTGCAGCCCACACACTGTACGGTACTAAATAAAATATTAGTTACAGTACCGGTACATCAGCTGTAAACAATTGCAAGATGTCAGTCTCTCCCTTAATGATGAAATTCTCTTCCGTTAGAAAGGAAAATTTGAAAGGTAACATATTGGTACAACATAGTCGTGCTTAATATCAGATGTCCAAGCATAAAACTATATCTCTGTTTGTTTCTCCTGTGAAGACAGCTGTTCCATCTAAAGATGGTACCCCTCTGGGCATAAGGTACACAAATGGAAGCAGCATTACACCAGTGACTGATTAAGTTCTTTTCCATGAACTCAAGGTGCCAATGGTTTTCTACATTCCATGAAAATGTACCAAGATGTACCAGTATGCAACATCAGACATTTTTTATCTTAAGAGGCAGTGGATAATTAAAACGCTCACGTGAAACGCAACTTCCATATTTAGGGAAAGTTGGTTTGGCTGTATTTTGAATACCGTGTAAAAAATCACACTACAGTACACGTTTTTATGCACCGGTGCTACACCATTCTTTTGACATACATGTGGTTCAGTGCACGTGTAAAGTAATGTAACAGTCATTTTAGATTCACTGTTTCAATTCATTTCATTCTATTGGTTGCATCATTGTTGAGTTGGCGCTGGACAGAGATTGATTTTAGAGGAGGGTATGTTGGGGGTGGTGGGAGCAATGCAAGATCCATACTGTGTGACGCAATCTCTGATTGTACTGGTATGTACATGTACGCTGATACAGAAGAGGCTGGGTTGGATTTTCGTGCTTCCAAACTTTTGTTTAGGAAGGGAAGGGGGGGGGGAGGAGGGGGATTAAGACCAAATGCAATTAGTTGCATTTACAGTGGGCATGCTTTAATTATCCACTGCCGCTTTTCAGGTTGAAAACACTCACCTTCATTAAGACAGATTCACTAAGTTTATCCCTGTTCACAATTTTAATTGCAACTTTTCTACCAGTGACACAGTGTACACCAAGTTTGACCAGTCCTGTAAATTAAAATAAGACGATGCACCGGTATGTGATAAGTTTTAGCGTTAAAAAATTGGAAAAACCTTGTGGTAAAATGTGTCCTACAGATGTAACTAGACAAATCTTGCAAAGTGTTTGGCTGCTCATTACACTCAGAAATATGAAGCGGTGTGCAGTGAGTTCCATGGACTCGCTACACTCAAGAAATCAGATGAAGGCAGTACCAACAAAAACATGTCTATTATATGTATACTGGTATTTATAATGGATGTTTGTGCATGTGATTTTGTCCATTGAAAGTCTGGACTTCAACCAAGTTGGCAACCCTAGTGTACTATTTCTGTAGTCCCCCCAATACAAATGCACTGAAACACAATGGAGTCCAGGAAACATGATTGGGCAATCTGAGTAAACTTTACAGGGTACTGCCCTAGACAAATACAATACAATTATTGTGTGAAATAATTTTGAAACCTGTATTGAGTACCAGTACTTTTATGACTAGTTTTGTAAAAAATAGCGTCAATGACACTGTAGCTCCCATCCTGGACTATTTAGTGTTTGTTCTCTGGTCAGATATTTGAACATGTGTGAAAGGGATAAGTGCATGAAGTGAAAATACTTAAATGTAATGTACTGGAGACAGTGAAATATGTTTAATGTATTTATTCAGAATATAAAATGGAAAAAATACAGAATTAGATATATCGAATACTGTGATACAACCATTAACTCAACAAGTCATTTACAATGACATAGTCCCCACTTGTAATAGGAGTATTAGTCTTGATGGGGCAGGAAAATGTGGTCATTAAGATGTATCACTGGGGAGGAGTGTATATGTTGAGATCTATGGGCACATAGGTCTATGTCGTTGTTCCCAATTTGAAACACATGAGGCATGTCTAAGTTATGGTTCTAAATCGGGAAAAAGATCAGACCTCTAGCAGTATTGGCCAGCCAAGAAATACATATGCGCATTATAAATGAGGTACAAGATGTGACATCTTAAGGTCTAATATCCTATCAAAATTGGAGGGTATAGAACTTGTGGTTACTGAGATATGCATATATATGTATAATCAAAGATCAAAGGTCATCCGATTCACATGAAATTTTGAAAAAAAAAATTATATAGCTAATTATATGCCAAAAAATCAGATCTCTAGCTCTATTCGCTTGCCCAGAATTAGATGTGTACATAATTAATGAGGTAAAGCGTGTGTTGTCATAAGGTCTCCCATCCTACTAAATACAAAGGACATAGCACTTGTGGTTACTTATTTATTGACATAAACATATATTTTAGGTAAAAGGTCATCGAGGTCACATGACATTTGGTCAAAAAATTTCTATCCTATAGTTATCCATGTATACCAAAAATCAGACATCCAGCTCAATTGGCTTGCTCAGAATGAGATATGTGCTAAATTATTGAGGTACAGTATGTGGTGTCATAAGGTGTCCAATCATACCAAATATGAAGGGTGTAGCACTTGTATTTACTGAGTTATGGACAAATATGTATATTTGAGGTCAAAGGTCACCGAGGTCACGTGACATTTTGTCAAAAAAATTGTATTGCTAAGTTATCCCTATATACCAAAAATCAGACCTCCAGCTCTATTGGCTCGCTCAAAATTAGATATGCACATAATTAATGAGGTACAATATGTGGCGTCATAAGGTGTCCCATCATACCATACATGAAGGGTGAAGCACTTGTGGTTACTGAGTTATGGACAAATATGTATATTTGAGGTCAAAGGTCACCGAGGTCACGTGACATTTTGTCAAAAAAATTGTATTGCTAAGTTATCCCTATATACCGAAAATCAGACCTCTAGCTCTTTTGGCTCGCTCAAAATTAGATATGTGCATAATTAATGAGGTACAATATGTGGCGTCATGAGGTGTCCCATCATACCATACATGAAGGGTGTAGCACTTGTGGTTACTGAGTTACAGACAGATATGTATATTTGAGGTCAAAGGTCACCGAGGTCACATGACATTTTGTCAAAAAAATTGTACTGCTAAGTTATCCCTATATACCAAAATCAGACCTCTAGCTCTATTGGCTCGCTCAAAAATAGATATGTGCATAATAAATGAAGTACAATATGTGGCGTCATAAGGTGTCCCATCATACCATACATGAAGGGTGTAGCACTTGTGGTTACTGAGTTATGGACAAATATGTATATTTGAGGTCAAAGGTCACCGAGGTCACGTGACATTTTGTCAAAAAAATTGTATTGCTAAGTTATCCCTATATACCAAAAATCAGACCTCTAGCTCTATTGGCTCGCTCAAAATTAGATATGCACATAATAAATGAAGTACAATATGTGGCGTCATAAGGTGTCCCATCATACCATACATGAAGGCTGTAGCACTTGTGGTTACTGAGTTATGGACAAATATGTATATTTGAGGTCAAAGGTCACCGAGGTCACGTGACATTTTGTCAAAAAAATTGTTTTGCTAAGTTATCCCTATATACCAAAAATCAGACCTCTAGCTCTATTGGCTCGCTCAAATTAGATATGCGCATAATAAATGAAGTACAATATGTGGCGTCATAAGGTGTCCCATCATACCATACATGAAGGCTGTAGCATTTGTGGTTACTGAGTTATGGACAAATATGTATATTTGAGGTCAAAGGTCACCGAGGTCACGTGACATTTTGTCAAAAAAATGTTTTGCTAAGTTATCCCTATATACCAAAAATCAGACCTCTAGCTCTATTGGCTCGCTCAAAATTAGATATGTGCATAATAAATGAAGTATAATATGTGGCGTCATAAGGTGTCCCATCATACCATACATGAAGGGTGTAGCACTTGTGGTTACTGAGTTACAGACAGATATGTATATTTGAGGTCAAAGGTCACCGAGGTCACGTGACATTTTGTCAAAAAAATTGTTTTGCTAAGTTATCCCTATATACCAAAAATCAGACCTCTAGCTCTATTGGCTCGCTCAAAATTAGATATGCGCATAATAAATGAAGTACAATATGTGGCGTCATAAGGTGTCCCATCATACCATACATGAAGGCTGTAGCATTTGTGGTTACTGAGTTATGGACAAATATGTATATTTGAGGTCAAAGGTCACCGAGGTCACGTGACATTTTGTCAAAAAAATTGTATTGCTAAGTTATCCCTATATACCAAAAATCAGACCTCTAGCTCTATTGGCTCGCTCAAAATTAGATATGCACATAATTAATGAGGTACAATATGTGGCGTCATAAGGTGTCCCATCATACCATACATGAAGGCTGTAGCACTTGTGGTTACTGAGTTATGGACAAATATGTATTTTTGAGGTCAAAGGTCACCGAGGTCACGTGACATTTTGTCAAAAAAATTGTATTGCTAAGTTATCCCTATATACCAAAAATCAGACCTCTAGCTCTTTTGGCTCGCTCAAAATTAGATATGTGCATAATTAATGAGGTACAATATGTGGCGTCATGAGGTGTCCCATCATACCATACATGAAGGGTGTAGCACTTGTGGTTACTGAGTTACAGACAGATATGTATATTTGAGGTCAAAGGTCACCGAGGTCACATGACATTTTGTCAAAAAAATTGTATTGCTAAGTTATCCCTATATACCAAAAATCAGACCTCTAGCTCTATTGGCTCGCTCAAAATTAGATATGTGCATAATAAATGAAGTACAATATGTGGCGTCATAACGTGTCCCATCATACCATACATGAAGGGTGTAGCACTTGTGGTTACTGAGTTATGGACAAATATGTATATTTGAGGTCAAAGGTCACCGAGGTCACGTGACATTTTGTCAAAAAAATTGTTTTGCTAAGTTATCCCTATATACCAAAAATCAGACCTCTAGCTCTATTGGCTCGCTCAAAATTAGATATGTGCATAATTAATGAGGTACAATATGTGGCGTCATAGGGTGTCCCATTATACCATATATGAAGGGTGGTAGCACTTGTGGTTACTGAGTTATGGACAAATATGTATATTTGAGATCAAAGGTCATCAAGGTCACATGACATTTTGTCAAAATATCCGAGATATCTGCGTGAACGGATGGACTCACGGATGGACGAACAGACGGACATGACCAAATCTATAAGCCCACTGGACTTCATCCGTGGGGACTAAAAATTGTGTCACTGCATCCTTTTTGCAATATGAATACGATGAGAAACTAAATTTTTATTTTTTATGGCCTTATACATGGGAGTCTATGGAGATCTGCCTTATACATGGGAGTCTATGGACGTGTAAACTAAAAATATGCAAATTTCACCACGATTTGCCCAAATTTGGGAAAGGTCACTCCTATGCACTTCCATACCAAGTTTCAAATCAATCGGACTTGTGGTTTCAGAGACGAAGATTTTTTGACCAAAAATGGGAGAAAATTACAAAAAAATTCATGAAAAATAGCAAGTCCAAGATACTGACCCAAGATGTGCACAATCATTTCATGTCAGCCTAAAGTACTTACATGCTAATTTTTCATGTAATCTGCTCAGTGGTTATTGAGTTTTTTCAATTTTGACTGTTTTTACATTTTTTCACTTAATTTGCATATTTTTGGCAATGACAACTTCATTTGAACAAAATCTCATCTACAGCCCATCATCCATGTACACACCAAATATCAAGATGAAATGTACAGCGGTTTTGGAGTTTTTGATGTTGACGGACAGACATACAGACATACAGACATACAGACATACAGACATTTCCCTAGCCTATAAGAATAGCTTCCATTGCCATATATACATATGGCTATGGGAGCTAAAAACCCCAAAATTTGATTTTTGCTGTAGCAAATGGTTACCATAGCATTTTCAATTTCAATTCAAAGTATCGTTACATACCGGTAGATATTGAGATAAATACCGGTACATACATATTGGTACACATCCAAATAATCATCAACAGTAATGAAAAGCTATTCTTGTTTTGATGTTTAATGGTTCCACACACTGATCATTTCAAACAGTAATCTGCGTCATTATGGAGGGCCCCTTGCAAGTGATGGTTACTTTAAGGTCTCTTGCAAAGAAATGGAATACAAAACATCAAATCAATGAAGAAATAATGAGGATATTGAAAGGAAGAAATAAGTTAATGAGGACAGTGGGTCATTTTGTTGAAGATGATAACATCAGAAGGATGGCCTTATCTATACAACCTCTCAGGAGACATTGCACACTGAAATGAAAGACAACAAAGGATTGGTTTTAGTACACTCTACATTCACTTATCCCTAAATGGGAACGGTGTCCCTGGCTTGATTCCATCCCTAGTGACTACAAACAATGACAAATCTTTCCCTGGAAACCTTGACAAAATGATGGAAAAGCACAGAAGGACTAAACTGTCATCATGGATGGAAAGGGGAATTACGTTTATCAAAATTGAAAATCTCTATGACAACAATCGGTGCAACAGAAAAACAAAGTATTTTCTGTGAGAAAATTAATCGGTAAAATCTAAATTTTTCTTCATTAGTTTTTGCCTCTCATCATTGCTGCATCAGTTTTTGCCTCACATCACTGCTGCATCAGTTTTTGCCTCTCATCACTGCAGCATCAGTTTTTGTCTCTCATCACTGCTGCATCAGGTTTTGCCTAACATCACTGCAGCATCAGTTTTTCTCACATCTCATCACTGCAGCATCAGTTTTTGTCTCTCATCACTGCAGCATCAGTTTTTGCCTCTCATCATTGCTGCATCAGTTTTTGCCTCTCATCACTGCAGCATCAGTTTTTGCCTCTCATCACTGCAGCATCAGTTTTTGCCTCTCATCACTGCTGCATACGGTCTTGCCTCACATCACTGCAGCATCAGTTTTTGTCTCATCACTGCAGCATCACACTCACAGAAAAGCAAGTGGCATTACTTCATGACAGGATTGTTGACAACTCCTTGCACAGGCTTGACGTTTTGCTAAATTTGGAACCATTCATGGGCATAACTATTGACAGCAATTATCCATGGGAGAGCTCTACTGTAAAATACCGGTGAATGTGTCCATGGATTGACACATATCAATGATTTCAACAAGGCTTGTCCATAAAAACAACGCAGCTCATGAGAGACTGGTAATTTTACTAAAACATACACTGTGTACCAATTTAACAAAGAAATGGTGAATGAAAACTTGTCAATGTCCTCAAATTGACTGAAAGTAGATAATTATTGCTCCACTGTAGAATATGCAGCTACCAGGTACATCACCACATGTGGTAAATTTCTTTTTTTATGCCTGAAAGCAGATGTACCATCTCACAGTGTCTCCCAGATTGAATTGAACCACCTCACATGAGTAATTAGCAATTGGCCACCTTGTACATCCACGCAGATGAAAGCAAAAACATGTTTATGACCACATCAACAACATGATGTGCAACATATCACTTATCCTGTACAACTTAAAACCCTGATGTTGTTATCCATATAGTAAAGCACTGCTCTCAAGTACATATGATATGAACCTGTCCAAGTTTGTAGGTTGTATACAATGCATTTCTAATGCACCTTGGGGACAGATATGCAGACTCTCAAACTTTTACAATTCTTTTCTGATCTAGGACTTGTGTCGGGTTCATTTTTAGCTCACCCGTTCAAATATGTGAGCTAATGTCATACCGATGTCTGTCTGTCTGTCTGTCTGTTCAAGTCAGATTTGGTAGACAGGTACCATATGTTAATTGCAAGACCTGATTAGATTTTGGTTGGTGTGGCTTGCATATTAATGAGTTATGACATACCTTTTTTTCCATATAATGGTTTCCATGTGGAGACAGTAATGGCAGTGTCACCATATATCAAGAAATACTGCACAAAATTTCAGGAAATTTTACACAGATGACAATCTCAGAACATTATACTATAGGTGTCATGTCAATTATCTGCTCATTTGCATATTTAATGAACTAGTGACAAAACTGAAATTCCTGCACAAAATTTGATGATACATGAAACAAATATAGCTATCTAATATATCTACAGTAATTGTACTCAGAAGCATTGGGCAGTATAAGTTAACAAAATCATTTGCATATTTTATAAAGTTTTGTAATTCATCATATAACTCCAAAATAACTGCACCAAATTTGATGAAATCTGCTGCAGATACTGATCCGACAGATATCTAACTGTGGTGTAAAGCATTTAGTAGTGTCAATTTAATTAAGGGTTCATTTACATATTTAATGAACTTTGTAATTAGGTATATGACTCTAAAATTACAGCATCAAATTTGGTGAGACCTGCTACAGATATTGATCTGATAAATATCTAATTGTACTACGAAAAATTGAGCAGTGTCAAGTTAATTTAGGGTTCATTTGCATATTTAATGAACTTTGTCATTAGTGATATTACTCCAAAATTACAGCATGAATTAAATTTGATGAAACGTGCTACACATGTTAATCTATTAGATATATCTAATTGTCCTGTGAAGCATTGAGCAGAGTCAAGTTAATAAACAGATCATTTGCATATGAAATAAAGTTTTGTAATTAGTGATTTAACTCTGAGATTACTGTGGGAAAGTTGATGAAACCTGCTGCATATAATGATCTGACAGATATCTGATTCTTCTATGAAGCGTACTACTATTAATGAACCTGTTGTAAAACATGTGAGCACATTCAGTTCACATCTGGTTTTGTATTATTTCAGCTGTGGGGGAGTGTCTCACACTAGTATCTATGTTTCAGCTTACAATGTACATGGCAGTTTATGAGGTATTATTGATTCTTGGGAATGAAAACAGTAACTAGACAAGGATAAACACACAGGCTATTTGTGGCGCTAACGTTTAGCCAAAAAGAGACTATGGGGACTCCTATTACTTGCTGGTTTGCCTTGTGGCTAATTTTGGTTCAAAATTACAGGTTACCATGGTAGAACAAACTGTGATACGTAAATTTCAATTTGCATGTTGCCAAAATAAGCATCAAACACATCCTGTCACTAATAGGATCTCATCATTATCTTGACCTTGATGCTAACTCACCATGACAACACATGGTTCAACAAAAACAATAAAGAGACCCCGCGATGAAATTTCTTTCAATCTATATTTGTTGATAGTGACTACAGTTTAGTCCTTGGTACACACCTACAGGTACTGGTACACATGCAGTGGAAAGTGTAATATTCTGGAGACTGATTCAGAAAATAAAGTGAAGCAAATTGATGAGTGGATCAGCTTGTCTTTTTTTATTCAGGTAAAGCCATAGCAGCACCACTACCAGTATGGTTATCAGGTAAAGCCATAGCAGCACCACAACCATAGTATGGTTATCAGGTAAAGCCATAGCAGCACCACAACCAGTATGGCTATCAGGTAAAGCCATAGCAGCACCACTACCAGTTATCAGGTAAAGCCATAGCAGCACCACTACCAGTATGGTTATCAGGTAAAGCCATAGCAGCACCACAACAATATGGTTATCAGGTAAAGCCATAGCAGCACCACTACCAGTATGGTTATCAGGTAAAGCCATAGCAGCACCACAACCATAGTATGGTTATCAGGTAAAGCCATAGCAGCACCACTACCAGTATGGTTATCAGGTAAAGCCATAGCAGCACCACAACCAGTATGGTTATCAGGTAAAGCCATAGCAGCACCACTACCAGTATGGTTATCAGGTAAAGCATAGCAGCACCACAACCAGTATATGGTTATCAGGTAAAGCCATAGCAGCACCACTACCAGTATGGTTATCAGGTAAAGCCATAGCAGCACCACTTCAAGTATGGTTATCAGGTAAAGCCATAGCAGCACCACACCAGTATGGTTATCAGGTAAAGCCATAGCAGCACCACTACCAGTATGGTTATCAGGTAAAGCCATAGCAGCACCACAACCAGTATGGCTATCAGGTAAAGCCATAGCAGCACCACTACCAGTATATGGTTATCAGGTAAAGCCATAGCAGCACCACTACCAGTATGGTTATCAGGTAAAGCCATAGCAGCACCACAACCAGTATGGTTATCAGGTAAAGCCATAGCAGCACCACTACCAGTATGGTTATCAGGTAAAGCCATAGCAGCACCACAACCATAGTATGGTTATCAGGTAAAGCCATAGCAGCACCACAACCAGTATGGTTATCAGGTAAAGCCATAGCAGCACCACTACCAGTATGGTTATCAGGTAAAGCCATAGCAGCACCACTACCAGTATGGTTATCAGGTAAAGCCATAGCAGCACCACAACCAGTATGGTTATCAGGTAAAGCCATAGCAGCACCACTACCAGTATGGTTATCTTATTGGCACTCTGCACAGCTTGGTTCCAATGGTTGCCAAGCTTTACAAGATCCTGTATGGGATTCATCAGGAAGATTGGGGGGGAGGGGGAGAGGTAATTTCACTTGCTACAACTTTGAGACTTTGAGAATGCCTGAGCAAGCAAGCTAAGTTCTCAACCTTTCATCAAAATGGTTATCAATGGTGATATTGGAGCTATCTACAGGGAATTAGGGCTGGATTGAAAGGTGTTCATTCAGTTGTATCAATACCTGTACCAGTATGCTGGTATTAATGACAGATGAAATATCTGGAGATTGCTAACTTGACCTTCAGAGTGTATGTCAGACTGGGTACAGTGCTTAGTGGTCACACCGTAAAGGATTTCACGACATATCCTTAATCAAACGTATGGGCCAGGGGGTGTAACTCCTATCTATACCCCCAGCTGAGAACATTCTACGTCATCATGATCCTCTCCCCCAAATATCAATCCCAGAAGACTTCTAGTTTGTACGTCATCTGTTGGATACACAAAAGATCTGTAAGTTACAGCTGACAGGGAATCAATTAGCAAAATTCCTGGTTGTCAAGCTTCCGACATTACCAAGGGAATAGACATGACAATAGTGACCTCCCCTGTCTGAGCACACTGATGGTTTGGAAGTCATGGAAACGATATTTCTGCTAAAAATGTAAACTTGCACATGGTCTGTCTAGGGAGCCTGTCCCTCACAAATATTATTGATGTTTGAAATTGTTATTTTGATCACCATGGACACAACATTTTATTTTGACACAAACTTGGCTCCTGTATCTATTGTAATGTACGGTTTGTTACATCTACTCTGATAGCACGATAATTAGACTTAAAGATACCGGTACAAGTCTGATACTTTTAGAAAATAGTTGCTTAAATTCAGTCAGAAGTGAAAGTTAAGGCCTATACCTGTGCTTATCAAATGTGTTGGTTGTAGGGTACACAAAAACCAGTAGAGCTAAGTTATCTTGATAATCCCGTTAACTTCTGTAAAGTTCAGTAGAATTCCTACAGAAGTCTATAAAAATTTTATTGACTGTTTTCAGAAATTTTGATGCAATTTTTTAAAGATTTCAATAAACATTCTATGTGAGGGTTTTTTACTCTGCATAGTGCTATATTAGATGCTATGATTTTAAATCAAGGTACTACAACAGATTAAAGAGATTGATACCTTCCATTCAAAAGTCTGATTGTTTATTGTTCTGGCAAGGGAAACCAATAGAGATATTAAACTATGAGTGGCATACTATGACATTAATTTTCCCTGCGCAAAGTAACCAAGTACAACATAGGATTTTGGATTGAGGTTTGTATGCTAAATGTTACCAGAGTTCCTTGATCATTCTATTTAGACATCTACAGTAGTTACCAGATACCAGAAGTCATGCCATGGAACAACAGGAATGGTACCATTGCTTCTACAGTACAGCACCATTCCACAGATACATCATGTACGGTATGTTTCAATTGCTCAGCCAGGACATGGCTGTATCAAATGGTACCAGTTGTTGCAATGTATCATAATTGGAGGGACAGTACCATATCTTGGAGATGTTATATTATATATGGACAACAGATGCAACATTTTAGCTTCATGATGAAGAATGCATTTTATTGATAAGTTAGATTACAAAAAAGATTTATAGTGATCTAGTTTACAATAACTGTTATTCTGAAGCAGCAATCTAAATACCATATTTTGTTTTGACAAATAAGCAGTTCAGTGTATGCCACCACCAACTTAACCTTAATGGTAATAAGATGTGTTTTATAAGTAATTGGTGACTATTACTGATGCTAAATTTTCAGGACATATGTGACGGTACACTTCATCAAACTCTTCCAAAATTAATTACATCAGCATTTTTTGTTCAAGGCAGTATCACCTGTCAATTTTCTCTGAGTTATTCCTGTTATCAACATGACTTCTTACAGGCATACCAAATCAATCCCTACAACGTCAAAGAAGACATAATTTCTGTCTTACCAAAGCTATTGACCAGGACCTATGCTTTAAACCATGTGACCAAACTTTGATAAAGTCTGTAGAAATCCATCATATTGACAAATGTACTGAATAGAGTATTCACAATTCTCAAAACTCATCTCAGCATCTACTGTGACCTGTCACTACAACTCCATATTTCATCAGTGGACCAACTGAGAAGAATTCTCTGTGTGATTTATTATACACAATATGTCGCTGCATGTGCATACAATAGTGCAAAGTGTGCTTCATTTCAATGGTATGCTTCAGTAGAAAATACCATCCGTTCATCAATATGAAGTTTTTCAAACTGTTCAATGTCCCGTGCACGTCTGAGAGATGATGAGTAGAAAAAAAAGTTAAATTTCCTAGTGAATGCATGTTTGCCCTTTGAAAATTATGTATTAAACTATTAAAGACGTTTAGAAGACAAAATTGACCTATCCAAAGAGAAATGATAAAAATACTCGAACTCAGGAGTAATGTCCTTGTTTTGGAGTTGAAAGCATGAATTGTCAAATGATTAATGTTGATGATGAAAGTGATGCAATTGTGATGGTGATGATGTTATACCGGTATATATTATAGCCCAAACATGGGATTACCGGTATGTGCCCGAGGGTAGGTGACCATTTGCCCGACGTAAGGAGGCAAATGGTCTCCTGCCCCGAGGGTACATAGTCCCTTGTTTGGGCTATAATGTTTTTATTACATGCCTCTCTTACTCAGTTTGCACCAAAAATATTAACGTTTATGGCAAATTATAGTCAAATGCTTTATTTTCATTTTAGACAAGAAACAGTTAAAATAGAATGATTTTCATCATCAAATGGCGCATTGATATATTTAAACTACTGTTATGTGGTATATCAATATTTTTATGCGAAATTTTCCAAAAACCGGATTTTCTGTGCAAAACATGAAATTTCAAGACTTTTACATCGAAAAGTTTTCAAGTTGAAAATAGTTCCGGTTCACTTTCAGTCCAGTGATGACTATGCGGCCCGCGACATCATCGACGAGTTACCATTGAATCCCATGGAGCGTGCGACGTTCGATATACGAGGCATGTAATAAATGATAATAATGATCACTATGATGAAGATATTTGAATCTGTTAAAAAGTATCTTCCCTGGAGGGTTTCAATTCAAAATAAACCAGAATGACTTTGAAAGTATATGGTTTTGATGCGAATTTGCAAATCAAACTATTTTCCACAAGTTTTGATTGCATACATCATCTGTTCAATGCCAACAACAATCTGAGTATGAACATTCACGCCTCGAATATCCAAATTACTTTGTCATGTGTTTTGAGATGTCAGAGAGACAAATGAGACCATTTGGTAACAAAAGAACTGAACTCATTTGAAGGCAATCAGCACAACTTGATTCTAAGGAAACCCACGCCGTAGCAGTGTTTGTTGTGGCAATGCTATGATTAAGTACCTTCTTCCAAAGGGTAAAGATACACAGCAATTCCAATCATTGAAAGTGATGACATCAATGATATTTTAAGTACACTCAATTTGCAGATGGACAAGACTTGGCTGTGTTTATTCATGCTATAAATATATATGAGTGACGAAGGCAATCATTACATAAAGATTACTTACTCTAGTCTATTTTCCTATAAACTCACAATTCATAAATGTCAAACCATCAACAGCCAGTAAGAATATCTGGAGTGTGTGTGTATGTGTGTAATATCTCTATTTTACTGTAGTGTTGTGATAACATTGGCAGGACACTGTATTGCGTACTACGCATTGCAGGGTCAACGACCATTAAGGTACAGAATCTGTATGACCTATTATGTCCTCATAAACTAAGATTGGTTGTGAGGTAAACACCCTTAAACCATTCCTGTGTTTGCTCTACTGTACCGGTACTGCTATGAGGTCATAGGATAGGTGATTTTTTAACATCAACGCCAATTCAATGTAAAACAATTCAATGTTGATTGACTTACTTGACACATTGAAGTTTGCGTTGTGTAGCACTGGTACCTTTTGTGTATAATTGTTTCATTTTGTTTTTTTGTTTGTTTTTCAATTCTGGTTTTGTCCAAAATTAAAAGTCATGTCTGATAAAAGATTAGAGTTCCCTAGAGTTTTACCTCACCCTCAATGATTTCAATCTGCCCTGGAATGGTGAATTAAACATGTTGACAAATGGAATATCGTAATTTTCTCTTTAATAAACTCCCGACCCTAAACCATAAAACCTGTTACTTTTTCAAATTACAATCAATCTCATTATATCTTGGCAGACAACCATCATTTCAAATTTCAATATCTGTCTCGATAAGAAAAGGTTTTCATTTGTATCATTACACCAATAATTCACAATTTTCTTTGAATATGAACTTATTTCTTATTTCTCATTTATTTATTTACTAATTTATTAAGTTATTTATTTATTTATTTATGCAAACCATTTGACTTCACAAGTTTTTCTTAACACTTTGATGATTCTTTTTTCTCTCTACTTTTCATCTTTTCTTGGGACTTTATACCATGTTGATTTTAATGGTTCAGCAGATAAACAAGACAAAAGCAAACAAACAAACAATAAATAAGTAAATAAATAAATAAATAAATAAATATTTCTTAACATTTCAATTCAGTCTGCCCTCCAAACGCTGTCATTTGTTTGTATATTGTCTAAATATAATTCTGCCTACAAATTTCAAATGCAGACTATAAAGATATCAATTATACCATTTCAGCCTTGCAAATAAACCATTGCATTTTGAGTTGGGCTTGACATGTAAACATTACTCATAACAAGAACCAAATCTCATAGATAACTATTTGTCAACAAATGGAAAAACACTTTATCTTTTTCAACATTCAGATGAGTGACGTAATCGCTACTCTTATTAAATTAACAGTTTGTCATCATCCATTTGAATTTTCAATTCAATAATTCATATTGACAAGTTCAGACTCTGGGATTATGTTATTATATATCTACATTAATATTTAATCCACTAATCAGCCTCCAATCACTTCCCTGGAGACTCATTGAAATTCTCCAATTCATGACACTAAGTCACCATCTATTGGCACTGCTATAGTATTACTGAGCAGTGTTATCCTGTACTGAAAATATTATAATTATGATAATACTAGGTGGTGTTCCTTTGCACTATCAGTAGTAGCTTTGTGATCCAGTGTCTGTAGTTCCTTGAATTAGTGAGTAATGCATCGTTGTAGTGTCAGTCACATACAACTCTATAGCACAGTCCCAGCTAATATGAATATTCATAACTGTACAGTATAACCGTGAAATTGGGTTAAAATATCTGGATTACAACTCTAATCAAGACACTATCATCTTGAAACATTTGCAAAACTGACAAAACAGAGACTTTACCAGACTGACTGCAATTCACTCCAAAAATAATAGTTGTACTCATTATTTATGCACTGTGAAGAAAATTTGGCACAACTCTGTTTACTTTTGTATATTTATGACATAGCTGTAATGTCACGTATTATTAGCCTTAAGGTGTAAGTATTATTGTACTAAGACAGAAAGGAAATATTTGGGTATATAGTGCTAACAGATCTCCAAGAGGTGTGCCTTCTCAAAATGACATTGTCAAAATAAGGAAATGTCAGATTTTTTACAATATTTGTAGCAATTAGTACCCAGAGTAAACTTACATTTTATTTGAATTCATCCTTCTCTCAGTTTAAAGCTGATTATTATGTGTCATTAATTGTAAGTAAAAGCTGCAATGCAGTGAAAGTCTTTAACAATATCACTCTTCAGATATTTTTGTCAACTTTTGAGTTTCAACATTCCCTCCTGACATCAACTGTCCATCTATCTGCAGTACATTATCACCAGGTAATTTGGTTCAGCAGTAATGACCTGAAATCTATTCAACTGTGTCTGTGGAGGTTTGTTTTGCTGATAGAGCACACAGACTTGATACCCAATACAATTGTACTTTGAACTTCTAGGCACATCCGTTGTCATGACGTACATTCTGTTACTGATATGCTTGTACTAAATAAAAGATTGACCATTGATGTAAACTGAATGCGTACATAAACGTAATGGTTTATTTCCTGGGCTGGTACATTTCCATTTTTATACCGTATAATAGGCTTGGTGGATCTGTAGACTGAGGCAAGCAGTTCAAGGGTTAAGATAATGGAGGTCAAAGGTTATGATAATAGTTCATTATGAACTATTTAAAGTTAATATATGGAAATGTTTTATGTCGAGAATTTATGAATTACCTCATCTGGTGAGCTGTACATCATTTGTGATGATTTAGTCATTGGATAAGATTTATATTTACAAGATTTACAACACTATTAAATCCATGAGTTTGATATGCATATTGAAAATTTACTACTGTGTAGTGGCTCCATCACCATGAAAATTGAAATACCTTCTATCACATCGGTGTGCCATGGTAGCTTTTAAGTATTCTGAACTCTTTGAACCAATTTATGAATTTACTAATATCACCTTGAGTCAGTTCTACATCAGTGCTACTGGTCTGCAGGTACATCATGCACCAGGTTAATGGTAATATTGTACATAATTTTCTAAATTCAAAGAAAGGTCTCTCAAGTCATACAGGCGTAAAGCCTTGTATCATATTGCATTTTGCTTATCCCAAAAAATTCCATCCAATCATAGGAAAGATGTTTTTGACTCCTATCATTCAGCAATATTATTGTCTTTGAAAATGTCACTATTTTAATCCTTCAGGATGGACTCACTTGATTTTTCAAAGTAATTGCAGAAGCCATATATGATTTGCAATAGAATATTATCTACTTAATATTAAAATCTCAGTTATAAATCTTCATCACAAATGTTTCAGAAACATCAGGGGGTCATACTGTAATTCAGTTAGAATTTCTACATACGTTGCATTGGATTTCAAACCATCCTATGAAAATAAATGCATAAAAAATACAACTACTGGGGTTATAAATACACTGTCCCATCTTGCATTTTAGAAGTAACATTTCAGTACCAGTAGTTTTCTGTAGTATCATGACAACACAATACACCTGTACTATGCATTCATTCAGTCTACTAAACTAGTCAAGAGAAATTACTCATCTGATGGAAATTTAAACATGAATAACTTGGTTTCCTCAGCATTTATAAATTGCTTGAAGGCAAGACACAGAATTGATAGGTGGTTAGAAAAAGTATCACGTCTTAATATCCTTGGAGAGTACTCAGACACCTGATTAAAACACAGTCCAACAAATTGAGACATTCAGAAACAGACCATGAGTTACGTTTGGAAAATTCATAATTGTGAGATGACTGATGGAAATGAACATTTGTGATCTTGTCCTTGTATTGGTCATCCATGATAACAATATGTCCAAAAAGTTCATCTGTATACATTTGAAATATGTCGAAATATTCTAACAACTTTAAAATAAATATATGATAACAGTGAAATATGATTTGTAATGATGCCATCTGTACAACAGCAATAGAGTGACTCATCCATTTTGATATCAATTACATGTCGCAAGCTTTGACCCATAAAATATGGAAATCATCATGGACATTCACACGTCTTCCATTGTTTCATATCCAGGTCATTTCACACTTCCATATTGTCTGATCAATGGATTCCATCTATATTGAATCGTCAGTCAAGGCAGACATGATGTGGGAAGACACCTAGACAGCACTGGCATGCTTTCTGAATGTTAAATGTAACAATAGTCTCAAATGTACTCACATACTGTGTATGACTCATATTAACCCTTAGAGTGCCAGTCTCAATAAAATACATCCCAGTTATATTTTTTTTTAGATTTTTGCCAAAATTTTGATAAGAAGCTGTGGCCAACGAATGTGATATCCATTTGGTCTAAAGTTATCGAAAAAATTACAGAAAAATTCATGAAAAACAGTAAAATGTTGCACTAAAAGTTTGGTTGGAAAAATTGCAGCACTCAAAGGGTTAAACAGGAACCATCAATACAATACTATTTCAACATCAAGCCCTATGGACTACAGCATATGTATCCACATCTACGCAGTATACAATACCTGGTAGAATGTCTACTCTAATCTAGAACCTCTCCTTGGATTTGATGTACCGGTACTTGGTGCTGTACCGTTCATTGAAGCCAAGGAAAATTTCTAGACTACTTTATTTTGTCCTTTGGAGACATATCTTTAGAAATACAATTCTTATTTCACCACCTGATCCTATCAAATCATAATATGAATCAAATTATAAATGTTTGAATTCAAAATGACCAAGTGGGGCACATCTATCATGTGTAATGTTTCTTCTTTGTAATATTGGCTCTCAATCTGAATATTAATAGTTAATTAAATCAGGGCTGCCAACAGCATGGTCTGGTATACCATTACAATGAGGTTATGCTACATTTAAGCAGGCTTAACCATTTGAGTGCTAGTCAATTATATTTTAATTTTTGCCAACATTTTGATCAAAAAAATTAGCTAAATTATGAAAAAAACTTACAGAAAAGTTCATAAAAATTGGTAGAATATTGCACTAAAGTTTTGGTGAGAAAAATTACAGCAGTCAAAGGGTTCATACCTGTGCAATATAAGGTACAATGTGCTTCTACCAGTATATGATACAATTTATCAGGTTAAAGTGTTATGCAATTCATAAAATTTATGATTGATAAATTAGTTTTGGTATCAATGGATTACTGAGTAAATATTGATGGTTTATTCTTGAATCAATTGGTTCACATACTTCAATCATTCTAAATTTAGACTTTTGCCAGGCAAACAGCCAGCATTTGTAAGTGAAGTACCGTGGAATGTACAAACATTTGGATTTGTAGCTGACCAATCAGAGGATCCATTCCAATGAAGTGGTCTTTTAGTCAAGCTTTCATTGTTGTTACAATCACTTCACACCTTGCTCATAAGTATTTAGTTAATGAATTACTAAACACAAACAGACTGAGGTCAGTTGTAATCCTAACTGTCATTACAGCATTTACAATTACTAGACAGTCAACATAATTGACAAGTTGTCAATATCCAGCAAAGATATATTATCTGTGATTATAATTGAGATGAGCACTTATCAAAGAGTTGACCTGTCATAATATCAATGAGATTACATATTACTGTCATATGGCATCAGAACATTGCTTGTTTTACTATGGCATGTCAAGAGTCAGTGCTTTGAGTTTTTCTAAATAGACAGGTAACATTTTTCACGTATTGATCCAAGTAACCACACAGAAGATAATGCATGATTATTTTCATGGATCCTGTAAAATTGATCAGATTTGTTTCCTATTGAGAGATATTTTGACTACGGGAGTCCCTAATACAGGTGCCACTTTATCAACAGGATAGCAGAGAAATTCAAACCATGTGTCCCACAGAGTACAGGACTCAAAATAGAATTTTTGTTTTCAAAATAATCTTTTTAAAATGTTGACAGAATGAAACTGAATATTTGTGAAACCAATGTTATCACAGGGAAGCCATTACATGGCCTGTGTATTGTATGTCTGGGAGATACTGTGTGACTTTCACTGACAGCGCGTTGATTAAAGCTAATGAAATCTTATAAAGGTGTAACTTAGATGAAGTAGATGTGTGTCAACTCAATCTTCTTGTCTATCTATCAGAATAACAAAGCTGAAAGCAGATGTGCCACTGTGTCTAATATAACCCTAGCTGGCTCTGTAAATTACAAAACCGCTGACTGTAGAATGGAATATTTGACTAAAACCCAAGCAAATCTCTTTAAACTTTGATTTATGGTTTTTCAAAACAAACTATGTATAATGTTGTTGTGCTACATTACTGCTCTGCTGTTTATACTTTGGATATAAAAATTAAACAAAAAAGATGGAAAACTGAATTATTCAATATCTTCAGAGTCAGTCCACTGTTCATGAAATAAACCGGGAAATAGAAACTATTACACAACTTCAGGATGTAAATACATGTATCATGTAAGGGGCGACGTCAAAAGTTCAATGTAGGATAAAAACAATTCCCTTAGTTTCCCCCCAAACCCCCCAACCCCCCTAGAAACTTAATTGACTTATATTGAACCTGTTGCCAGGCTCTTTCTATGTAAAGCGAAGCTAAGGATCAGTCAATTTAGGGGTGAAATAAAGTAATGCATCGTTAAGGCCCCACTAGCTGTAACTCTTGAAATTTGTTGACCTCAAATTATCTACCTATTCTTTCCTCTCTGAAATCTACCCTCTGAAGAGATATGAGCTTTTACTGCATTAGGAAACCATTCCTTTCAGAAACATTTGACATGTAAATTAAAATTTTATTAACGGTCATTTTGATTTCCTGGCATTTTCAAAAATTGGTAATATTAAAAAGGAATCAGAACATACAATGTCATAGTTGAAAACATTCACCCCTATGCATTACATTGGACTACTCTGTGCAGTTTATATGAAGATTTAAATGCAGATATGCATAGTATCAAGGGTTTTAGCTTTTCTGCATGGGGCTGTGATTTAATGTTTGGGCGAACATTGAATCGCAGTGTAATCTTTATCTTGTTCAAAATTGCATAGCCTATAGCCCCAGCAGTGTGTACACAGACCTAAATGACTACATTGTCACAAACTTATTTTAGTTTGAAAGTAAAATCATAAAAATAATGCTAAAAGATATAGCTAGTGGGGCTTAAGATTGGGAACACACTTTGTGTTTCATCCAATGTAAATACAACATACTAACAACAAACTTGAAGTTTATCAATGAATGAACAAGAACAACAACAATAAAGTCCAGGTTTCTCCTTCCAGAGGCATAAAAACTATCTCATCTGTCCTGGTGGTTGTAACAACTCAGTTCACACTGCTCCATTCAGGCGGACTACACATGCACCAGAAATGTAGCAAGATATAATTAAAAATAAATTCCGAGTGCAACCAGAAACAGTAGAGAAACTACCGTCTATGGTGCAACAGAAGCCAACAGCCTGCATTGTTTACACTAACTAGGCCAGGTGCAGCTCTGCACTGTGTTAAAACAACTCCCTTCGCTGGATTCAACACGAAAGTGTGCATTTCTGCTCTATTTTTTCAAAATATTCATTCCCCTGAAATTTTTACCTTAAATCGATTTGTAGGATAGAAACTTTTTTAGGTCAAAACCCCCCCACCCCCAAACTAAAAGAATTAAGTTTTTTATCCTTCATTGAACTTTTGACGTTGCCCCTAATGGCATAAATAATTCAATACTTTCTATTTTATATCATTTCTATTTTGGGTAAAAGTACACTGAAAAATTCATGATTTTGATCAGGAGTACAGGATAGGATGCAAATTTCAATTGGAAGTACAATGACATTTTAATAGACATAGACATTAGATAATCATAAGTGTAGACAGAATGAAATGAAATGGCTTATAACCCTACACGATCTAGGAGTGAATGCCAGCCAATGAACAATCCAGTCATAGTGTTTGTGTTATGATGTCATTACCAAACATTTTTATATTTGGCAACCAATGAACAATATTGTGTTTTGAAGTCATTTCTACACATTTTTGAAATTTGGCAGGTGTGCCACATTAACTTAAATTTGTGAACATCCCTCAATGTATTAATTTTAATCCGTTACTGATATTGCAATAAATATTCCATGATGGACTCATAAGAGAAATTTTGACTTTGTTTGAATTTTATCCGGAATACCAAGTCAATCTAATACATTTTGAAAAGAAGAATAATTTCAACTGAAATGCTGGTGACATTTCAATTTTGTTTTCATTGATACCAAGAACTTAGAAGTGCAATGGCAATGCAATGAGAATGCAATAACAGATAGAATATTTGATGACGATTTACACACCATATTTCTCAATTGCAATAGCTGTACAAATGATCAGTGGTTTTGTTTGCATCGTAGAATACAAAAATTGCTTACATGTACAGTCTATCATTGATCACTTTTCCAGTTCTGAGAAATTTTCTAAATCTGCGCAGTAAAATAATTCAACCCCACTTACTATACATACCCTACTAATTGTACATGTATGTTAATCTCATTTTTGTATTTGTAAGTGTTTTTGAAAGGCCATTCTTATTTTGACATTAGAAATAACTGCAGGTTACAAAAATATTGAAGTATTCACATATTGGTCCATGTAATGTGCATCAATACAAAAAACACCAAATAATCTGGTGTCTTGTTATAGTTGAATATAAAATCTTTTGACCAAAAAATTACCAATAATATTATTATCTTATAGTTTTAGTGATGACAAGAAATTTATAGATGTAGAAAACATCTCAGGCCGCAATATTGGATGATGGGATACATTATCAGTAATAATCTGAGGGAATGACGTCACAAAATTCACTGGTATTGACAAAGCTATAATACAATAATGAATAATTAAATGCACAGCAATGTCTTGGATACGATGTATGTAGAATAATTGTGTCTTTTTGTAGAAGTCCATATCAATGAGGAAAATAATGCTATGCTAGCATATGGTAGAACATACTGTACATTGGGTCCATTAATTATTACAACACACATTATAAACAAAACTTACTGCCTTTGACGGCAGGGTGTTTTTATGAGTATTGTGTGTAAATTTGCACTGACTAAATACTATCATTATTCAGTGACTATGGTATCTGTGTACATAGGTGTCAATCAATCATGGATGTCAAACAAGTTGTAAGTTGGGCATGTTTAAGCCGCCTGGCCCACATCTCCTACCATAGTTTTCCTCGCAACTTTATCTTTCCCTTCCCATAGAAAATCATACAGCAATCTGTGAACGTCTTGAATGATGTTCTTAGGCATAGTTGCGTTATTGAGAAAGTAACAAAACTGTGAAATACCCAATGTTTTGATAATTTGAACCTTACCAATAAAGATAAATTCCTACTTTTCCAAAGGTTGAGCATTTTTTTCATATTTTCTACAGAGTTACTGAAGTTTCTTCTCTTGGCTTCTTCTTTATCGTAAGAAAGTGCATTCCTACGATTTTTATGGGAGATGTGGACCATTTTACCCGAACAGTTCATCTTTTCTGTCTTTCCACTTACCGAGCCATTTGGCTTCGGTTTTGTCAAAATAACTTTTAAACCTGAACAATTCTCAAAACTATTTAAAACAAGAAAAAGTTCGTCAGCAGACTTAGTATTTGAAAGAAAACACGTCATATCGTCTGCAAATGCAGACTCTTTTATCTCTATGTCCATTATGGAGATACCAGATATATTTGTATTTGACCTAATAGCTAGAATAAAGTTTCCAGCACCAGAATAAAAAGCATTGGTGACAATGGATCACCTTGATCAATCACGGACGTTAATCAATCACGGATGTCAATCAATCATGGATGTTAATCAATCACGGATGTTAATCAATCACGGATGTTAATCAATCAGGGATGTCAATCAATCACGGATGTCAATCAATCACGGATGTTAATCAATCATGGATGTCAATCAATCATGGATGTCAATCATCATCAATCACGGATGTTAATCAATCACGGATGTTAATCAATCAAGGATGTCAATCAATCACGGATGTCAATCAATCACGGATGTCAATCAATCATGGATGTCAATCAATCACGGATGTTAATCAATCACGGATGTCAATCAATCACGGATGTTAATCAATCACGGATGTTAATCAATCATGGATGTTAATCAATCATGGATGTCAATCAATCATGGATGTTAATCAATCATGGATGTTAATCAATCGTGGATGTCAATCAATCACGGATGTTAATACGTTAATCAATCACGGATGTCAATCAATCATGGATGTTAATCAATCACGGATGTCAATCAATCATGGATGTCAATCAATTATGGATGTCAATCAACCACGGATGTCAATCAATCACGGATGTTAATCAATCACAGATGTCAATCAATCATGGATGTCAATCAATCACGGATGTTAATCAATCACGGATGTCAATCAATCACGGATGTCAATCAATCATGGATGTTAATCAATCACGGATGTTAATCAATCACGGATGTTAATCAATCACGGATGTTAATCAATCACGGATGTCAATCAATCATGGATGTCAATCAATCATGGATGTTAATCAATCATGGATGTTAATCAATCATGGATGTCAATCAATCATGGATGTCAATCAATCATGGATGTCAATCAATCATGGATGTCAATCAATCATGGATGTTAATCAATCACTGCTCACATTTTATGTTGATGTTATTGTTCTTAAAAAACCTATCTACAGTTTTAACCCATACACTTCCTACAACGTACAATTTATCAAGTTTGAGGGAACTTCAAGTTCAATCATTATTCCATCAGGGGATTCTTGCACTTCAATATTTATGTTTTAAGGAGGGGTGGGGGGGGGGTATGTGGGGTATGTTTGCCATGTGCATATTTGAGTATCATTAGTATCTACAATGATAGAATTCAAAATATTGAAGTAAAGATACATTAGATATGATTTGATAAGATAAGCAGTATCTGATAGTAGAAGCAATGCATTTCAACATTAATCATTATTACATGCATAACTCTGTCTACCTATGCTGCAAAGAAATCTCCATTTCTGTATTATTTAAATCACATCTTTTAAAATCAGATATGTCTATTTTACAGTATTATCTACATTCTTAATGGAAATATCTTGTAAAATCACAGCACTGCTGCAATAAATATCATTTTAAACCTTGATAAAGAGCATTTCCACAGAGTAATATTACTGTGGGTCTATATTTGGAGATGTATCTGCTGCTGTAATGTACAAACAGATGGTTTTCTCATAGATTACTATAATAAAATATCTTTAATCTGATACTGAACAGCTGCAACCAAAATGATATCAAGCCCTCGACATCTACTACTACTACTAGTACCCTGTATTGAAATCCAACTGTAACAGAGTGAGTAAACAGTGAGGATAGACCAAAACAACAGTGATGACAGGGATAATTCAACTTATGTGGGCATTCATCAATGTATCAACTCTTCCACACCTAATTCCCAGTGTAACAGTCCAACAGCATCAATCAAAACAATTGGGCTATACTAAAACAGACGTGATGAAAGGGTGAAGCATCCATTCTATTCTATGCACAACATCAATGCAGACTCTCCCTTGAGGAATTTAATATGGTACATGTCATTTATTAAATGTGTCTAGTACACTTCACTGTCTCAATTTATTTACAAGACCTTTTGAAAGACACTGACAGCCTTCAAGCTAAAGACTTGGCTACCATAGCTGCCATACATAACACTCCCCAATGGACGGTGTAGACATGTATTTCTTGAAAGAATGCTAACTGTCTTCATGTGTCTAATCCTACACTTCAATGGACAATATACCATGTAGAGATCACACCGGACAAAACTATTGATTAGAGAAGAATTCACACAGGACAACAAAGACACCTCTTAGGGTAAACATGCATATGTATATTGTGATAGCAAAATTTGTAACGGATTGATAATAAGAGGATTAATTGATTCTTAAGTATAAACCTGTCTGAGGAGTTCACCTGATTGCACTGCCTCCACTTATGCCAAAGGGTTCAGGGAGATCTACTAAATCCACAGGTAAAATTACAATATGCAATGCAGATTCAAATTACACACTTTATAGAGAATGTGAGATATGGTATAACAAGGTAAAAAACTATAATACTACCACAGTACTGATAGGAATACTAATCTTGCAATGGCTTTGTAATAATTGTAACTGAGAGATACATGTACTGTTGACTGCAATCACACTGGGATGGTGTTTGTCATATCACAACTTGCACAGCCCCCTGAGTAAACATCTTTGATTGGCTGAGAGCATTTTCTGATATAAGTCTCTGATTGGTTAATATAGTTGTATGATCCTGGTCTCTGATTGGTTAAAATCGTTCAATCATACTGATCTCTGATTGGCTGAAATAGTCTTCCATTGAAGGTTTCTGATTGACTGAAGTAATCAGATAATTTTGGGAGGATAATGATGCAGCATTGATTCATGTCAATTTATTGTTCCATGGCCATTCAACAGATTATTACATATCCATAAGGTAACCTTTTGTGCTTCAGACTGCCTATAATATTTAAATTCATAACAATTGGCAAAGAGGATTTCTATAAATACTTCACGGTACATATAAAGTGTGCAGCAAATACAAGTTGAATCATTTCTGATTGACATTCAGTATTGAGTTGGTCAGCATGAATCAGGAACACACTGTGTCACATTACAGTGATACAAATGAACTCTGATATTATGTGTCACATCACAGTGATACAAATCAGCTCAGACGTTACACATTGTTTCATATCACAGTGATACAAATGAACTCAGATGTTACACATTGTGTCACATCACAGTGATACAAATGAACTCAGATGTTACACATTGTGTCACATCACAGTGATACAAATGAACTCAGATGTTACACATTGTGTCACATCACAGTGATACAAATGAACTCAGATGTTACACATTGTGTCACATCACAGTGATACAAATGAACTCAGATGTTACACATTGTGTCACATCACAGTGATACAAATGAACTCAGATGTTACACATTGTGTCACATCACAGTGATACAAATGAACTCAGATGTTACACATTGTGTCACATCACAGTGATACAAATAAACTCAGATATTACACATCATGTCACATCAGAGTGATACAAATGAACTCACATATTACACATTGTGTCACATCACAGTGATACAAATGAACTCAGATGTTACACATTGTGTCACATCACAGTGATACAAATAAACTCAGATATTACACATCATGTCACATCACAGTGATACAAATGAACTCACATATTACACATTGTGTCACATCAAAGTGATACAAATGTACTCACATATTACACATTGTGTCACATCACAGTGATACAAATGAACTCACATATTACACATTGTGTCACATCACAGTGATACAAATGAACTCAGATGTTACACATTGTGTCACATCACAGTGATACAAATGAACTCAGATGTTACACATTGTGTCACATCACAGTGATACAAATAAACTCAGATCTACCGATACTGTATTTGTATATATTCATATGATATAGAAAGCCAGAAATTGACATTACATGTATTATCATGAGAAAATTGGTCATGGCAGTCTGATATCTGTATCTTTTGTTGTGAAAGGTTGATGTAGCATGCTATTATGCCAATATTTCACACTTGTCAAATGGCAGCTTGATTAGAATTGTCTGACCCCCTGAGAATAATCCTTGCAGGACAAATAATGGAACCTAACATTGTGATCATGTTAATATTTTCTATCTCCAGCAACATCTACAGGCAGTGTTTCTCATGAATTAGCTTGAAGTGAAATCACTATCACTTTGTTTGCCTTTTGTTTCAACTGCCGTTCTAATCAACAAACAAGTCAAATAATTCACTAGTCATTTTGGAACTAGTAGAAGCACAGTCCCTCCATCATCTGCTAGAAGCAATGCAGCAACACAAAAATATCATTACAATAATAAACGCTGGCAGTGTCAATCTCCATTTTGAGTTACATGCATGTGACTGTATGTGGTATTTTGAATAACTGTTTACGGTTAACTATATAGTATGCACCTCAAACTTGACAGACTTAAGGTAGCAACTCAGGTTTATTGACTCGTATTTTTTTACCGCATTTTCACATCGAAGAAGAGGTCACACACCTGATATGTACAGTACTTTTTTTATCAGCTCAGTCACTAAAGAGTTCAGAAAACTTGTTAGTTTTTACAAACAGTGTGCATGCGGTTGTTTTACTCAAAAACACATGTTTTAAAGTTTTTTTCACTTAAAAAAGTGTAAGTAAAAATCTACTCAGACTCTCCCAAAAGATCAGAAACTTAAAACCATTCCCTTTCATTAACAAGAATAAAAATCAGGGATCACAAAGCAAAATTTGGCACTAGAGAAACAGCATCATTTATTTACATAAAAATGGCCATCATCCATGGGGTAACCAACTCTGCTGGGAAAAAAAAAGTTTTGCAGAAATATTTGCAAAAATAAACCAGCAAACACTTTGGTACACAAAAAAAGAGTTGCAAAAGTTTGAGAGTCTAATTACATGCATCTGTCATGGAGAAGTATTCCACCATGATATATGGTAATTTATAAAGATTGCCTTAAACAAAAATACATGTACATGTAGTTTGATGTTTTTACATTGGAAACAGCCAAACCATACAGATGAAGTGCAAAGGGTTTTGTTGCATCACACAATGGACAGTCCGAAGAAAAAACAAACAAAGCAGTGCAACATGCCAAGGGTGGGTGTTCTGTTTATTGACGAAGCCTATACCGTACATTGTACAATTACAATAGTGTCAATGACTTTGGTTTGGGTGTTATCAATACGTTGATGAAGTACATGAATAACGATGTACCATCATGCCCATCACTTGTCATGCAGATATCCATCCATATGAAAAGATTCCCTGAAAGCAATGAGGGCTTGAAGAGGCATTTTCGCAGCCCTTGGATTTTTCAGAACTATACACCTTTCGAGCTGGCAAAAATATTCAAGCAAATCTGCAGCAGGTAAGTATTCCAGACAGATCTAACAGATATACCGGTATTTAGTGCAATCCCGGCCAAGATTAGGATTGCAATAAATGGATCTCTCTGTGCACAATTACTGTAACACATCAAAGATTTTATTGACAGACGTGTAATGCAAAAGAAACACCAACATTTCTGCAGTGTGCAAAAGATTTGCTGTGTTGTGGTGGTTGTAAGGGTAGATAATGCAGGATAAAGGTCAGTTTGGGTCAGGTGTGTTAGTGTCAAAGGTCAGTTTGAGTCAGGTGGGACAGTGTCATTCAAGGGGTGTAGATGATGCAGGATAAAGGTCAGTTTTGTCCAAGTGTGTTAGTATCAAAGGACAGTTTGGGTCAGGTGTGAAAGTGTCAAAGGTCAGCATGAAGACAGTGTCATTCAAGGGGTGTAGATGATGCAGGATAAAGGTCAGTTTGGGTCAGGTGTGTTAGTGTCAAAGGTCAGTTTGAGTCAGGTGTGAAAGTGTCAAAGGTCATCATGGGGACAGTGTCATCCTGAAGGGTAGAGATTATCTAATTGATGATGTTTTGTGAGCAGTATAACCTTTCTAATTGTGGATTATCTCTACTGTACACAAACACACAGTGACAACAATCAGATACACAAGTTTGCTCAGTCTTATTGTATGCAACAGTCACCTGAAAACCCTCCACACAAACTCTGGCATTTCAATTGATGAATTACATGTACATGTACTGGGAGACTACAGGTACAGCTTACAAGTATCGGTAGTTTGTACCTCAAAAATGAAGACTTAAAAATTTCTGCTCAAACTTGCCTCAAGTAAACTTTTAACTATTCTCAACTGAAGATCATGTGAACTCTTTGAGATGATTTAGCAATGTGACAGGGAATTGATTTATGGCAGCCATACCTGTATACCATTGGCAGTAATGTAAATATCACAGGAATGTAGGATATTTTGGTTACAGGTGGCAAAAATAAAAGTACAAGTGGTTACAAGTAGTATATCGGTATGTGCACATAAAGTTTGTGAAAATGTCCTGATTTTTTACTAAAACCAAATTTTCACAGCCGACAATTTAGATGACAGCAGTTTGTTTTCTTCATCCCTGATATGTAATAGTGTCTTGCATCAAAACATGGTGGGGACACATCAGACTGACAGTCACATGGATTGGAGTCATCATCAGTTATGTAGAGAATTAAACTAGGAAATTCTCTGTAAGGTGGTGCATACATGTAGAAGGTATATGTAGGTACAAATAGTAGGTACACCTCATTGATGATTCAAGACATAAATCTTGTTGATTGCTGATTCATAAAATCCATGGTAACTCCATTATTCATTAGAGAGTAAACTGTTTTATGAGTAGTTGAGAATTCACAAACTGCATCCATCAGAGGTCAGGCAGTATGAAATGTTTTACTTTTTTCTGAAATATTACACCTGATCTGTTTTCTCTCATGGTGCTATATAGCCAAACATTCTTTTCACCAGATTTTTATGAACATCAACCAATCTGGTATATTTTCCACACAGCTAATGTAGAAAATGTGCCAAGAATGCTTCAGTAATGCTAATGATAAGCCTAGATGGTGAGAGGAGCATGACATTTTCTTCATCAAAGTATGAAAACAAGACATAAACTTTCATCTTCATTGAATTGAAAGGGTAGCACCATGCATTTACAATAACTTATAACATTTTGGAGGAAAATAGCACAAAAGACCAATACTATTTTTAGAGGTAAGTGACGTGGCAAAATTAAACAAAACCCATGAGTGGCTATTCATCATGTTACTAAGCACACATAATTAGATATGGCAAGCAGTGTGTGTCTAGCCTTCAATATTCATTATCTGATTCTAGAATCAAAAGGTTTACAGCTAAATAAGCTGAATTACGTAGCCTGGTTGTTCATGTTATGGCTGCCCTCTGACTCTGAATCAGATTCAAATCGTAGCCTGGTTGTTCATGTTATGGCTGCCCTCTGAATCTGAATCAGATTCAAATCAGATTATTCTGGAATTCATAGCTGGAACAGTTGACATGTATCAGGAAGTACGCTGTTGCTGAAGTAAAGTTCATATGAGTCTCAAAATTAATAGTTTCTAACATTCGCAATAAACACCAATATTGTGTTGGATATTTCAAATGCTTCCACTTCAATCACAATTAGGGTAACCAATAGATTACAATGTCTTTGGTACTATTTAGGCTGGTATTGAATTTGCAGCGCAAACCGGGGTACTTTGTTTATTTCTGCAAATACTATCAACAACAACAACAACAACAAATTTACTGAGACCAAATATATTTTTATTTTTCTTCATTTTTTAAATATTTAATCATCATCATCACCATCATCATTATCATCATCATCATCATCATCATCATCATCAGAGATTGAGGCCCCTATGGACTATCTACACCAATAGACAATGGGTTGAACCACAATTTAGCATTTAAAAGGGTAGCGCTGTGCATTTGGAGGGACAATTACAAACACATCATGTCCTGTACACTAAGACATTATCCTGCAATTCATTATGAGGAGTATCACTTGATGTACCGATACAGTAATTGATGACACTACACAATTCATTTCAAAGTGTATCACATGATACCGGTACTTACATACATACTTGAAATAGCTTTTAAAATTTATATGAAGAATGCCAAGAAATATGTAATTTGTAGAAGTTGAAGGTATGTATGCAACTTACATTTGTAAGGGCTTATCCGTGTTTTGATGTTCAGTATTACATGAAATACACAGATTTTACATGTTTTTACTTATTTTTATTTAATTACTTTATTCATTTACTATATTTATCCATTTACATATTACTGTACATGTTTTGGATATACCTATCTACATATTTGTTTGAATTTCCACTGTTATCTTTTGCTTTTCAATTGTTAAAACTGATGCCTCTTGTGACTAATGCATGATGGGAATGCACAGTGTCCATTACAGTGTTTGAATGTCACAAAGCAATTACACCACTAGATGGCTTCTCTACTAATTAGCTAATTAAGGACATTGTTCAAAATTCGCTCTCCCATGTCATGACGTGATAAAAATTTTGTATTCAAAGCAGTAATTATATCCACCAGTCATACACGATTAGACACTGCATTGAATGATAATGAAATATGGTAAATGAGTGTTGACAAAAATACAACTCCCATGATATCTTTACAAAAACAATTTTGACCAGGGAGAGTAATTTCATTACTTTTAATATTGAAAATAGACATATTGTTTCTATATTCTTCTCCCTATGTACTAGCTCTGTGAGCAGTAAAGCAATGTCTACAAAATAATGTTTTTGTTAACAATGAATTCTACCATAACTGGACTACAATTCTGATATCAACAATAACAACTATGGATCTACCGATACAAGCTGTGCTGACAAATTTTATTAACACACATTTTGATGTGATGTAGGAGTAGAGCATAGCAAGAAATTATTTTTCAGACATAATAGAAAATACATCAAAATTACAGCTGATATAACTTATAAAAAAAACATTTCAATTATTGTGATAAACTGCATGTCAGATGATACTCAAAGACAATTACTGTAAGTTGTCATTTTGTTTTGGTGTTGGCTGGGAAATAACAGTATACGTCTTTGACAAAACATAATCGACTACTTTCATCATTTCTGTGGAAAAATATCACATTTTATCTTAAAAAATGTTCGCTAATTCTTTTGTTGATAACCTTGACCCCTTTATGTTACCAGTGTTCTGTAATCACATTTCCCAGAATTCAATGGCTGATTAGGCTAGAATAATACTTGATATTTTTTCCAAATGTACAGAGGAATTCATATAAGGCCAAAAAAAAAAATAGTTTGTTTCTCATCCTAGGCATCTTGCAAAAATGATGCGGTGACGCGGTTTTTTTTTTTTTGCTGCTACTTTTTTTTTTATTCAACCATCAACAACAACGCGCTTACAACATGAGAACATAGGAATGCATGCAGAGATAAATGCACAGCAAATTTTTAGCATATCAACAGTGCTGCTTTTTGACTATTAGTGCAGAATGCAGTTTTGATAGCTTTCAATGACATAGTGTACAGTTCTGAATGGAATGTTACAGCACTGTGTGATGTTCAATGTTCTGTCTAGTTCAGTTTTGTATATCATAAATATTTGTGTTGCTTTGGTATGATCTGAACGGTTTAATTTGTTCTTTTAGTGAAAACTTCTTTTTCGTTTAAGATATCGTGGATTTTTTTCATTTTTTTTTCGTTCCCTCTTGAGATGCAAAAAAAAAGTTGACGCGGCGGGTCTACATTGACGCGCGCGGGGATGAGAAACAAACTAATTTTTTTTTTGGCCTAAGTATTTGGTCTAGAAATAATTCTGTGAATTTGATACGATATAAGGATTTATTTTAATCCTGGGTCAACGTTTATCAGACTTATCAAGATTAGAACTCTCTAGGCGTTGTCA